>NW_028275160.1:690000-1035000 GCF_013281855.1 Momordica charantia | reverse complement strand
CTAAATCGTGGTTCTTCTTCCTTTAATAATCATATAGCCTAGAAATGGGGAGGTGTAGCAGTAATGTGTGTGCATATATATACATGTATATACATTTGGCCTAAATTAGGCCACATCATTTCTCTTAATTGATAATTCACGTCTTTCATATGACATTATTCAGGCCACACTTTTCCCCTTTTTAAATGAAACTTTATTAAATTGAAAGCTCCCAACCAGACTCCATTCAATAGCTCACTGGAATTGTGCATTCATTATTACATAAATATAGTATTTACTTTTACAACCACATTTCAAAACCGATGGTTTTTTTTTTTTTTTTTTTTTTAGAAACCAATTTTACAACACAAATTAATAAGTAACAAATTAACGTAACTAACTAATTATAATACTCATGTGGGCATATTGTACACAAGTGGGAACTAAGATTAAGCCTTTAAATAGTTGAAACACAGTTGAAGGAAATTTAATCATATTTCGCATTTATCGGTCGGTTTGGGAAGTTATGGAGAATTTGGAGAGGGATTTAGAGGAGATGAGAGATTACTTCAAGAGTGGGAAAACAAAAGAAAAAACATGGAGAATTTCGCAGCTCAAAGGCTTACGCCAATTCCTAAACCACAAAGAAGAAGAGATTTATAGTGTTCTAAACCAAGACTTGGGAAAACACCATGTCGAAGCTTTTAGGGACGAGGTATTTTTTTTTTTTAATTATTAGTTTTCTTCTAAAAAATCTCATCTTTTTTTTCCTTTTTCTTCTATTTAAAAAACCCCACTTGAGTTTTTGCCATGTTCACGCAGATTGGAACGTTGGCCAAGTCTCTGAACTTTGCTTTGGAACATTTGGATAATTGGATGTTACCCAAAAAGGTAATTAAGAATAAGAAAGACAAATAAAAAAGAAAAAAGCTAGCCAAAATATAGAAGAAATTTTCTATATTTAATTTTTTTCTTGTGCAGGCAAAACTGCCGGCAATAGCTTTGCTAAGTTCGGCAGAAGTGGTTCCACAGCCTCTGGGCGTTGTTCTTATAATCTCATCTTGGAACTTTCCGTTTGGTGAGTGAGGAATTTGATTAATTTTGAAGTTAATTAATTAATTAGATGATTAATGATTTATTTTTGGGATAAGGGTTGTCGTTGGAGCCGTTGATAGGAGCAGTGGCAGCCGGAAATTGCGTGGTTGTGAAGACGTCGGAGTGTGCTCCGGCGAGTTCGGCGTTTCTGGCGAAAGGCATCGGGAGTTATGTGGACGGGAGAGGCGTGAGGGTTGTGGAAGGAGGGGCGGCGGTGGGCGAGCGGCTGCTGCAGCAGCCGTGGGACAAGATTTTCTTTACAGGTACAGGTTGGAAGTAAGGCAATTAATGGAGGGGGCCCGTTGATTAGAATTAGATTAGTTTTTTTGGTTGTTTTGTTGGTAGTTTTGTGATAATTAATTAATAATTAAATTAAACCTCATCAGTTATCTCTCATTGATTTGATTTGATTTGATTTGGGGATGTGAAAAACTGAGACTTGATTGGTTGCAGGAAGTGCACGAATAGGACGGATTGTTATGACGGCCGCCGTGAAACACCTGACGCCGGTGACTTTGGAGCTCGGTGGAAAATGCCCCGCCATTGTTGACTCCCTTTCATCTTCTTGGGATATTCAGGTTTTCCTTTTTCCTTCTCTATACAGATATATAATTTCTGGAAAATACTTTTCAATTATTTATCTCTACATTCACTACCATTTGACTGTTTACTTTCCGTCTTGAATGAAACATTTTATTTTCGGGGAATAGCTGCCAAAATAATAATAATAATAATAATAAATAAATAAATAAAATAATAGCTCTATAATAAAAAACCATTACGATAGATTACACACATGACACATGCAAGTAGTGGGTCGACTAGAGAAAGTAGCTTGATGTACTCTTGACTTATCTTGATTAAGATAAAAAATTGAGCTTAGAATTATCTCTAGGTTTACCACTGTTAAAAAATCACTAACTTATTATTAAAAAATAAAAAATTTTATTTTCATATTTTTCTCTTTTAATTATCAAATATTAATATTCGTCTGTCTTTTACCTAACGATTTAGATCTCAATATTTTTCATAATTTATTTCATTTATATATAATTCATTCATTTTTTATTTCATATATAATTCATTCTAGATCTTCTTACGATGTAATAATAATGATGTATACTTATTTATTAAGAACAATCTAATATTTTAGTTTTCTCACACACCCCTAAAATAAAAGTAAGTAGAACTTTCTTTTTCTAAATCACAAAAAATATCCTTTAATTTTATCATATATTTAAAATATATTTTTATCATTTCAAAAACTTCAATATATACTATTCTTTTAACTTTTCAATTAAGCGGTAGAATTTAAAACTGCCTGCATAATTTAATATAATAAATAAGTAGGTTCATATAATTTAAGTCTTATTTATTTACTAATTTTCATCTAATTCAATTGGTTAAGGTAAAATATTCAAGATCCGAGTTTATTTTGATTTTATATATTTTTTACGTTAATTTTGAATTTCTATTTAAATATGCTGAAGAGTGAAGACTATGTAGCTCCTGCACAGTTAATTTTCCCGCTACGCTCGTTCTTTATTTCGCGATGGTAGAAATAGAAATGGCCATATATCGCCCACCATAAGCTTTTTTTAAAATTGTCTTCGATTTTCACCTCCAAGGCTGCAGCCAAACGACTCGTGATCGGAAAATTTGGAGCCTGTGCGGGTCAAGCTTGTGTAGCAATCGACTACATCCTTGTTGAGCATAAATTTATATCCACATTGGTAAGATTTCTGGATCAATCGCTCGTTTTCCCCTTTCCAGAATCCGTTCCTTTTTTTCTTTTTTTCCATCCTCTTCTTCTGCGTCTCCAACATTTGGAAGAATCAGGTGTCCAATATGACATTCTGTGCCTTTCTCTCTTTTTTTTTTATTCATTGCTATAGGTAGAAATGATAAAGAAATTGATCAAGGAAATGTTCGGCAAAAGTCCGAATCAAGCAAAAAGCATGGCGAGGATTGTAAACAAACAAAATTTCTTGAGATTGAAGAATCTGCTGGATGAACCTGGTGTCCGAGCTTCGATCATATATGGGGGATCGATGGACGAAGACAAATTGTAAGTGTTTAAACGGAAATGTGTTGATAAATCCATGCCTTTCTTTCCGATACGCTTGATGTGATAAATTTATCTATAATTTTAGAGAATTCAAAGGAAAAAAAAAAAAAAGAAGTAAAAGCACTCACAGAGGGCTCCACAATATATGTATACTATGTTACGAACCATGGGGCCCTGAGTGCTTGAAAGAAATAATTATGGAAACAGATAACACATGTGACCTTAGCTAATTAATAGTAGTTCCTTATGTTAACAAAATTTTCAGGCCTGTGTAATAACTGATAAGTAGTTTTATAATTAACTTAAGGAGTCTATAATCTATGATATATGTAGTGAATAATGTTACAAAAGAATTTTTGCTGTACTTAATGTCAATCTTTATGCAGGTTTGTTGAGCCGGCTATTTTGTTGAATCCACCAAATGATGCAGAAATTATGAGAGATGAAATCTTTGGACCATTCCTTCCCATAATCGGAGTTAGTTTATTTTTCCCCCATTTATAGCTGTGTACTACTTGTCATTGCCTTTCATTTAGAAAGGGTGGGAAGTGATGGATCGTGTCACTTTCTTTCTTGGTAGCTGGACAAGATTGAAGACAGTATAGATTTCGTCAATTTAAGGCCTAAGCCTCTCGCCATTTATGCCTTCACAAAAGATAAAGCTTTCCAGAGAAGACTCGTTTCAGAAACTTCGTCCGGCAGCTTGACCTTTAATGATGCAGTTGTTCAGGTACTTCATCGCTTCCGCTTCCTAAGTTTTTCAATTCACATCTCCATTGTAGTAAAGCATTTAGTCGAGACTTCTCCTAAAATCTTTTTAATAATAAGTCTGGGCTTATATAGTTTAAATCTGAGTTTATATAGTCTATCTTTAGATTATATAGAGTAACCTTTGAATTTATATAGCATGTATTTGGTTGGTGGTTTACGATGTGCAGAAGTATATGTATTGTTAAGAAGTTTTAGAAGCTATGTAACACGTAGGATTAGCAAATCATAGTTTGAAATAAATAAACCTATATACCAAATTTAAGCTCTGGCTTCATAACTTCATCCAATATAAACTTAGTTCACCCACGAGCCGTACGTAGTCTCTTCCAAGAAAACGTAGATGTGCTGATACAAGTGGGTCAAAACCAACCATTAGAGCAGCCGTTTATTTTTTCTTTCTTATTACCGTTCTGGTATCGGTGCCTAATTTCCAGCCACAGCAAGCAGCTTTAACTAGCTACTGCTGCTGCTTCAAAACCCTCACTGCCATTTTTGTTGTCAATTCAGTATGCAGCCGATACACTCCCATTTGGAGGGGTTGGTGAAAGTGGGATTGGCAGGTATCATGGCAAATTTTCATTCGACACCTTTAGTCATGACAAGGCAATATTGAAGAGGAGCTTTTTGCTCGACTTCTGGTTCAGATATCCACCATGGAACAATCACAAGCTTCAGCTGCTTAGACAAGCTTACAATCTTAATTATTTTCAGTTTGTCCTCACTGTTTTGGGTTTGAAAAAGTCTTAAAAGAAGACACCTCCTTCTCTTGAGAGATCCTCATTCTACCGTATAAATAAACAAAATGTATTTTTGTTGTGTAAAATGTATTAAATTTCAACGGGGACCTTCTGATCTTAATTCTTGTCTAGCAGCATTTATCCCTTAAATGTTACATGGGGCACCTTATGAGCCAGTGTGATCCCAACCGTAAAAAGTTAAACCTCTTTATTATTATTTATTTGATGAGAAACAAGAACATCCTATTAGATGAACAAAGGAATTAGTGAATTTTATTTAAGAATCAACAAATTTTCGGAAGATAGTATCAAAAAACCAAATACGAACTTTTGGTCCAATCTTGATTAGGTATATTAGATCTTACTACAAAAGAAAAATATCCTCTTTTGGAAGTTACAGTAAGCAGAGATAATCGGTTATTCCATGGACAAATTTAGTAGATTATTTCTCTTCAATCTAGGTTCGAAATCTCTCCTTGCATATTAAAAAGAAAAAGTTACAACAAGCCTTATACTCTTTAGTTAGTCTTTCAAATAGAAAAAAAGGAAAAAAAAAAAAATCAAAAGCAATGGAAGCCTATAATTTAGATTACCACCATGGACCATGGTATATGTTCCTGTCGTATTAATGAACTTATTTCACAGATCAAACCTAAAAGGCACCGACATCAGGCACCGACATCAGGCACGATATTGCTTAAGAAAGGACAAAGCCAAATTTATCACATGGGACCAAAATTTTTCCCAACTATATATATTCTATTATATGTTTAGATATTGCAACAATGTGTGTGTGTTTTTTCGTTACCTGTTAGTGACTGGATAGGTTGCTTCAAGATTGGGCAACGGTTATAGGAGGGAACTCTTGGGCGTTGAGAGTGAAGAAATCATCATAAAGAAATTAAGGAGATTAAAGTTAAAAATTTGTGGGGTATGAACTGTTCTAATTAGATCGGTTAATTTTATTCCAAATATATTTGATATTTGAAATGCATAATCTGAATGGTCGAGGGAATTGAGTTCTAAATTGTGCATCTTGAAACAATTTATTATTCACCATAGAACCTTTTATTTTTCTCTGCCAAGTTCTTCTACACATGAACAATTGCATTCACATTACCTACATATTGATTGATGTCACTGTAAAATAGATAACTAACAAACGTACTTTTACCAATCTTTAATTGTCTTAGATGATTAGAGAATTAGATTTACAATAACAAGAAAATATCCGGAACTATCAGATCGCTTTAAGTTGATAGGTCAGGACCTTTAACACTTGAATAATTAATACATAGCGGAGAGAAGTAATTTTGCAAAAATTTTAATTTCAAATTTTTCTGTCGTGATTACGGGTTAAATTACTATGAGACCCAAAGTAATGGATAAAGTTTAGAATAAATTCAACTTTTATCAATATTTAATTAACTATAACAAAGAAACAGCAGTCTTTTCTTTAGTGTTTTTTCTTTATTTAGCGCAGTTTGAACTCGTTTCTAGCTCACAAGCAAAACTAACCGTAAGTTTAGTATTAAGAACGACAGTTAGAAAGTTTACAAGCTCATCATCATAACTTAAACACTAAAATAGAAATACATAATTTCATAAAGTTTACAATCTCGTCATTATAACTTAAACATCAAAATACATAAATTTTAATGAAATAGTGATCAACACAAATCCCAAACCAGAAAAAAAAAAATTTAACCAAGGATTATGTCAAATAAAATACAATATTTCATAGAATTCAAATCTCTAGCAGCCATTGGATGCCAAAAATAATACAACTCCTTCCCAAAGTTTTGATCGCAAGGGATCTAGTGACAATCACACCATTAAATAATCGACGAACTCCAACTCCACCTTATGTATAGGAAGTCGGTAATATTATTCATACAATTTAATATAATTTAAATGCCATCACTCAGTGGAATTTTGGAGGTGGGGCTGAGTTGTAGTGGTATGGGAGGTGTATGGATTTGTATGGAGGCGGAGGTGATGTGTAGTAATAAGGAGGAGGTGGTGGTGATTTATAGTCTACGAACTTATAGTAGTACGGTGGAGGCGGAGGTGGGGGTGACTTATAAGTGTAGGGAGGCGGTGGGAGTGGAGATGGTGGTGGAGGAGATTTATAGACATAAAGAGGTGGTGGTGATGGTGATGGTGGTGGAGGAGATTTATAGACGTAGGGAGGCGGCGGAGAAGGGGATGGTGGTGGAGGAGATTTATAGACGTACGGAGGGGGTGGTGACGGAGATGGTGGAGGAGGAGACTTGTATATGTAAGGAGGCGGTGGTGACGGAGATGGTGGTGGAGGAGACTTATACAGGTAAGGAGGGGGTGGCGATGGAGATGGTGGAGGTGGAGACTTGTAGATGTAAGGAGGTGGTGGTGAGGGAGATGGTGGTGGAGGAGACTTATAGATGTAAGGAGGGGGTGGTGATGGAGATGGTGGAGGGGGAGACTTATAGACGTATGGAGGAGGTGGTGAAGGTGTTGGTGGTGGAGGCGACTTATAGATGTAGGGAGGCGGGGGAGAGGGAGATGGTGGTGGGGGAGACTTGTAAACGTAAGGAGGAGGTGGTGATGGAGATGGTGGTGGAGGAGACTTGTAGACGTAAGGAGGTGGTGGTGACGGAGATGGTGGAGGAGGTGACTTGTAGATGTATGGAGGAGGCGGTGAGGAAGATGGAGGAGGTGGTGATGGAGATGGTGGTGGAGGAGACTTGTAGACGTAAGGAGGTGGTGGTGACGGAGATGGTGGAGGAGGTGACTTGTAGATGTATGGAGGAGGCGGTGAGGAAGATGGTGGAGGTGGAGACTTATAGATGTATGGAGGAGGTGGTGAGGAAGATGGTGGAGGTGGAGACTTATAGATGTATGGAGGAGGTGGTGAGGGAGATGGTGGTGGAGGGGATTTGTAGATGTAGGGCGGCGGTGGTGATGGAGAGGGAGGAGGGGGTGACTTGTAGATGTAGGGAGGTGGTGGTGAGGGAGATGGTGGTGGGGGCGACTTGTAGATATAGGGAGGTGGCGGTGAGGGAGATGGTGGTGGAGGAGACTTATAAACATAAGGAGGTGGCGGTGATGGAGATGGTGGTGGGGGAGAGTTATAGATGTAAGGAGGAGGCGGTGATGGAGATGGTGGTGGTGGAGACTTGTACACATATGGAGGCGGTGGAGATGGAGATGGTGGAGGTGGAGACTTGTACACATATGGAGGGGGTGGTGATGGAGATGGTGGAGGTGGAGACTTGTAGACATATGGAGGTGGTGGAGGTGACTTATAGACGTAAGGAGGTGGTGGCGATGGAGACGGTGGAGGAGGAGACTTGTAGACATAAGGAGGGGGTGGCGATGGAGATGGCGGTGGAGGAGACTTATAGACATAAGGAGGTGGTGGTGAGGGAGATGGTGGCGGTGGAGACTTGTAGACGTATGGAGGCGGTGGAGATGGAGACGGTGGAGGTGGAGACTTGTAGACGTATGGAGGTGGTGGTGATGGAGATGGAGGAGGTGGAGACTTGTAGACGTAGGGAGGTGGTGGGGAGGGAGATGGTGGCGGAGGAGACTTGTAGACATAGGGAGGTGGCGGTGATGGAGATGGTGGAGGAGGAGATTTGTAGACGTAGGGGGGCGGTGGAGGAGATTTATAAACATAAGGAGGTGGTGGTGGGGGAGACTTATAAATGTAAGGAGGTGGCGGAGATGTATAATAGTATGGAGGTGGTGGTGAAGGAGAAGGGGGAGGCGGAGACTTGTAAACATACGGAGGTGGTGACTTGTGGTGGTGATATTTTGGTGATGGTGGTGGCTTATGGTGCTTATATTTTGGCGGCGGTGGTGACTTGTGGTGGCGGTGATATTTTGGCGGCGGTGGTGGCATATGATGCTTATACTTGGGCGGAAAATCTTTGTGATGCTGATGCTTTGGTAGATCACCACCAAGTTCAGGCTTTTCGAAAGGTAACAGACCATCATCGACCTGATCAGCAGCAACAATGGTGGCGGCAATGAGGCACATCACCACCGCAGAGAGCAGCTGAGGCCAATGCCTCAAGAGTTTCGTAGTCCCCATCTTCCGGCAATGCTAATTCAAACAGATTATGGATGTGAGTTGCATTATATGGTATGGTCTGAACCCTTTATATACTACTACTCATCAATGCTTTCTTGGTTGACATAGATTACCATTGTTTATTCCACGTAGAGAAGAGTAGCACATCTTAATATCTTCTTATTTTTAATTCTTAAAATTATCTTCACAGCTATTGATTTAATATAAATTAAGTGTGCAACTTACTTAGCTTATTAGACTATATACAATGTTATTCTCTCTATACTTTGAAGATTTCATGCTCTGAAAGCAACATTTTGATGAGATTGAGATCCAGAATTGTAAATAGAATTGATAAATATGTCTGGATTTCAAATGTGAAAACTTTGAGAGACCAAAATTATTAGATGTGCATTGATCTAGCACAACCCATTATCAATTAACAGTTTTTAATTCAATCTGGCTTGATTGGAGATCTGACTTTCTGCAAATTTAATTGAATATTGAGTTTGAAAGTTCATGGTTAACGACTACTAAGCTGGTGGAGAAATGCATTTTGTGTCTTAATTTAAAAGAAGTAATGCACGTTCGAAGCATGTATTTGTTCATCAACAGAATGAGGGCTATGAAAGAGACAAAGCATCTTCTGTGCACACAACAAAAGAATAACAAAAAACAAAAAAAATCTGCTCCAGTTTTGCCATGTCGGTGATATAAATTATATTTCCAAATTAAAATGGTTTCTCTTGACTTTAGGTTTATGTTTTTCTTATTTTAGATTGTATTTGTTGCAAATATTTCTTTAATTGTTGACTTGATGCGGTTTATTACTTTTTTGTCTTGTAACAACCTAGTCCTTAACTTTCTGTGGTTCATTTACTTTTCCATATTTCATGTATTTATGGTCTTCCAATCAAAATATTAGTCGAGGCTTAATTATTATTATGATCACTTATCTTATTTAGCTAATGTAGGATTCTGATCTCATTTCCAACGGGAATTACATGTATGTCTTTATCTCTTAATATTGTTTCTATAATAATTCATTTGGATGAACTAACGTGATGAAAATGCTAAGAGATTACATATAGGTGCATCTATTGATTCTTTGATTAAAAGATAGAAGAGTGTTTACGTATAGAAATACGAATGAGAAGTTTGATATGCAAATTATTTAGTATGTGAAAATAATTTTCTCAAAATGAGATTTATAAGTTTATTTATTTTTCATTTGAAATTCAATTATACTTTATCGTTCAAATCTTTACCACATATTGTTGTACTAAAAAAATCAAATTATATTTTTCATAAGTTGATTAATTATATAAAACTAAATTAAATTATATTGATAGTATTTTATTAAATAGCTTAAGTCATGTTTAATTTAAACTATACGTTAATTTTTATGTTGGTCTTTTAAAATGAATTTGAGACGTTGATGCTCAGTAGTAACATGGGTTTTTCATATCGTGTACATCTATAGTTGACCCAGAAATTAGGAAATTGAACTATCTTGCTGGTTATTGGGCTTCCTTCACGTTGAATTTAAAATTAATTATTTAAATTAAGTAATTAATTTTTATGCTTTTTTTTCTCTTTTTCTTTTTTGGAATTTAAATTGTTGATGCTGAATAGTAACGTGGGATTTCTATTGCATCTGGAAAAAATAGTTGACCTAGAAAATAAATTAGGAAATGAATTGTCTTGATGAGTTACTCTTTTTTTTTTCTTTCAATAATTGCACATTATAGGATGAAATTGAACCATCGATTTTTGGATGATAATAAATTATTCTCTTATTTTGAATTATTTTCTCAATTATATAAAACAGAAAAAAAGTAGTCGAAGAATATTTTTTTTATTTTTTATTTTATTTCAGCTAATGCATCTTTCTAAAGTTTGAATTTCCAACCATGTATCGTTGTATTTGAAAAAAATAAAGAAAAGAAAACAGAGCAAAATGGGAGTCAAACCATTAAAATATATCCCATTTATTAGCAATTATTATTAAGAAACAATATATAAAATTACAAAATCTCCCACTTACTACAGTAATAATGACATATAAAAAATTAATTTATAATTAGCAAATAAAAACATAAAAACAGAAAATTAACGGTGAAAATTTCCCTTCAGCTAATAAAGAGATTCGATCCATATCAATTCATTTATTGATAACTTTTTTTGTTCTCTCTTTCATTTCTAAGGTGAATCTTCTTTTTTGTTTCGATGCAAACATATGTAAGGGAGAGAATTTAAATGTCAAACCTTTTAGTCGAAAATATATATTTTAAATAGTTGTGCTATGTTCAGACATTGTCTTACATTCTGTACTTACAATATCATTGATTCAAATAAAATTGAATAAAAGAAAATCCGGTAAATTATGAAGTCATCTATGTCAATATGTCAATAAATTTAGAGGTGTTCTTCTTCTTCTTTTTTTCCTTCTTTTTGGTTAAATTTTCCTTTTCTTTTTGGTTAAAAAAGCTGAGATTATTTTTTCTTGTGTACAAGTGAGGTGAGGGTTCAAAACACGCAACTTTTAAATCAAAGATATATGTTTAACTAATTGAGTCAGGTTTATGTTGATAAGTCAAGGGATATTCTACATTTCCACATTTTCTTCACTTTTTAGTTGTAGATAGATGTTTTTCCCAATTGAACTATGCTTAAATTTATGATATTCTAATTCTTCTTAAGTCTTGATATCGACTAAAAGATTCTTGTATCAATAGTTAGATCTCATTATTACATTATAATAGAACTTTCAAATATTATAACCCATTCACATTTTATCAATCAATAATCTTTCATCAAATTGGAAAGGTAATATTATTATATTAGTTTCGTAATTTTAATTTTCTAACCATAAAAGTCAACTAATTACTAAGAAGAGTACCGACAATTCACTTTTTTTTTTTTTTGATAAGACAGTTCACATTTTAGGTGCTTGTTTTCTGCACAGAAAATTATGATCAGAAAGAAACGTGATTGCGCATTTTAGAAGACCAACATCCATCCATTACATATTTTTATGAATACTGAAGACGGAGGATTTGGATTGGAAGAAGTTTTAGAAGCCATTCACAATCAAATATGAGACTGAACTAGCTTCAAACAGTTTTGTTCATTACTTGGTTTGTTGTTTCTAAGTTTATGTACTGTTCCCATCTATTATATATTTTTTCATATTTTCTACAAAATTAGAAAATGACGATGCACAAGATTCATCAATCACCCTTATAGGAGATAATAGCAAAAATTAGCTTTCTAGAAACAACGCACCCTCCACATTTTTACAATGGTGTAATATTATTGTTTTTTGTTTCACCCAAAATGTCTTATACCAATTGATCGTTGTCTTTCACTTATATATATATTTTAATAGAGAATTTTGATCGCATGCCAACGAGTTCTATCTCATTTTAACCAAATGAATAGGTTGATAATTTTTCGCCAACTTGAAATTGGCTCAACGATAAATGATATCTATTCATTTTTCTAAGATTGGAAATTAAAAAAGACAATTTCAATGTACTAAAAGATGATTTTCTATATATCATTACCTGCTACCTGAACTTGCGGAGGGGAAGAAAAGGGAAAAAGATTCGCTCAGTAGCTTCTACCATGAAGCACGATGAGCCAAATGCATTGGATTTGAGCTTTGACCATTTTCCCCAGTTATGCTCTCCAACTAATAATATAAAGATGTGTAATAGGCAGAGGCAAAACCAAGTCGTCGTGGTTCCCCAAGTTGAAAAAATAAAATCCAAATCGATCTCAAAATCAATCAAATTCTACTCTCTGCTCTATAATTATGTGTGTATAAGTCCAGCACTTCTCTTATTCTTTAACCTCATACGAAGATCGTACAAAGTAGAAAATGAGCAAGGAAACGAAGTCAATATCTTCAGAAAGGAAGACTCCAAACCTTTTAAAGGTTTCCCTTTCTCATGATATTAATAGCTTCTTTAACGCTTTGAAGTGCCACCGAAAACTTCAGTGTAGCAAATGGGGCAAGCCTGGAACAGAGAATTACGTAATGTATTAGCTAAAGTCATTTATGGCCCGTTACTAAAATTATCCTCAAAATGTGCCGGGATAAAAAATATCAGAACGTCACCTTGTTGATACTGAGCCACTTAGTCCCGCAACAGGTATGGTACCTGTGTTTGCACGGTAGAGTGATCCTCTGATCTCCACGTTTGTATTCCATCTGGCATATCACACACCTATATACAAATGAAGACTGATTTATGTAGTCAGATGCATTCTTGTCAAAAAATATCAATTGACCCAGTAAATCATATACGACTACCACTTTCAGCCAGCTTTTTATTTTTAGTTAGCTAGCAACATAATTGTGATATCAAGATAGAATTAGGAATATTATTAGAGCATTAGTGGTATACTAATAATTAGTTACAGAAATTGTGCTGGAGATTTGTTATAAATAGAGTGCGTAGGAAATGATGGAGGTAAGCAATTGTTTTGTTTGGTTTGGATTTGAGTGGAAATACTCAAAGAGGAGAGATTTCAAGTAGCTTGAATACAGAGTTATTGTAGTTCAATAGTATTATAGTTCTTTTGGGTTCTATCAAATTGCTCGCTAACATATATCCAAAAACATGGAGAAACACTATTCAAAACAGTACAAAATAGTTTAACTTTGCAGCATGCACAAAGATAGAAAACAGTGAAGTTAAACATTTCAAATTTCAAAAGTGAATTGCAGGAATTGCAGGGTTTATATTCAATTATCTTCATAGCTGGAAAAAATCCTAAAAAACAAAGCAGAAACAATAAAAGTTTGAAAAAATCATATGGTATAAGACAATCAATCAATCAAGTGTTACCTTTCATTTCGTGATTTCTTCATCAAGAAAAACCCACATTTATACTTTGATACTGGAAGCAACGCAATCAGTTCTTGTGGAAGGCCTCGATTATGAGTTCCAACTGTCTCGCCTAAATCTAGTAATTCCTGAAATTTAGTTGCTTTAAACCATTATAATATTAAAGAGAGTAAGCGACATAATTTAGGAGGCATACACAGGAGTTTACACATTACAGTTAGCCAGACAAACTTTTACGTTTATTAGTTATAGGCCTTGAAGTACCAACTGGATTTACAGCTGCCACATGAGTTCCTTATCCTCATAACTAATAAATGTCAGGTACTTAAAAGCACTATCAGCAGGCAGATCCATCCAAATAAGCAAGTTTATGTTTTTAAAAGATCCTCCGAAGAAGCAAGGCTCAAGGTTAGAAACTAGCTGGAAGTGTACCAGCAACCACAATGCAGAACAAACAACTAGATTAATCTGAACCAGCATTTCTTGCGTTTCTACGTTGGTAAGGAAAGCATCAAAAACCAAGCCTACTGCCAATTTCAGCTTAGTAGCTGCAATGGCAACTAGTTTTGCCATTGGCTTTTACAGCAGCAAGGACTTCATACTTGTTGAATTAATTAGCGCAACTCTGATACCACTTGTTGAATGAATTAGCACAAAAGGAAATAAACAATCACTTGAAGAAAGAAATTTTTATTTAGAAAGTATGAATATGGACACTCTTTGATGGAAGACTCTCTCACTTTCTAACTTTTCTCTCTTTCTTCACTCACTTCACTTGGTTCACTCTCATCACTCTATTCACTTGATTCACATGGACATCTCTCCTATTTATAGGAGAAAGATCCTTGGAGCCCAAGCAAAAAGAACTTTCTAGACTCCTCTCAAATTTTACATATTCTAGATTTTTCCTTATCCATTCTAATCCAAAAGATTTCTCTAGAATCCTTTGGAACCTAAGAGAAAGTCTAAGATATTTCTAGATCCTTTTCTTTAGATATTTATTTACAATCTTCAAGAACAATCTAGAAAGACTAACTATTACCTATAAGAGAAATGTGTAGAAACTTCCAAGAAGCTTCTAGATAGTTAGTGTTGTATTTCAACAATAGTAACCGTAATAACAATTCAATTACAAAATTCAACACTTAGGCATTGAGTAAGAAAACTTAACTTCGATAAGAACATGTAAATTTACAGGAGAGGAAAATTTTGTGCGGCAATTTGCAAAATTAAGAGGGAAAGAAAATTATTATCAGCTCTAACCTCATAAGTCATGTTATCTGGATCAACAATATCTTGCCAAATAGTCTGCATATTTCAAAGTGGAACTGATTAGGGAGCGCATTCAATAAAATCTTTTCTGAAGAAGTTTGGAAGTAAATTCCAGGTCTATATGGCCTTGAACAAAAACTCTTGGGACAAAGATTATTAGGGAAACCTGAACCACCACCTAGGCTGTCAAGTTGTCAACATTGGTTAGAAAATGAATTCCTATTCTGTATTCTCTCTCTACTTCAGTTTATATGTGCCAGTTTTATAACATACCCAAATAAATACAGGGATGCTAAGCCAAAAAGTGAGGTATCTATTGTCAACAACCTTACAATAAAACTGCAACTGTAGACTTAATGGCACAAAAAATTTAAGAATAAAAAAGCTGCAGACCTGATACTCTTGATAATTTGGATGCCTACGTGGGCCTGAAAAAGCAATGGAGAATAGTTAAAGTTGGGAACTAGAAAAAAATTTTCAGTAACATTTTAATTGGATCAGAAGGAAGCCAAGAGGAAAAATTTTGGTTGTTAGATTTCATATATACCTTTAACACTCTACCTAGCAGCAAGTTAATTCTACTCCGGATAGTACTTGCTAAATATAAAGTGGTTCACCCAGTGGTTGCAAGTTAACATTGAAATATGGTAGAACATGTATATCAATGGATGGTGAATGTATCTCATTTACAAGATACTCGTTGAAGCACCCTACATTCAATTTGTTGCATCGAATAAGTCATCCCAGTAAATAACTAACATGCCTAAAGCCAATTTTTCGGCAACATTTAACTTTCATTTGATATCTGTGTCATAAGAAAACCATAGACCAATATAACCATTATAGTTTTCAAATATGCCAAAAATGCACTATATTAGCAAAAAGAATGCCCTCAATAGCGATCATGAAGATGAAGGTTGCCAATGCCTGAAAATTGATGACACCAACTGCTTTTTCTCAACAAATACCTCAATTCAGGAACAGAGAAAAAATAAGAGACTAAAAATCAAAACAGAGAGTCATTAATTATACTCTTCACAACATGTGGTTTTATAGAACATTAGCACTTAATATCTAAATTCTGTTTCATGGAAAGTTGAAATGACACAGAACTCAATCCTTACATTCCATGGTGTTGGTGTTGCTGGACATATTGGGATTGGCATTTTCTTCCCACGCTCTATTTCCTGAACTCTGTTCATTCGGTAATGTCGAGAAGTCCTGCGGCCTCCTATGTTCATCAACAGTGGACTCATGACCTAGTACCTCAGATGATTGAGCATCAAAGTATGAACTGCTCCAAGAATCAGAATGCCCAAACTTATAGTAACTTGAATTAGTGGATGGATAAACAGTCTCCTGAATGGAAGAACGAAAATATTATACTCCCATGTTGCGAAATTCATTTAATGCATGAGGAAGTATGAAAACTAGACATAAATACTATTCGATCTCGATAATAGATGTCCAATCAAGCATGCATCAGGAAGTTTAAGCATGATAAAGGGCTATATCCCAGGAGTGAAATAGAACATGAAACCATAAGCTTCCAAGCAGTAACTACTTTGAAGATGAAATGTGGTTTGCTTTCCTTTTTCTATACTTGGGTAGGGGGAGATTCAATTTTCAAGGAGTCTTAAGAGGAGGGAAGCAACTTTGAAAGAGATAGGGAGATTATCCAAGATAACAACCAACAGAGCAAAGAAACAGTAGAGATCTCATGGCAACAAGTAACGCCAAATAACTTCCTTTGAGTAGCAGGTACAGAGACAAAACAGCATCTAAATGCCATGAGTTCTATCAACCTAGTCACAGACGAGATCCAAGGAAGGCATCGAAAGGAAAGAGATGTACAGTACCTGAGAATGTGAGGCACCGGAAAAAATGAAATTCACGTGTTCATATGTAAGACCTTCAAAGTATTCCATAAAGCTTCCAGCTGTGCTGTAAGGGTAACTATTATTCATGCAATTAACCTCCATGCTCGTGTTCCAGCTCATTTTAATTAACTCTGTTTCAATGGGTGTAAAAAGTAAGTACAATTGCAAAGGAGAGAGATCAAAAGGAAATTTAGATTCAAACCTAACTGTCCTGAAAATTCTGCAAACCCATTCTTGACAAAACTTCAAGCAGACAATTTATGTCTAACGCCAGTAAAGTTCCTGTCCTAGAGCCACTCCTGCAAATATGAAAATTAGAAATAAAATGAAGACGGCAAGAAATAAAAAGAAATTGAGATGGTAGTTCTTGACCACAAGCGAAAAAAGTAATGCATGGCTAGCCTCTACGATATTCGAGTATCAATACATTTGGTTCAATAGAAATAAACACAGCACGCAGAAATTTGGTGGATTTCTTTGAAAAAAATACAGGAATATCTCCATAGTACAGAAAAATAGTCGTATCTTCCAGAATCATATTGCAGTGTAAAGTCGGCATTTGATACATAGCACCATTCCGTTCAGCAGCTAGAAAGCTCCGGGAGCAAAAGAGAAAATCGAACGTGCTACAACTCCTCGCCGCCAAGCAGAGATCCGCAGAAACAAGAATGCAGATCAATCTACATTCGATTGAACAGATTGAACCTAGGTACTCCAGCTGATTCTCTCACATGAAACTAAAAAATCCTTTTCTATACCTCATTTCATCCATCAATTTAAGCTGGGGCAATAAACGGTAGAAAAATTGACTATTCCATTGTAGTACCTAGTGTTCTGATTCAAACCTCTTTCCTCTCTACTACCACTCGCAAGTCGCAACGCAGAGATCACACAGACGGAGTGAGCAGATGAGTAATCAAACGCAATTAAGAAAAGAGTTGAAAGAAATCATTATTGACTGCATTAAAAGTGTGAGAGATTACCGAAAGAAAGGAAACCGCCATTGAAGAGGATGCGCAGTTGTAGCTTCCTCTTTCGGCTTCTGGTTCTGCGTGTGTGTAATCTGTGAGCGAAATATGAAAAATGGGAAGCGATGAGGAATAAGTTGAGCTTCTTATAACAGAAAACGCTCTCTCTCTCTCTCTCTGACACGCTCTCTTTCATCAAACCTTTAATCGAAGCATGTGCGATGACGTGGCTCTAAACCCAATGTTGGAGTTGGTACTTTGGATCAACTGCAAATGCACATTTTTTTTTTCCTTTTTTTCACATTTCATATTTTTAAATATAATTTCTCATTCCAACTTAGTTCACCAAAAGCGAGCTATTGCCTACCTGAATAGCTTGAAAGATTATAAATTTGTATCCTCGCTTTGTGTTTATAATTAACTCAATCATAATTAGTGTGTATCTCCAAGTAAGAACTTGTGAGTTCGATGTCACACCCCAAATGTAAAAAAAAAAAAAAAATTAATGTTAGTAGCCAAAAGTTATAGTTTGAAAGGTGAGTTTGGAATTTTTTTTTTTTGGGTCAAGCATTTTTATGTAAACATGTTTAAAAGGAAACTAAATTAATATCTAGTAAGACTTCAAGTGATTTTTAGAATTTCAAAATGCTTTTAGTTAGAATTATAAACACTTCTATCACTTTTTAAAATTTCTACAAAAAGGCCACTACCTCTGTTCAATTATTACTCTCAGAATATATAATTTTTTTACCAAAAAAAAAACAACAACAACAGGTTCTATAAATTATCATAAAATTAAGATTTAGATCTGGGTAATAATTCTATGTTTATTTTGAAGAATTAACCTATTTCTTCTCATGTTTCAGTCTGTAATATTCTTTTAAAATCATGGGCAAATCCTAAAATTTGAGAGAAAATAGTCTTTAAGAACCTCACTCATAAATCAAAAATATTTTTGTGAATTTGAGAAATAAATAAATTACAGATAAAAAAAGTAATTTTTTTAATTTAAAAAACTACTATAAAACCAGAAGGTAAATGAATTTCCCAAGGAATTTAGTTGTTTTAACAACCAAAACCACTCCAAATCTGCAATGAAAGTCAGTGTGAACGTATGAACGGAGGATGGTCTGTCAAAGTTTGCAACTTTCGTATAAAAATCAGCAAAGAAATTAAATGGATCCCTCTAAATTCACCTCAAAATTGAAGAAATTTCCAAATAACTTCAGCTCAACTGTGTTTCTGAGTATGGTTCATATTTGAGACTCGAGAGCTCATAATTTGAGAGCTTTTCTTTTACAATAAAGCGAATGAGCTGAGCATCCGAGAAGAGAATTGCTAGAAAGGGGAGTTCATCCATCGCCATGATTTTGTCGTCCAATCACTTTCCAATGGAAGTCTCCCTCTCTCTCTCTCGTTGATAGCTTTAGTGGTCTGCGATCTGCCCACAAAATGAAAAAAGAAATAAAAAAAAGTAACAAAACATGAGTGAGTTAGTAGAATGAGCAAAGCATGGAACTAAAAACATGGCGTGCAAGGAAAGAAACAATTCATCATATTCTGTATTCTAGTCACCTGTCTGCAAAAGTTCCAACAATAAACACCACGTTAACCCATTATAGCCTAGCCAACTCTCTACAGTAGTATAAGGAAAATGTTTCATAGCAATGCTTCTCATTCAATATTCAATAGTTACTCCTTGGTAGGGGTGAATTTCAAGTATGAGTAGTGCAGCAGCTTGTAATAACATGATGGTTTCAATTTTCTGTCCTTCCATTTTTTTGTTTTCTTATTCTCAAGCTTGACGTTATGTTTCCAAACCCAAATCTCAGTCAAGGGCAAAACAATGTCTCAATTCTAAATTGTAATATCATCATATACATTATATAGAGATCGAGCAAATTAGTCAATAAGAACTTGGTGAATATATGCATCGAATATAAGACTTCAAGCATGGGAACTCACAAACGAAGTTGGATATTCAGTTGCTTAAAAAGTCGGAGACTGCAAATTCATGAGAATGATTCTATGAGTTAGCTTCAATCAAGTGATTTGACCAAAAATAAAAAAGAACAAAGCAGAAACCATACTTCTAAGCAATTCCAAGGACACTCCACACAAGGGAGAAACAAAAAGGAAAGACAAGTACCAATGTACCATTAATTTAATGTAGAACAAGACGTGTCCAGCAAAAGAGAGATGGGTTCAAATTCAAAAGACGGTGAACCCAAACAACAAGGGAGGGAAACAATAGTGAAGAAAAAGAATAAGCAGCAACCAAGCAGGCAGCCCTCATATAGCTCATCACGTACGAATACAATCAACATCTTGTATACTATAATCCAAGTTGGGGGATTTAATTGACCATCTCAAAACGTTGACGGAATGAATTGATGCTGTTTTGCAGCATGCACAGTAAAAGGGACATAATGTTCTCGAGACATTTGCTTTATCAAGTAAAGTATAATATTGGATAATCAAGATAGAGATGCAACAAATATTCATTTTCTCCAATCTCAAACGCAAAAAAGTGGAGAACTAAAACTCAGAAGGTCAACTAAATAGCAAATATGGACTAAGTTTTATCTTTAGATTACCTCCAAAATTGAGAATCTGAGATGATCCAACAAATGGAGTAAGGGCTTCGATATTGTCTTTCAGTTCAGACTAAGTAGTTCAACCAGACTGGCATGTTAACGTAAATCCATATAACCACACAAATTTATATCCTTGAGAAAGCTATGGATGCACTTCGAACGAAAACTTTGTTGGAAGCTGAACCACTTGACATTAATCATTGAGCTTTACAGCAGAAAGTTCCAAAGGCCAAAAAGAAGAAAAGGGAGAGCCTAAAATAACATAAAAGTAGTGACATGCTTACAAGGTTTAGCATGCTAACATGCATTTGGCTTAAAGGTTTTGTTCCACAATGATCAGCAAAATCTCGTGCATCACAACAGGTCCAAAACATGAATGACCTTTTTGTGTGCTTTCAATGTCTACCCAAATCAATATGCTCTCTTCCCTGAATTCTATCAATGCCAAGGGTTGGACCCAAGGATGAATCAGACCTTTTGAATTCCAATTCCGTTTCCTTCTGCTTCAGTTGCAGTACTCTCCGCTCATTATCTAGTTTCAACCTCTCATTTTCAAGCCTCGCTCTCTCCAAATCCCTACTCTTCTTACTGCAATATCTTAACCATTTGAAACGTTGTTTCTCAAGTTCGACAGCTTGAGCCTGGAAGCTGACAGATTGCTCCTGAAGATGTAGCATCTGTTTTTTAATCCAATCTCTGCGCTCCCATTGGGACTTCGTAGGATCTGAAAGAAAGACATCAATTTGACCTTCAAATTCATTTTGTGCAACTGAGTTTGACCACAGAGGACCATCATCTCCACTCAGTTTATTTCTACCACGTGACTCAGCCACCCATAATCCATTTTCAACAGGACAGTGATCATCTTCATTATCTGACTCATCATCCTCACCGTCACTTTCATCAGCCTCTTCTGACTCATTATTACCTTTGGAGAAATTCGCAACAGGTAAAATTTTACCTTGGAAATCAAGGTCCTGGCAACCAGGAATTGTTTGTCCATTATGGTAAGCACACATTTCCTTATAAAACAAGTGCTTTGAGCTTAATATTTTTCTGACATCATCCTTGGCTTTATTTGAGAGCTGAGCCATTGAATCCATGAGTGCAGGGTTCTCCACAACCATACAACTGGTTCCCCTCCCAAGTATATCGTTCAATCTCTTGTATCTTTTGTTCAAGTCATTGAACTTATCCTCACACTGCTGTGGAGATACATGACGCCCCTTACTTATCATAATCTTCGACACTGTTTTCCATTTGCCCTTCTTTTGCAATATTCCAGATTTTCTCTTGGAGCCCATCCCAGCCTCACCGTCATCACCCACACAAGCAACCACGGCTATGAGAAGCTTTACAATGTCATCTGTCCACTTCATTCTCTGCCATGGAGAGCCCTTTTTACCCTTAAAAAATTCAGAGCACTCACCGTCCTCTGTGAAACTAGGCTCATCTTCTTCACTCGTATTATTGTTGTTCGTGGCATTACCAGTGGCAATAGCTTTCCCTTTTGCGAAGGTCGTCAATAAATCTTTCTGTCCGAAACTTTTCGTGTCCACAATCCCAATCGATTGGTGATCACCTTCAAAAGTACTCATCCTGTTCAAGTGATGATGGTGTGTCAAAGAGGGATTGACCAATTGGGTCTGTTGATGTCTTCGGATGGGAGACTCCAGATCTAATAGACCCCCACCTGCCGACAGAAATCCACTTCCCATACCTGAACTATCCATTTTCCAGTCTCTAAATCCAAGAAACCCTCAATTTCTGTTGTTGCAGATAAGAGAAAACTGAGATCCGATTCACAAATATGAATAAGAACGCTAATTCATTAAGCTTGATCAAATCGTTCTAAGTGATAGATACAAATTTAGCATCAACGATTGCCGTTGAACCAGCATAAACGAAAAGCCAATTTCCGAACTCCTCCATTGTACTCCACTTTCTTAGCCCCCAAATAAAGTGCATCCCAAGAATCTCGGAAAACCCCATAACAGAGTCCACTAAACTATACCGAATAATAAACTAAACAGCCTTTGCGTTGGAAATGGATATCGGTAAAAAGATCCTTCAACCCAAGTTAACTATTCGGAATCGCTGGAAGAATTTAAAATTGTAGCTTAGACCAAGCTAATGAACAAATAAATCTAGAAAAACATATACTGAAGAAGAAAATTAACTTCTCCACGACCTACCTCTCGACGACCTACAATCAGATTGCTCTAGGAAATTTTCCGCTTTTGTTCTTGAGATTTGAAGGTACAGAGAACGATGAGGACCGATTGACACGACTGTTGTACCGCGCTGCCAGGAAGGTAAAATCCAGGTCACGCGACGTATCCAACGCCGTTTTGACCCTAAGGGAGATTCTTTTTATTTATTATTTATTTTATTATTATTATATTTTTTTAATAAAACATGAGGTATCCAACTCGCGATCTAAACCAGGTCGTGTAACATTTTTACTATTTATTTTTTTAATCAGAGATAAATTCTTTAATTAATTGAGGTGGAATTAAGAATTCGAATTCAAATTTTTTTTTTTGAAGATAAATTCTTTAATTAATTAAGGTAGGATCATGTTTAACATTTTCTCTTATTGGATTATTTATATTTTATATTAATTTGTTTGATTAATCTCTCTAAATTCAATATCATATCAAACTAATTGGGTATATATCCAGTTTACCTTTTTAAGTTATAATCCTAATTAATTTCATTTTCTTTTCTAATTCTCATAATTTTGCTAGGCTGTATTTACTATCGATGAGATTGATTTATTATAATTTCTCAACGAAAAAAATAACAAGAAATCCTTATTTTAGTATCACATCATAATGTTGCAATTAAGATTGGTCAAACATTTGCTTACTAAATTATTAATTTTTCTATAATATAGCAATCAAAATTAAAAATATATATATATTCAAACATTGGATCTATACAAAATAATAATAGCAACAATAAATAATTAATGTCTTAACCTAATTACTAATTACTTCGACACTATATATAATAGATCAGCTAGTTAAAATTTGAGTGACTTATTTGTGAAAACATTACATACTAAAACAATAAGAAAGAGAAAATGTGACAAAGGATCAATAGCCTACAACATTTTATACACAAAACAATCTAGAAGTCCAATAGTAGTTGAAAGTTTGCTCCAAATCACCATACAGTGCTACCTCTATTTATACATCCAATTTGAACTTCCAAAAGTGAAAACGGTGATGTGCTTATGAGGGAAAGGCCAGGGAACTAGCTACGTACTCGAGGTTTGAAGAAGTAATTAAATGCTCAAATAATGGATTGGAAATTCAAAGGTCTCTTAAAGCACTTCAATAAGAGAGAAGAACAGACGACACTAACGGATGAAGCAGCCATGCAGGCACCAGCAAGCCAAGGTGGCAACCTAGTACCGGTGAAGGGATATAAGATTCCAGCAGCAATTGGCACAACAATGATGTTATAACCAAGTGCCCATATGTAGTTAAACCATATGCGATAAGTGGTTTGTCTCGAGAGATCGATAGCAGTAACCACATCTTCAATATTGCTTCGCATCAGAACTATATCAGCTGCTTCTATAGCAATATCTGTTCCAGCTCCAATTGCGATGCCAATATCAGATGCAGCCAGAGCAGGCGAATCATTTACTCCATCTCCTACCATTGCCACAATATCACCTGTCATCTGCATTCATTCATTCAATTGAATTTTACATTTGTATTATACTCCCCATTTCGGAGTAAATATATTTCACATGCTGGGCATAAATATTAACAAAGATTAGTATCTTTTTCAAGCACATTATCACTGATGAGCACAAGCACAAAACTTCCTACAGGAGATAATTGAGCTTTACCTTCAAGGCTTTGATCTTGTTAGCTTTTCCAATTGGATCTACCTCAGAAAGGACGTCATCAATTCCCAGATCCCTTGCAAGCGCAGCTGCTGTGAACCTGTTATCGCCAGTGACCATTATGCTTGAGATGCCTTTTGAGCGAAGATATGATATGACAGCTTTAGCCCCAGGCTTCGGCGGATCATTAACACCAAAACCTCCAGCTACTCTTCCGTTGATAGCCACTAAGATACATGTTTGAGCCTTGTGCTCGTTGTCTGCAATATACCGATCAACTTCCGTGCCCATACGAATGTTGTTGGCACGCATAAGTCTCCTGTTCCCTACTAAAGCTAAAAATTTGCTATCAACTTTTCCACCAACCCCTGTTCCGGGGAAAACCGCGAAGTTTTCAACGTGCCCGGGACGTTCAGCACTGAACCCATACTTCTGTTGCACTTTCTTTGCGTGCTGCACCACAGCATTTGCCAAAGGGTGTTTGCTGTTCGACTAAATTGAAAAAAACACATTAGTTTCTTACTTCCCATAGTCTCATAATCATCTCAGTGTAGGTTAAAGAAGTTATCATGATCTGATTAAAATGATAAAATTGACTAGCAAAAAAGCTATGCTATATCAATGCTCGAGTCTAGATATTATCATTTCTAATAAATTACTATATTCATTCAACTTTCTACTAAACATGGTGGTTAAAGCATATATTCTTGAAAAAAAAAATTTTCATCCCATGTCATGCGGTTAATAAAAAAAAATTCACTACTATCTATGCTACAGATTTTAGTTAAAGAGGCCCTTTTCTAATTTCAGCGACAAAATCACATGGAGTAATTCAGTATAATAATTTGACATTTTCAAGTCCCCTTCCCACAAGCTACAAAGACAAACTTCTCCCTCCCCCACCAACCATCAGAAGATAAATTAACTTCGTTTCCAGCATTTCATTAGAGTGTTTTTCATGACTAATTCTCGAAAAGTCAATAAATCCTTGGTACGGAATCCAAAATACTGCACTCACCTCTATTGCCATAGCCACATGACAGAGCTCCGCCATTGAAAAGTTAGAAAAGAGCACAACACTAACGACCTTGGGCCTGCCAAGTGTCAGAGTTCCAGTCTTGTCAAAAACTACAGTCTTCACCTGGATGGTTGGAGGGGAAAAGAAACTCCGATTCAGTATTCACCATAGTCAAAAGGAAGTTTACTCTCATATTAGGATCCAATGGCCAATTGATCAGAGATTAGCCAAATGGACACATTCGTTTTCAAGTAACATTAAATTATTTTGCATAGTGACATTCTATTGTGATAATAGTGAGTATACCTTGTATGCATTTTCAAGTGCACTTGCTCCCTTAATGAGTACACCTAGAGAAGCACCCTTCCCTGATGCAACCATGACTGCAGTTGGCGTTGCTAAGCCAAGGGCACATGGGCATGCGATCACCAGCACTGAAATTCCAAACTGCAGAGCAAGCTCAAATTCATCCATGCCTTTTGGTATCCAGTGTTTAGGGTATATACCCGCTTCTCCGCAGATTAACCATCCAAGCCATGTTAGAAATGCTACCACGACAACCTAAGGAGAAAAATGAAGAAAAGAAAAGAAAATAAGAACTGTACATTAAAAAACATTCTCACTGAGAATGGGACTGTAGCTGTAGACAATAAAAAAATGGCTTTTAACTAACAAAGAATATTCACGATCAACAGGTAATTGACACTCCCTGATAGTACATCTTTCAGAGGTTCAAATTTCACTTTTGTCCCAATTATTCAAAATTTTCTGTTATGGCCTTTAAACTACTCTCAAACTACCTATTTTAATATTGTGAATAAATTTGAAATGGAAAGAATCAAAATGTTTTAATTTCATTGACCACGAATAAATAAAACTTCAAAAAACTAAAATAAGATTTAAACCTACCTTATACATTTTCTATGAACTCATCCAAAAAGAAACTTACATTGAAAGTACTTTGCTCTTATTACACATCTGAGTGTCAACCTCAAAAAAGGAATTATTTGATGAAATGGCAAGTAGAAAATCATTAGACTCACAGCAGGAACAAAGAATTTTGATATTTGATCTGCTAATTTCTGAGCCGATGCTCGTGATAGCTGAGCTGATTCCACGAGTTGAACAATTTGGGAAAGTGTAGTATCAGCCCCAACATGTGTGGCCTTAACAAATAAGCATCCATTTTCATTGACAGTTCCGCTAACAACCTGTTCGAGGCATTACATGATGCTAAACTTCTTTAATTCATTGTTCAAGAAATTGCTAATTCAATTTCTAACAAAGCGTATAAAAGCAACATGCTGAATTATATAATTACTTGAGAAATCATCTTAGTCACGCATATCTCCGCAATTAGTACGTCATACACACAACCAGTTACCTGGACTATCCAAATTTCCAGACATAACAGCCTCTCTTCTTCCTTTGTTTTTTTCTTGAACTCTTATTTGGCACAAATCAAATTTTATAGATATGTAACGGCAAGAAAAAGTACCTTATCGCCAGGTTTTTTTATAGTGGGCCTTGATTCTCCTGTGATCGTACTCTCATTAACATGGCTTTGACCATGAATAACAATTCCATCAACAGGAACTTTGGCTCCAGGAACGATCTTAATTACATCATTCCTCTGTAGCATTTGAGTATCAATCTCCACCTCTGCCAAAATATTGTTATTATCATCCAACGTCAGCAGACAAGATGTATCAGGAGCAAGACGTGCAAGCTTTGCTAAAGCATCTGATGTTTTCCCTTTAGCGATGACCTCCAAATATTTTCCAAGTAGAATGAAGGATATCAACATGGCACTGGTTTCAAAAAAATCTTCCCCTTGAAAATATTTTGAAGCGAATGCTTTAATTACTATATACACGGAGTAAAAGTAAGCGGCATTGGTTCCTAGGGCAACCAGAACATCCATATTTGCAGATTTTTGCCGTAATGCATAGTACGATCCTACATAAAACCTGATAAGATCATCCAAGAATGTTATTAAAATATTTAGAAACGTTTTTTTTTTTAACTTCAGGAAACTAATTAGATGCTCTGATTGAGATTAGTAGCAGATACCAAGAAGGTAATGAACAGCAAAAACAGAGTACCTCCAGCCAACAATAAACTGGACTGGTGTGCATAAGATCCATTTTAGAAGCATTCCAACGGTCAGCATATTGTAAACCATGTAATCCAGCCACTCCCCATAAGGAGGAAGCATAGGAAGCACCATCAAGAGAACTACTGGAACTGAAAATAGGCAGCTCAACAAGAATAGGTTTCTGTGAGTACGAATTTCTTCAAGTTGCTCAATATCTCTTCTCCTTGGAGGTAAATATAGGCTTGCATTATAAGTCCTGAGGCCTTGGGCTGCCTCTTCAATGCACTGGATAAGAAATCTTGGACCGGTTTGATCAGGCTCGTAACTAATGGTTACCTTTTGTTGAGAAAAATCCATTTCCACCAGATTCACACCAACAGCGTTCTCAAGAGATGTTCTTATAGTGATCATATCCTCAAAATTAACTTCGTCAAGTTTTACATGCACTTTGTTGCCTTCATCTGCAGAATTAATCAGCTCGACATCAAAGCCAGCATCGTCAACTGCTTCAAGAACTCGGTCTTCATTAATCAAGCTTGAATCGAAAAGTACTTTTGCTTCTCCGATTGTTATACCAACCACTGCTCTTTTTACTCCATCAACCATCATAAGCGCGTTTTCAATAGATTCTGCACAGCTTGTGCATGTCATTCCTTTGATTCTTAGACGGCATGTTGCAATATCTTGTTCCAGATACCCATTAACATCGAAATTTCCGGCTTCTATGATTCTCAAGGTTCTACTTCCCTGTGACATTTACGACAGTACGCTTTAATTTTAGAACCACAAGGTGGATAACAAAGAACTGGTGTTGCAATTACAAGATATATAAATGCATTTATGTTGATTTTGGAGATCAGTAGCTTGACATGTTGAATTTCAGTGAAGCAAGTACAACTGAAGGATTACTAAAGGTCGAGGGCTTACATCATCGGGGTGGACTGGGTTTAAAGGCGCCCTAAGTTCATCAAGATCACTATCCATCTTAACCTGCCACAGAAGCTCGAATCTATCAACTCAAAATACAATTTAAAAGAAAACAAGAAGAAGACAAGAAGCAATAAGAACAGAAGTTGATGCGCCAGAATTTACAAATTAGAGACCTTACTCGTCAAAGATTCACAGTGGAGCGACGATTTCTTGACTTCGATTGAGAAGAAAAAAAAGAAAGAATGCTACTCCATTGACATCGGGAATATTGATGATTAGAGAAGAGAGGGAGTTTATTTAGCAATTGAGAGAGGAGAAAAACGACTCCGCGAAGTTAGTTATATAACATTAACAAACTCTGCGAAGTTCGTTTTGAATTCTTTTTCTCTCTCTTTTGTTTTTTTAATATATAAACTGAGTATAAAAATTGTGTGCTGAGATGGGGACATGCATTAGAAACGACGACATTTAAAGGAAAAACTTATGCAGAAACGAAGATGGCATCATTCTTTTTTATAGTGCATTTTTTTTTTATCAAAGCTCAGGAGTTTCCAAGGCAAATGATAACATCCACGAGGGCTGGATTATTTAATATGATTATAAAAATGAAGTTTATAGATTTACTTTATTAAATCACAAATCATAGAGCGTAACCAGTGATAATTGACATATATATCCAATCAAGAATTGTGTGAGTTCGATCTTCCACCTCATATATTGTACTAAAAAAATCACAAATCATATTTTACAAGTTTCGACGTGGCAGCTATGAATAACATTTATGCAATGTAAGGTAAGTGGCTACTTTGCAACTTTTTTTTATTTTATTTTATAGAAAGTTTGACATATTAATATATTATATGAATTTGTCAAAGCGAGTATAATGGTAATTGGCATATATCTTTAACTTTGGTGGTAAGTTCGATCTCTCATCCTTACATGGTGTACTAAAAAAATATATGATATAATTTTTTTTAAATATGTAAATGTACCATTTAGTATTTTTTTTTTCTGTTTGATTTTTCAAAGTGGGAAAGAAAGTGGAATTTGAAATATTGATAAACAATTTAATATATATACAAATTTAATATTCGGAAATCAAATTTGTAAGTTTTAATTCACGTATAGGTCGTGAATTTTGTTTCATTTTGTTTATCAATTATTTATTTATTTATTTATTTGTTATGTTTCTTCATTTTACTAAAGTTGAAGTTATAAAGTTACACAGTTACATATTTGTAACTTTATCTATCTTAAAAACTTGTGAGATATTACTTGTTTTGGACGACTATATAAAATTGTTGTTTTACTACATTTTGAGATATCCAAACATACTACAGGGTATTCTCCTTCTCTCACAATAGTTATCTCTTCTTTTGAGTTGTTGTTCTTGTTTGTGTTGAGAGCAAGTGTTTAAAAGTTCTGTCAAATCCGAGTAGTTCGAGGTTGTAGTTCTATCGGAGTTAGTCGTTGTATCATATGATACGATTGCTGTAGTCTGCTAGCAACTTGTGTAGAGGGAATAATTGTCTTTAGATCAGCGCTACTGTAGCGTGTCTCGACTATATTTCGTAAAGTTTTTTGTATTCATCAAGCTGTTAAGATCTATAATTGTTTGTAGCCAATTACGTTGTAAATTGTTGCTAGTGTTATTAGTTTACATAAACAACGTGTATCTACCCAACAATGTTACATAGGTAACTTTAACATGTATAAAGTTACAAATTAACAAAATAAAGAAACAACTTTCTCATTTAAATAAATAACTACAAATTTAATATTAAAAGATACAAGATAAATTATGTGTGATATTTGTTGTCTCAATTTATCATGAGAATGATAGTTCCATAACTAGTTCTTACTAAGGTTCAAGTCCAAAAGACACATTTGCTGATGCATAACTTATATATTTGCTCTCAACGTCTTTTTACTTTTCATAGCTATATATCAAAATTATTAAAGCATTTAGGTTCATAGTAGAGTTCCACCTCCCTCAGATTTACAGGAAAGAATCATCACAAATAAATTGATTTTAATGGTATTTACAAACCATCGATCAAAATACAATAAAATAATATGGTTAAAAATATTAATGGACTACTTTTCTCATTGTTAATGGATTTTGAAATAAAATTTCGTAAATATTAATATAAAATTATAATCTAAAAATTAAAATCAGATCTAAAATTCGGTTAAAGTTGGTGAATCTAAAACGGAGCACAATCTCTAAATATCACCGTTACACTAAAGCACTTAATTAACTCATCTAATAAATATGCTGTCTTAACAGATCCAAACGCTTTGCTTGCCGTGGGGCATGGGGCATGGGGCATGGAGCATGGTTGTTGTTGGATACCCCATTTACGAAAGAGAATAAAGTTCTACTGGTCCAATTTATTACGACTTTTTCATGGACTAAAGAAACAATAGAACAAATTCTTTGATGGTTATTTTTTATATGCTTTTTAACTTTTTTTTCCCAACTATTACTCGTGAATTCGAGTATAACTACCCATACCTTCTATTAAAAATGGTTGGGTTCGAATTCTTACTTTGAATTTAAAAAGAAAATAAATAACTATTCATTTTTTTTTAATTTTTCATTGAATCAATGTTATTGGATGATGTATGTATATCTAAGGTTGCATGTTTAAATTCTCACTCCCGCAAGTACTATTTTTATTTTGTTTATTTACTTACAATTTATTTATTATGTTTTAAAAGGTGGATATAAAAATAAAAAATACATGAATGAAAATAATATTTACAAACTTAATTTTTGGTAACATAAAATAAAAAAACAAAATGACCACCAAGCCTAAATTATAATTTTGACCATTTAATACACATGTAAAAATTTTGTTTTGTCAAATAAATAGTTAAACTTTCGTCTAACATGTAGAAGTGAAAATCTTCTCATCTCATATTCGATTGTAATAAAAAAAAAATCTAAAAGTTCAATTTTATACCTTTCAAATTATTGATACGTTAGATATAAAATTGGGAGTCGAACAATACTAACCATTTTTCTTTTTCTTGAAACAATACTAACAATTTATTTATTTATTATTTTTATTTTTTGACAGATAAAAACAATAAACCAAATTAAATGCAACTCGGAATCAAGCTTGCCTAAATCCCCATGGAGAACGTGGTTCAGCGCAGCAGCAGCTTCTTCCAACCAAACTCCTGAAATCGCTTCTTCCACCGAAATCTTTGCCGCCTCATGAGCCACTGTGTTCCCATTTCTTGAATCAAATCGAAAGCATTGAGAAATACAGTTTTAAAAAAACTTCAACTACGTTATGATCGAAGAGGCTTCTACCAAAAGGCCCATTGGGCACTTACCCATCGTGGCCCAAAAATATTGTCGGGTGCACGAGTCGGGTAAAAAGTTCGTTTCAGTGAACCGACCCGAAAGTAATAACCGAAAGTCGTTCATGGAGGAGCCACTCGACTCAATGAGTTCAATCGTCCCGCGGATTTCCTCGTGGGGTTTATGCTTCTCTTTCCCTCTTCTTCCAAAACCCTATATTTAACTCCTCAAATTCAGTAGATTTCTTTCGACGTCCAAGCACCGGGCTTCCATTTTGAAAAATCCGAACCCCATTTTCCGTTTATCCGATCACTCCATCAAGATGCCACCGAACGATGACGTTATCTTTACTTCGCGTGCCACGCTTAAAGTTCCGCACTTTCCTCTGTCTAACTCACATTCTAGTTTCAGATTCTGCTTCCGAAATATAGCTTCGCAGTTCGATCAATCGTGTCACTCAATATTCCAGTTCATTGATTCAGTTAAGAGAGGGTCAAAATTGACCCATTTCAACCACAGTAGTCTCCCTTTCTGCCTACCGCAGCTCCCCTTTTGTGGTTCGAAGAAGATAACCCAGCAAGGGAATTCGGTTAGTCGACGCGCGAATGGGAGTTGGGGGCCAATGTTTTTAGATAAATCTCCTCTAATTTGTTCGGCGTCATTGTCGCTAATTCAATCCGACGCGTCGAAAAATGCCGAGTCAGAGACTCGTGCGGAGGATTCAGACAAGAGTACGGGTTTGGTTGGAAGATCATCTCTTCTTTGTTCAGCTTCTTTGGCCTTGACTCGGTCTGACGAGTCGACTCAGTCTGGTGGTTCGGAGAGTAAGGAATCACCTCAAAAGGGGTATTCAGCTGGTCGACAGGATGAGGAGAGGATTCTAATCAGTGAGGTTCTCGTAAGAAATAAGGATGGTGAGGAGCTGGAGAGGAAGGACCTCGAGATGGAGGTTTTGACGGCCTTGAAGGCTAGCCGACCCAACTCTGCGCTTACTTTGCGTGAGGTTCAAGAAGACGTGCACAGGATTATCAATAGTGGATACTTCTACTCGTGCATACCCGTTGCAGTTGATACCAGAGATGGAATAAGATTAATATTTCAGGTATAGTTGTCGAATCAGCTTAATTTCTTTGTGTTTTTATCACAGTATAATCAGAGGAAAGGATCCGGCAGGACTGGAATATGATCATATCCTGAATTTCCTTACTTTTTAATCGGGTAGGATTTTACGTCCGACAGACTAAGAGTATTAGTCTTAATGCTGGTGGAAGATATGGAATGGTAATGGTTTATGTTAAGTGAAAGGGCAACTGGGTTGGAATTTCGAACAACTTATGAGTTATAACTTATAATGTAAGATTTTAGGTCGAACTCTGAGTTGATATTTGTTCTATATGTTTGATCTTGTGTCTAACTCACTTGTGAAAACAAATTTGTTTTATTCAATAATACATATGCAAGCTCGAAAAATAAGAAATGGCCGAGAACCCTCTTAGTCTTATGAAGCTATAAAGTGGGAGAGCATTTAAGTGGTTAGCACACTTTCCACTGGGAAAATTCATAGTTATGAACAAGTTCCTTCTTACATTTTTAAAGAGTATATTTATTAATGTTATCTTCTAATGGCACAAGGTAGAACCATATCAAGAGTTCCAAGGGTTGGTATGTGAAGGTGCTAATGTCCTTCCAGCAAAGTTTCTGGAGGAAGCTTTTCGTGATGGCTATGGTAGGATTTCTTACATAATTGTAGATTGTCACAATAGATGAACCAATGTGAAATATGCTTACAGAAGACCATTATTTTGGATTCTTCGGTGTCAAGCTGTGCAGGAAAAGTTATTAATCTCAGGCATTTTCATGAAGTAATATCATCCATCAATAGCTGGTATGGTGAACGAGGCCTTTTTGGCAGGGTTAGTTCTTTAGCTATGTTCTTGTACAATATAATGTTATTGTTTACGTAGAAACTTAAATTTCTTTTGCTTTGTAGGGATTAACACATTGCAGACTTTATTTTTGTGATCGTTATTGTTCACATATATTGATACTTTAACTATATAACACAGGTATCAGCTGTAGATATTCTATCTGGGGGCATACTTAGTTTACAAGTTTCTGAAGCTGAAGTAAATAACATTTCCATCCGATTCCTGGACAAAAAGACGTAAGAATATGTCTCTTGCATAATCTAAATTTGTATGCTAACAAAACTACCATGATGGATAGCATACTGCACCAGCACAACCTTGCACACGTATTTAATAGAGGCATGGACTTACATCTTTTGAAAATCTGGATTTCATGGTTTTCTGACTGGTGGTTACATTCAGTGGCGAGCCGATTGCAGGAAACACAAAACCTGAGACAATACTCCGGCAACTTACTACCAAGAAAGGACAGGTATTTGTGCATGCTTGATGTGTCTAACTTTACTTTTGGTTATAAAATATGACTAACTTCAGAGACATGGTCAGAAAGGTATAGTCTGGTTTTTGTGGGGGAAGATTGAGAGTTTTCTTAGTTTTTGTTTCTAGAGATTCTCCTCGTTGTTCTTTGGAGTACTTTATTTGCAATTGCCCGCATTCAAATTGCAGTCAATTTTGAATTTTTTTTTTAATAACCATTTTGGTTAGCTGGATGGATGACTTATCTGCCTTATTTCTACTCTTGGTATTGTTTCTTACCCAAAATAATGGTGGATCATGTGTCCGTGTGTGCATGTTCTCTTTAAAGCTTTCAGATGTTTATACTTTATGGTTTATAATAGCATAATGCTGTCTACGTGAATGGATGATGCATTTTACTGATTTCCAAGCTTGAAATGTGCTGGTTTCTTAATCATATATTCATATGTTTGTGTTCTGCATTCATGGATACTTTCTTCTTCCAAAAAAATGGGGGGGGGGGGGGGGTTTAAAATTGTTGATTTTTATCTTCAGTTTAAAGATATTTAACATGGATACACTATTAAAGTATGGAGTTATGTCATTATAGGTCTATAGTATGCTCCAAGGGAAAAGAGATGCAGAGACTGTCTTAACCATGGGGATCATGGGAGATGTCAGCATTATTCCCCAACCTGCAGCTGGTGACTAAAATGTTTTTTCTCTTTTACATGAACATTTATATGTTTTCTTTGGAGTTCCTGGCTGGTTGCTAACTTGTTCTTGGTTTTGGATCATTTTGGCCCAACTTAAAACTTTTGATATCATGGTCTTATGCATAAGATCCTGTGTCATAGGATGAAACTAAAGTTGACATTCTTTTGTTTATGTGGAAATTTCATTTGTATTGGACTTTAATATTTAGTTGTGGTTAGGGTTTTTGGGGTGGCATTGGGTTTGAAGGTGATCGTGGAGAAAATAGTTACTTGGGGGCATTGATATCAACAAAGAAAGAGTGGGTGCCCGGTTTGGGTTGTTCCTCAAGTGCTTTACCCATTATGTTTTGGGCACGCTGTTGGAGTAAATCTGAAGGCGGTGGAGTTTTGGAAAAAAAATTGAAGAAAAAGTATTGGGGAAATTGGAGAAATTAAATAACTTAAATATTCCAAAGAGAGGATGTTCGACGGTGGTGAGAGAAAGGAGAGAGGATATGATGATGTGGAGTCCATAACTCAGAAACGTAACAACATCAGATTGTGAAGTTATTATCATAATCTATTTTTATTGCATGGACTTGCATGTATTCTCACAAGTCACAATATAGATCTAATTCGCTTGATTTTTCTTACATTTGGAATTGTTTAGATGCTGGAAAGGTCGACATACTAATGAATGTTGTTGAGCGTCCAAGTGGAGGTTTCTCTGCTGGAGGTGGTCTATCATGTGGGTAAGATGCATTATCTTCCATATTTGCCTATGTTTGCTTGCATTCAACTATATTGAGTATTTTCTATTGTTAACTTTATTTACTGTTGACTTGGGAACTTTTCTAAATATAGGACCACTGGCGGAGGTGGCCCTTTATCAGCCCTTATTGGAAGGTAAGTTCAAAGCTGTACGTCCTGTTTTGGAAACCCTCCCTCCCCCCACATGCATATATGCGTATAAACTCTCTGAACTTGGTTTATGCATGGCCTTGATTAGAATTTAGCTGATAAACTCTGGAGAGAGAAATAATCTACACGTTTCTCTTTTCTTCATGTACCAGTACCACTGTTTTTTTCAATACTCTACTTATTAGATTATTTTGCTACTACTTTGCCTTCTTGTGTCTCACTTGCATTGCATTCCACTGATATGATGAAGTGCTGAGATTTTTAGCTTAGTAACAATATTGTTCTTGTTGCAGCTTTGCATATTCCCACAGAAATCTTTTTGGGAGGAATCAGAAACTCCATGTCTCCTTGGAGAGGGGTCAAATTGATTCCATATTTCGTATAAACTATACAGATCCATGGATTGAAGGAGATGATAAGAGGACATCACGAACGATAATGGTTCAGGTAGTCTTGAATTCGGTGTATTTTTATTTATCATACTTTTCAGTGGAGATCCTATTCAATATTCTTTGTTTCTTTTCTTCAGAACTCAAGGACTCCAGGTACACTTGTCCATGGTGGTCGTGGCAACCTGACCATTGGTCGTGTTACAGCTGGTTTAGAATTCAACCGGCCAATCAGGCCAAAGTGGAGTGGAACTGCAGGACTTTATTTCCAGGTACTTTAGTATAACTGGCTATATGATTCTGGGTACAAAGTTGGGTTCAGGTAATTTGGGAGTCTTGGAATTCTCTCCCTAGAGCTTTAACTCAATTTTACATGCTATACAAATTTTCCTGCACTTATTAGCCCAAAGTGTTCATATCTTCTATACTATTTACATTCTCTACCTTCTTTCCTTAAATGTTTTCTCTGCATTTCTAACTTCAGCTTTCTATCTTCCATGTTCAGCGTGCTGGTGCTCGAGATGAACAAGGAAATCCTATCATAAAGGACGACTTCAACAGTCCTCTCACTGCAAGGTCTGCTCCTTTGCGATTTGCAATTAGGCATCATCTTTTGTGAAGATGCCAGGTGCAATTTAATTCTGTGTTGAAAGTTGTCTCTTAATCTTTTTCTTCTTATATGTTAGCGGCAATACTGACGACAATATGTTACTGGCTAAATTTGAGAGTGTCTACACTGGTTCTGGAGATCATGGATCTTCAATGGTTAGTCACTTTCATCATCTCAACTTCAATATTCTCCAGCTATGATGATCCCTCATTATCTTTTCTCCTTGCAGTTTGTTCTCAGCATGGAACAAGGGCTTCCCTTTTTACCTGAATGGTTATGTTTTAATAGAGTGAATGCTCGTGCCAGAACTGGCATGGAAGTAGGTCCCTCTCAGCTCCTTTTAAGGTATGGTGCCTTGTTATGAAGTGCAAGGATAGCTATAAGTTGGAAAATCATACTGGGAGGATAACTTTGAATGCTGTCCTTGATTTTTTTTGGGTATGAAATAAATCATGGATTGATTTTACTTGGCTGATGTGTTTTGGTCATCGTTTTTAGTTTGTCTGGAGGTCATGTAGTTGGCAATTTTTGCCCACATGAAGCGTTTGTCATTGGGGGAACAAACAGTGTAAGAGGTTACGAAGAAGGTGCTGTAGGCTCTGGTCGATCTTATGCTGTTGGCTGTGGAGAGATCTCTTTTCCCTTGGTATGCAAGGGATCTTGTATTTGGGTTGCACTGTGTTTTATGCTTCATATTTGTTTTGGCCTCTCCATTGAGTTCATTATAAAGGATTCATTTGATACCTAGAAATGTCTGATACGTATCAGCTGCGTTGCTTTGTGAAGGATTTGGCATGTGACAGGAAGATATTTGAGCAATTGAAACTAGATATTGTTGAAACTGAATAGAATATAACAATCACAGAAATTTTATATCTATCTCAGCATCATGTTCTTAAAAAAAGAGAGACATTGGATGGATTAGCAATTTACATTAATAAGTTAGTGTTTGAGGGTGGAGATTTGAAGTGGATGATTAGGTCCAAGTTGGGGTAAAGTGTAATTTTTCATTTTTCAACTTTACCTTAAGATCAAAGTTATGCATTTAGTTTTCTAGAAATCACTGCTGCTTGTCAGATAGTCGGACTATGAAGAGCGTCATAGTGGAAAGAAATGTAAATGATTAGGCAGTAAGGGAAATCAAGACCTTACTATAATTAACCTGGATTGGTCTAGTAGTTGAGGTGCCTCTAAGTTCATGGATTCAATCTCGAATTTTTCAATCCTCATAGAATTAAGAAGTCGGTCTTTACTGAATGTTCGATTGGAGAGGTATAAAGCCATTGACGTGAAAATGGTTGAAAGTGTCAAAATTTAACTAAAGGCGGCCTGGAAGTTAAATCTATTTGTTGCTATTCATGCTGATCTCTGCTTCTGAATTATGAGTTTGTCTTAAGCATACTTGTGGTGGTCCACTTTTTCTGATCCTTTTATTTTCCCTCGTTTCTCACTTTTTTTTTCCCTCTTATGTGTAGTTTGCCCCTGTAGAAGGAGTTATTTTTGCTGACTATGGAACTGATCTTGGATCGGGCTCAACTGTTCCAGGTTGGACCTTTTTATGCTCTTTTTATTCTTGCTTTCTCAAGGTATAAATATAACTAGGATGTTGCAACAATGATATTGATTGCCTCAAGGAACGAGAATTTGTGCACAACAGTTAATATGTATATAGGGTATTCAAAATGTCTTCTAGAAAAGATAACGATCAATGTGGCTATCCTAATATTAAGTTTGCTTATATATATATATATATGAAAAGCCGAGCCTTTATCTTAATAATTCATATCAAGTTATAAGTGCGTTTGGTACAAGTTCTTAGCATCTTTTCCCAATGGCGATATATTTGGTTTTGAACCATGGGTATGATGCTCTTGCGCAAAAAGAATGGTTTGAGTGTCATCCATTCACATTGAAAATTTAGCATTCCAGACCTGATGTGATGGCTTATTTTAATGGTAGTGATGAACCCATGTATGTGGTTTTGATACTTTGGTGCTGTTAACGGCTTATTCTCTGTCGACAGTAGAATTTCTCTGCAGTAGTTTAAACTTTAAACTAAAAGCTCATGTTTTTCTTGATTAGGTGATCCTGCTGGGGCTAGGCTGAAACCTGGAAGTGGATATGGGTATGGGTTTGGAATCCGTCTGGACTCCCCTTTGGGGCCTCTTCGTCTGGAATACGCGTTCAACGACAGACACGCAAAGAGGTTCCATTTTGGTGTTGGCTACCGGAATTAATCCCCTTTTTCCTACTATTAGACGGGGAATCTTCTTTCTGTAATCTTCTTCTTCTTCTTCTTTTTTTTTTTTTCCAGTGTTTGTTGGGGGCGGGGGTGATCTGAAGTTAAATCTGTTTCACTACCTTTTTTTTGTTACAAAGGACATGATTAGTCTAGTTTGAAGCCCAATTCCTTGATAATTTATTTTCTACTTTAATATAATTTAATTCATATTAATCAACATGGGAGTCTTTGAATAAGTATATGGACTGTTTGGTGGATTCAAATTTTACCAAATGAGATCAATCTTTGGTGTCAAGGACCAATTATTTTAGCCCCTAAAAATAGTTATATATGTCCAGTTCTATTGGGAAGGACAAAATTTCTTGTCGGGAAGGAACTAATTTTTTTCGATTTCATTAATCTAGGTGGATTGGGAATGTTTCTCTACTTGGATCTTGTCTCCGTCCTTAAGCCTTTTAGCTTTTATTTACATCACATGTTATGTTTATAATATTTCAGAACTTTGGTTTTTATATATATATATTTAATGAAAATAGTTTACATGTTTACAGTGATACAACGGCAAAACATTTCTTTATCAATCTCTCGGGTTATGTTTAAAAATGACTTAACAGTTGATTATTTTATGTGTACAAACAATTAGATAGGGAACAAGGTTTTAGAGGATTACGTTTCTTGTTTTGTGGGATATTTGAAATGGGGAATAGGACAAGGACAGGCTTACGTATTGATCTGTAATTTTGTTCTATCTTTATCTTGTAGTGGTCATTTTTAAACTAGGCTGTTTTAATGCAGTTTAAATTGCAAACTGCTGCATCTGACTAAGTTACTGTGCAAAATTTGAAGCTTAGTACCGTTATGAGAGCAAGAAAAATAGCAGTACTTTGCAGGGTACAAAAGCTTCTGATTGCAGCTTCGAGATGAGGTACATTTTCATTGAATGAAGCTGAGGCCTGAGGGTGTCATCATTTAAAGGTTCAATCAATTCTTTTGGTTGCAGTTTGTTGTCTCAGGTAAATGGTCTTCTTCCAAATTTCACATATCAATTTGATCATTTAATGGGGTTTATTTGTGGTCTTGTTTGATATGAAGCTGGACAAAGTGAATCTATACAATATATTGCAATGGAGAAAAGTATGAGGATATGTAATGTTTGGAAAAGGATCTTATCTCATTGTTATGATCGTCTAGGCCCCAATAAAATAATGGAGCATCTTGCAACAAGAAAACTACTTTTTCTTATTTTTTGGGGATAATTTCTTTAGGAAAATTTGAGTGGGCAGCACCATTTTCCTAAATCTAAATGTATAATATGTATGGGAGTAATTATATATATGGCACCTCATAATGTTTGCAATAGTAAATATATACTTTTAAAACTCATCAATCATTGACTGACTTCATAATAGTAATGAGTTCTTTTTAAAGAATTTGTTTTAAAATTGCAATAGTTCATGTGCATGATGATGAATTTGAATATTGATCTAAAATTATGGTAGTAACTAAAAGTAATTAACAATAATTTGATTTTAGTACAACAAATGCGGGATGAGAATTTGAAGACCTGACTTGAAAGGAAGGAGTAAATGTTTAGTTATGTGTGTGTTGCATAACAATCATTAGTTTAACAAATATATTACTATTTATTATATTAGGACTATGTTTAGCTTAATTTTGTCTAGGTATGTTTTTTTTTTTTTGAGTTCATCAAATGTAAAGATGGAGATTTTAACCTCCATTCTTAAGAGGAGTAGATGCTTGTTATGTTACCTTAATATTTTGTCATATATACATATATATATTTACAGTTTTTGTCCTTGTATTTTAGAATAGAACAAAGTTCTTACTTCTTAATATTATTTGCAAATGATGTTCTAATCGAAAAGCTTTTGGTCTTCACAATAAAGAGACAATTTGACTCAAATGATTTAAAATAATGATGTTGTAAATCATCCAATTTGTCATTATTATTATTACTATCATTAACTATCTTTCTCATTTATTCATTATCAAAATCTTAAAAAATATATTTTTACTCTCATATGTTAAAGTTTAACTTTAAACTTCATTCGAGACTCTAAATTTAAATGAGTCATTGAATTAATATCTAGTTAAAACTAAATTAGAAAGAAAATTTTCAATGAGTGGAAATTCATATTGTCCTGTTTGCAAATACAATAATAGGATTTGGATTTGTAAATATCGATTTTTTTACCTGTATATTATTCATTTACCTCTATCAAACAAATATTCAAACTAAATCTAAATCATAGAACTATTCAAATCTTGTACAAAATTAAATAGGTAAAAGAAAAAAAAAGGTCTCCAAAATAATCCAACCAGAAAACATCTATCATGAGACCACAAGAGCTAGTAGCTACAATAATACTCGAATTTTATTTCTCAAGTCACTAGTGATTAAAAAATAAAGTGATTTCTTTAATAAAAAGTACTTTCCATCTACTGCCTCAAAAGTCTTATCAAACATACCTTAAACTCATGTATTGAGGGTTTTCAACCAACAGTAGTAACCAAAGTGAGAGACAGAGAGAGAAGCAGATAAATCATTTCATTTCACAGTTGTGAAGCTGATCATAATCCATAATATTGCCCATCTATTATTATTATTATTATTATTATTTAGATTTTTCCCATGTTTTTTTCTTTTACTATTATTAAACGTGAGTTGATCGGTAGGTTTAAGTGGAACAGTATATATAAGATTTAACTATTGGATTTTGCGGTAATAAAATATTTGACTGAAAGAATAGTAGATTAGATTTATCCTTTTACAAAAATATAATAACATTCGTGTGTGGGTGTATTTTATCAATAATATAAAGATGGTATATCATGTTAACATGTTTTTGCCATCCACTACAAAGTTTTTATTTAACAAGGAATAATATAATTACGTTCGCCTCCTATTGACTACTATTATTATTATATTTGTAAATGACACCATATGACACCATTTAAACAGTTGACAAGTTAAAAATCTCTCTTCTTTTTCTCTTTTTATACATTAACCCCTCCTAATTGTAAAAAATATAACGGTAATCAATAGAGGACAGTCCCTACCTAAATATATTATTCCTTGAAAAGACGAAGAAAATTATACGAAGGAGTCACTTTCAGCAGGTTGCGACGTGTAAATAGAAACAAAACACAAATGAGCGATGCCTACAAAACAAGACATGTCTGCGGGAGTTGAGCATCAGGCATCAGAGAAGGGTCAAATTAAAGGCATTAATGGAAGAATATAAGGCAAAAGTGGAGAAGAGAGAGAGAAGAAATTTATGATGTGGAATTGTGGTGCATGGGGGATGAAGGGTGAAACAACAGTGAAGGCAGAAGGGACAATGGTGTGTGTGTTGGCAAAGGGCGTAGGCCGACCAGGAAACCAAGACGTGCCCACCAAAGCAAATGCCGGCCTCCACACACACACACACACACACAACAAAAACTACTACTACTAATTCTACTACTTGTATTTCATTCCAAATTGTCACTGTCTCTCTCCTGATCTGCCAATCCCCAATACCAATACACTAATCGCTCTCTTTGGCCCTTTCCTTCCCTATTTCACTCTCAATACCACTCCTTTTCCTTTTCATACTTAATAATATTGGTTTGCTTTTGTTTTTGCCCTCTTTCTCTCTTTGCACGTGAACTTTAATCAATACTATTTATTATTTTCTTTTTCATATCCGTGAGCGTTCGGACCACACGCTAGCATGTCATTCGACTTCTCGACTCACTTCGATTGCAAAGACTTTCTCCTAGGCACATGTCTCACCAACACAAAATGAGGGAGTGATCCTACCACTAGTCATTTTAGGCCAATGAATCAACTATGACGGTTTTTAATATCGACACTTTAACAAGCCATGAATGCAAATCAAATCAATGTGTTGTGTTTGGACTTCAATCAAATACATTTGATATTTTGTGTATATGGCTCTCTTTTAAAATTTTTAATTTAGTTCTTCTTATTTAAGTTTTAGAAATCAATCCAATCGTCAAAGTTAGTGGCTTATCCCTGAAAGAAGATGGAATAATTGGTGAGATGGGACTCATAAAACTACACAAAAAAAAGGGAAAAAAGAAAAAAAAAGGTTCAAATAGAAATCAAAGAGAGACTAACCTAAGTGGGAGACCAAATTTGTAATTATCCTTAAATTTTTTTATGTGTTGAAGTGGGTTGTGCTCATTTACTTTTATTATACCATTTTCACACTGTTCAATGAGTCGCTTGTTCTTTCAAATCCCAAGACTTGTGATATCTCTCTTCTCTCTTCTCTCTTCTCACCCTCCATATTTCTTAGGCATATATTTCTTTTTGCTCATTGTTTAGTCATTTCTCGCAAGTGATTTTTCCCCTTGTCCTTTCTTCCATTCACTTGGGAAGGAAAAAAATTCCTCTTTATTTATTTATTTATCATCACCCCCTCCCCCTCCCTTAGCTCCCACCACTTCTCTTAATTTGGTGATTTTGTCCAATCTCCATATCTTATTAACAATGAGTGATCCCTCCTACTCCTACTCCATCAATGGCTCTTTTGGTCTCTACCCTCTTCACAATCACCACTACTTCTCTTCTTCTTCTTCATCATCTTCTTCTTCTTCTTCTTCTTATGATCATCACTTCTACTCTCTTTCCTACTCCAACAATGATCATCAAACCCTAAAAAACAGCTCCTTTTTCACACCCCATCAATTATTTTCCCCTCCCAATTCCTCCCCACAAGTCCTTCCCCTCCTAAGCTTAAGCCCTGCCAGAAATGTTGATCAAGATCACCACCAATCCTCCTCCTCCTCCATGGAGATTTCCAAGCAAGATCATGATGAGAGCAGTCATGTTACTGTGGCTTTGCATTTAGGGCTTCCAACTCCTCCTTCTGATCTGATCTTGAGGCTTTCTTCCACAGAGATCTCAGACAAAGAAGAAGAGGAAGTGGAAGAGGAAGAAGAAGATGAAGATCAGGAAGAAGAAGCTGCTCCTGTGGTTCCCAATTACTCCTCCTCACTCAACAAAGGCCAGTATTGGATTCCCACTCCTGCACAGATTCTCATTGGCCCCACTCAGTTCTCTTGCCCTCTTTGCTTCAAAACCTTCAATAGATACAACAACATGCAGGTATGTGTATATTATCAAATCAAATCAAAACGATTCATTTTGCTAATAATGTATATATATATATATATATATATATATATATATATTTGCTGAAAAAGAGGAAAAAATTGTTCTTTATGTACTCCTTTTTAGACCGATCTCAGCCTTATGACTAGGAAAAAGAATATCTTTGCAGACTTATTAGGGTCTTGGGGGTTTTGGATTTTTATTTTTTATTTTTTGGTTGCAATATTATACATTGCCATTGCATCACACACAAGTAGTCATGATATATATCTTTTTGGTGCATGGTTTTATTCTTAGTTTTGGGGATTCTCAAAAGGATCAGAAACAAATCTTCCCTGCTCCATCTTCAGACTAAGATCAGTAAATCCCCTCTCTTTATGTGATTGAACAACACAGCAGCCATTTTTCTCTTCACACACATTTTGAACTTCGTGTTATTTAATAAACTTTGGCATACGTGTGAAATGAAATCTTACCCTTTTTTTTTCCCTGATAATTTCATCTTTTAAATTTTGCCTAATTTAATGGCATTAGATTTGGCTTTAGATTGTTGGTATATTTGTCCCAGCAATCCCCAACTAAAAGTAGGCTCTAATTCAATACTAAAGGGAATCCCAAGTTTTTGAGAACAACAAAAGCTATGTTTTTTTTCCCCTTTGCTTTTCCAAACCCCTTTGACCACCATTATTGACTCGGATATCATTTATTAAGTTGAAAACTCCTGAATCTTTTGTCTAAAAGATCATTACTAGCTAGAGGGATAGATATATAGAAGAAAAACGTAAAGGAAAAAAAACAAGAGAAATAAACTTGGTCAGATTTCGTCAGTGCAATAACTTTATGCTTCATTTAGAACCATGTACTACACTACATACAAAATGTATGAATGATCATAAATTTTGGTGGGTTTAAATCCTATTCTCACCCTCTGAACTTGCATGATTTAACTTCCAAAATATCTATTTTTGTCTTTAAATTTTTATGTTTATTTCCCACAAGACTCTCAAAAGGTCTATTTTATAGTAAAAAAACAAAAGTCATTTAGTCCTTAGTTGAATAAGTGTAGCTTTAACTATGCGTGTTAAATCTTAGTGACATATACCAAAATAAAAGTACAAGAGTGATCTGTTTTGGTCTCTCGAAATTTTTAGAATGTTTATTTTAGTTTTGAACTTCGACCAAAACTAATCCTTTTCCAATTAAGAGGAGTTCATAAATGTCTGCGGAATATAGTTGTTGATGATATTGATGATATTATGGGGAATAACACACACGTACAGATGCACATGTGGGGGCATGGATCTCAGTACAGGAAAGGGCCACAGTCGCTAAGAGGAACACAGCCAACAGCGATGCTGCGGCTGCCGTGCTACTGCTGCGCCCCTGGGTGCAGAAACAACATCGACCATCCCAGATCGAAGGCGCTGAAGGACTTCAGAACCCTTCAGACACACTACAAGAGAAAGCATGGGATGAAGCCCTTCAGCTGCAGGAAATGTGGGAAGGCGTTTGCTGTGAGAGGGGACTGGAGAACCCACGAGAAGAACTGTGGCAAGCTCTGGCACTGCACTTGTGGCTCTGACTTTAAGCACAAGAGATCCCTCAAGGACCACATTAAGGCCTTTGGCCATGGCCATGCTGCCTATGGCCTCGCCAATGCCAATGCCAATGCAACTCACTCCTTTCACGATCATTTGGATCATCGTCACCACCCTCCTCCTTTTGATACATCATAATTAATATATAATAATCTTTTCATTTCTCATCGTCTCTATCATGTTCATTATTATTATTATGTGTGAATTTTTGCTTCCACAATTCTGTGCTCTACTATGATCACATTATATTATAATTAATTCTACAATATGTTTTTCACTATATATGTGGTCATGGCTCATGGTGTGTGTTTAATTTAATTATATTGCTACAGGGAAAAACTAAACTAACTTTATTCTTTCGATATGATCAATAGCTAGGGTTTTATTCATGATCTCCGTATATCATTTATTTCGAGGGAAGGAATACCAATTTGAGACTCAAATCTCTAAATTAACATGCTTAACATGCCTCCTCAAAACAGTATTTCTTTTGAGTTCATTAATCTTGGTCGAATTTTAATTTTAGACCAGATACTCGTTTGAGCTTTTGGACTTTGGTACCATATCGAGTTCAATCTTGAAACTAATTGACAATGCGAGAAGTAGTTAACTTATATTATAAACCCTTATTATATTACATTCTTTATACATTCTTTATCTTTTCAATGTGTGATCTTTAACATTGAGTAATAGATCATTTATTTCATGATAAAAATATTTCACTTCTAAACTAATTATAGGGTATGTGAGGTATCAAAAATATTACTACGTATTTAAGGGTCTGGTTGGGAGTGACCGTAGAATGAGTGATTATTAAAAAAGAGACTTGATTAAAATTGATTTTCCAAAATCACTATCGAAATAATCATACCTTAAAATCAATTTAAAGTGATTTTAAACTTTTTTATAAAATCAACTTTTAAATTTTGCCAAACACGATCAATGAAATTGACAATGGCAAGAATAATTTCGACAATACCAAAATCACTTCCAAACACACTCTAACTGTTATAATTACTAAAGCCTTTGATGAGTCGATCATATTCTTGATATTATTGAAACAACAACCTAAGGCACAGAAATTGGTTCCCAAATATATATGAAATTAACAAGTATTTGAAAGATGACAGAATTAGAAAGAAAACAAGATCAGACGTAGGTGAGAGTGAAAAAAGAAGGGTTTTTGAGATAATTGATAGAAGAATAATAATGGATCGGAGGTTACGTTGATGACAGCTTTTGTGAGGGAGAGAGGGAGGGGGGAGGGTTCATTGAGATGTCATCTCAAAGAAGTTACGTCCATAAGAAATTCAGAATTCAGAGAAGATTGGTGATGGAGATGGAGGCCGAGGGGGAAAAATATGGAACAGTTATACCAACTTATTACGCATTAGCACACACAGAAGTGATCAGACAAAGTACAAATGAATGTGATTTAACCCAACACAATAAACTAAAATCAAAAATCAAAAATCAAAAGTATAAATAATAAATATGCGATTCTTTTCTTGTTAAATCTGTACTCTTTATATATTTCCAGTGTTCTGTCGCAGCGGCAGCACTAATAACCATCTGTCTGCCATTCGGACATGATGGATCCATGTTTTTACCCTTCCACCTTTTTTACTTTTACTCTTTCCTTCTTTTTTTTTTTGCCTTTCTTTCTTTCTTCACCTGCCCACTCATCTTTTATACTGTACTTTTCTTTTTCCTGCAGCTTCAAAATCTTATTTTATTGGTTATATTTATATTTGTGAAATTTTCTGTTTCCTTTCATCTTTTAAATTCATACCCTAAGTAATTGCATATGCCTCTTTCTTCATCAATTAATTTATGGATTGAGAAATACAAACTTATAGTATTATTATAGCTCAACAATCATGACATCTCTAGTTATGTTGAGAAGTTGGAGTTTGTATGTTCAAATTCTCATCCACGTGTGATATAATATTTTTTAAAATATAATAGTAATAATAATAATTATTATTATTATTATTATGCTACTAATGTAAATTAAACTTGTAGTCTATATTTAGATTATAATGAGAGATGACGTCAATTTATGTAATATCTATTCATTTATTATTAAGAATATTACATCACAAATGATGGAATCTATATCTTATCAATGAGTTATAATTAATGCTTTAGCAACTAAATTATTTTTAAATTAACGAAAATGTATTTATTATTATTTTACTAAACCCATTAACATCGAGATCATTAATAAACACATATTCCTTCGATGTTTCGTTAAATTTCAATTATCTATATTGAAGGAGACTAGGAAATTTCCTTAATAATTTCAAAAGTTACTATTAATTTCTGAAATTTAATCAAATATTTTTAAAATATACAATTTTAGGAGAAATAAATATAGGGGGAAAATTAAATGTTACTTAAAATCGTGTGTATTATTGAAAAGTAGAAAAGTTATTTAACAAACATTCATTGCCGAGGAGGTAGAGCTCTGGGCTAAGATTTACAGTGGCATTGCAGATTATTGTTATTAATATTTAAATCTAGTGTTCACTAAATGAAATTATAAATTAAATATTGGGATGAAATTTGAGTATAACTCAATCAACAAAGAAATTAATTACCATTGAAGGTTTAATTTTCTACCTACATTTGTTATAAAAAAAATTATGGCTTTTTATTATTTCAGAACTCATGGCTCATGGAGTCGTTGCTGCTGTTATTATTTGCTAATTACTACGTTTTTTTATTTACTTTTTTTTGTAAAATAAATGTTGCGTAATTGATATCTTATCTACTAAATTCATTGTAATTGACTGGTCCAAATTTAAATAAAAAAAAACAAAAAAGAAAAACTGGTCCAAATTTTACCTTTATCCACTTCATGTTTGTTGATGTCCTTTTAGATTAATTTAATGGATTTAGTTCCCCACATTGATTCATTCCTTACTCCATTTTTAGCTTTTGCTTTTCTATCTATCATTCTCTCTCCTTTTTTTTTTTTCTTTTTTTCCAGGTGGGTCATTATTAACTCTAAAGAACAGCACAACCCTTTTACATTATTCTGATTAGAGAGAGGAAAAAAAAGTTACAACTTTTAGATTTATATAAATAATTCCTCCCTCTCTAAGTCTTAAGCCAATGAAGCAGCTATTATTTTCCCATTAGCATGAGAAAAAAAAATTAATTTAAGAAAATTCACTTTTTTTTTTTTTTAATTTAGGTTGCTGAATCTTCTCAAAGCTGGTTGGAAAAAAGTTTTGCATTTGCTAAAGAAAAAGGAGAAAGAGAAAACATAAAAGAAAAAATCTTAGGCATTACTAATCAACTTTTTGATTAATGAAAAAGATATGCTTTTTCCCAAAGCAAAATTTTATGGCTTTAAAAGTTTTTAAGAAACAAAAACAGAATAATTAATAATCACTCTCCTACTATTTTCTTTCTCCCTCTCATTGAGATGTCCTAATTCCAAGATACTTTTTCAACTTTGCTTTAGACTGAATACGGAAATATGCATATCCACAAAATTTATATCAAGGCCAATTCGCTCACAAACGATGAAAATGTGACAGATTAAAAGGCAAGAAAGAAAGGAGAAAATTAATTTTCTAAAAAGTAAATAAAAAAGAAGGGAAAAAAAATTACAGACCCCATTTCTCCACTTTGATCTCTACATATTTGAGTCATTCATATTAGCATACGAATTGGATTTGTGGAGTTAAAAGTCGAGTCTACGTATAGTATTTTGGATTTACTTATCTTAAACTACATGCTTAGCTTAGCTTATTAATTTTGCTGCCTATGTAAAAACTTAAAAACTTTTGAAAATTGAATCTATTCATCACGCACACATGTTAAAATTAGTCTTTTCAGAGTTCAAAAACTGGCTGCACACATCCAAAATTTCCAATATGGGTCAAAAATATTATGGATGGGGTTGGTTTGGATTTTGTCTTTTGATTTTGCATCTGTTAATAGTCGGGTCCTATGAATTGAATCAGTCCATCCATTGTTAGAAACATTGTTGAATCTAAAAGGTTCTTTTCCCTCTTCCCAATAAAGTTTTGTTGGCAGAAAAGCTTGGTTTTGGTTTTGCTTTCAATATCTTTGCTTGGATGAAAACACACACTCTCTCTCTCTCTTGGGTTTTGATTATATGAGTTGCTTTAATTTCTTTATTCCAACTTTAAATAAAATACAATCAAACAGCTTGAAAGATATGGGAGTAGACAGCTTCAATCCCATGAATCTCTTGATAGACCTTTATTACTCATCACTTTGTTTTTGAGGACTTGGAATCATTGACACTTAGAAGGAAATCACTAAATCCTAGACGAATATTCCAGAATTAATTAATTAAATATAAAGTTTTTATTTTGCACAAATCATCTTATTTTATTTATACTTGGTGGCCTAGTAATTTACAATTCGTACCTCAACTAATAGTATCTCTGAAATACAATCACTTACCAATGATGTTTGGTAAGCATATAAGCATAATCCTTAGTCTAAACATAATTATATATTTTTTAGATAACAATGAAACAAATAACATAACTTAAAACCTACCAATCCTAACTCAATTAGTTAAGACATGCATTACAACTAATCTTCACCCCACGTATTATGTACTCGTAAAAGAAAAAAAGAAACATAACCTAAAACTTTCATTTCTCAAGGGATTGGGATAATTTCCCAACGACACCCTTTATTTTCCTCAAAGGAATAAAGTTGACAAGATCGGAATCCTACCTGGCCTGCCCATCACATCTTTCAAATTGCATTTACTTACTTTCCTGTGATACGCAACGTAAGCCCAGAGGCCGGCCTGAGTAAGAAATTCCAACGCTTCTCTTGAGAAATACACTAATCAGAACGTAAAAGAAAATGATGGGGCCATCCGAACAAATCAAAGATACGATAATGAACGCAGAACTGAGATCAACAAGTAAATGAGTTAGATTTATTTTTCACATTCTGATGAGGTAAGGAGTTCAATTTTTATACAGAATTATCATTTTCCATGGAAGCGGCTGTGTGCTTGTTGAGGCAAATGCCAGTTAATAAAAGCTGACGACTATGACCAACTTTGTCCCCATTTTCTTTTTCTTTTCCAGGAAATTTACAACCACAGAAATGGCAAGGAACAGAAGAGACAGCTAACTACAAGCTCAAATCCTGCGGCAAGCTGATTTCCAGAAAATAAAGGCTGCAAAACCAGTGAGATTGTGAGATCAGATAGGTATAGATCAAGCAGAAAGAAACCAGGCAGTAAATTGTTGATGACTATGACCAACCCTTTATCCCCATCTTTCTTATTCATTCTCTTTTCAGCCCCAAAACAACTGACACTAGACTTAACGAGCGAAACTTCATAACTACTTCAAGTATGTTTTTCACAAAATTATTGAACACCAAACATCTCCTCAACTGAATCCACCTTCCTATGTTCTTTTAAAATTTTTCCCTTTTACTACTTTGCTTTCCATTTTCCTTCTTCCCTTGGGGGCAGGGGACTCGAGAGTAGAATTGAAGCAGTGGCCATTAGCAATGAAACAATAGCAATCAAGAAAATTAAATGAGTTAATTCACTTTCACTACAGCAATGTACTTAATGGTTGTTTTCACCAGCAGATGGTCTTGAATATGGCTACTAAACATACAAACCTGTGAATGTTAATGGCAATTTAAGATAGTAATGCAGCAATAGATGGTCAGCTACTTTTTCCCATGTCTTCTTACCTTGCTGACATGAAAGCCATCCCTAAGAAGACTACTTTCACAGCTTGCTTCTGTCCAGCATAATCAAATGCCAGAGGCAGCATTTCATGTAGAGTTAAAAAAGCCATTACTCCACCAACTGGAAAAATGAAATACATAGAATAAAACAATGTCCAAGAGAATTCAAAAAGTAATCATTCAATTGTTAATTTGAGTGCTATGCTTTTCCATACCAGATCCTAGTAGGCCTTCAAGAATTTCAGGACTCAAGCTGCTTGGAAATAAGTAGGCTGCAGAAAAAATACATTTAAATGTGAACTTTTTTTCAGATGTCCTCAAGGCATTGTCTATAAGTCTCAAGTTAAACACCATATAACAAATCAGCCACTCTTCTTACATATATCATTGCATTCAGTCGATATATTTCACAGTTTGAACCAGTAAATGGTATCACTATCTAAAACTGATGCACACACATCATTAACATTACCTACTCTTACTCCTACATTACCAACGCATGGCCATCAGTATCACTTAGGAAAACCGGCTTGAATATCCAGAGAAAGAACACCTTGCTTTGGCAAGTGGTTATTTCATGCAATTAGACATACCTACGATTATAACACCGAGGGGCTCAGCAAAACCTGATAGAGTGGCCAACTTGAATGCCTGCCATTTGCTGAGGCACGTAAAAGCAACAATAAATGTACCATATTCAATCCTTCACATTGGATATTGTAAAATATATGACAACAGTGATGTGTGCATTCAATTACCATTTTTCCAGTGATAACTTTGAATGCCTAAGCTAATTTATGTGCATCTTCTTAATGTCATGAGTCTATTGCTCAACCTAATAATATTTGGAGTAAAAGATTCGTTGGTGACCAACAAAAATTGAACCCCATTGTCTCAGAAGTACCTAAAATTTCATGTTCGATTTAGGGGAGTTAATTGGAAAATTCATTAATCGATAAAACATTTCACTAGAGGGGGGAGTGACTAATGAGAGCAAAAAAAGGTTCTCTTCCCCAATTCCATAACATAAATTGAAATTATCCATTACATAAGTCCTCACCTCTGTGTAGCAAAATAAACAGGAAGCGCAACCGCCACACCCTGCACAATAATATAAGTCATATCATGGACAATTTCCATGTGGCATTTTCCGTGGTAGTTAATTTTGTTTCCACTAGTGCAAATGAAAGTCTGAAGAAAATGATGAATAGAATTATGCCAACAAGAGGTATATCAGATACTTATAATTTTTACACCCAAAACAAACAACATTTCAGTTTCTTATTTATTCGAGGTGTGTCCAAACTGAAAAATGGAATGATAGGGAAAAAAGAAAAGGTACAACATTCATTGTTAAGACCAATAAATTTAATATTAATTGTCACACAAATGTAAGAGAACAAACAATGTCCACCAACCAGTGAACAAGAGCTAATAACATATATTTGGCACCAGAAAATGTTAGATCTACTCCATTCTATGTATGCCATAATATTTATACAAGGCTATCAGTCCAGAGAATCCATGGAAGGAAACTGCTAAAAAAAATGATATATACACCTACTTTCATAGAAAAGCAAAAATGTGGACTATAGAACAAGCGATTAAATACCTCAGGTATGTTGTGCAAGGCAATGGCTAAGGCTAAGTTTACACCAACACGAAGGCCCTACATAAAATTAAAAAGAAATTCGATGGCTGTTAGCAGTAATAAGCAATAGCAAGTGGGTCATTCTTTTCAACGTTCCAGATCGGCGAAGAATGATAGTAGTAAAATTAGTATATTAAAATCATAACTTAGTCTTCCATAAATTCATTGGCTGTAAAACAAATAATTGAGAATATTATTTTCAACAGTACAGCAAGAAAGGATTCGGCAATTGCACACTGACAGATATCAATTGTATTATTTGAGTTTCTTTAAACAGAGATCTAACAACATTGTTAAAGGTACATTAAACAAGAGATATGCAGAGGTATACCTTCATCGATCCAAGAAAAACAGCCATCCCTTCTGGAAAATTATGTAAGCTTATACCTGCATTTCATAAGACTAAATTAACAATCTTCTTTATTTTTCAGGATGTGTGGTTCTCGGGAGAAAGTAAACTATTGAAAACCATCATTTGATGCATTTGCCTAAGCGCTCAACTAGCTAGAAAATTAAATTTAAGGAAATCTACACATTCTTTTAACAAATTATATAGAACAAAAACATATACATATGTACATGACAGTTGTACGTGTACCTATTGCTGTTATTATGCCACTGTATAGAACCTGTCGACGATGCTTTTTCATAACGTCCTTTCCCCTTTCATCCTTGTCCTATCATCCAGTTTAGAGTCAAACTCTAGAGATCAATTATTATTATTTATTATTCATTTTTGTAATGCTTTACTGTGGATAAAGTGACTTTGGAGGACAATGAATCACAACCTTCTTACTTTTGGTATCTGAACCAGGAGCAAGTGTAGATTCTGGGACGAAATGAGCAACAAAAGCAAAGAAGATTACACCTGCAAAAAACTGTAGTACAAATAACATGACACTTCATAAATGTACAAGCATTAACATAATTCAATAAAAGGCATGAAGATGACACATATTAGATAAAATGCTGAATGAGTATTTACCCAAAGGTTTCCTTTTAAGAATCCGATTGAGTTAATAGCATTATGAGCTAAATCCAGGAACGAAATGCTCAACATTAGACCTGCAGCAAAACCCTGCAATTAAGACTCGGTGATTTAGACAAATCCATGGAATACAACTGATCTTTAACATACATATTAGTGGACACATGGTAGAAAACTGATGGGCAATAATAAAACACCTAATTGTAGGAATTATTACTGTTTTAAACTTAGGAACAAGTAAAAAAAATAAAAAATAAAAACCTACATTGCAGAGGTATCTGACAAATATAAACTTGAGCAACTTAAATTCATGCTAAGCTACTATAATTAGATAGAGTTGGACTTTGAATCAGATTAAACTAGAATGTTTCATCATAGAATCAAAATAAAAATCTATTTCATTTTAGCTCGGGCCAATAATATTTGTAGTTTGATATAAACCATTAATAAATGCGTTTTACTTTATCTCAGACAATATTCCATTACTTCAAAGTCGGGAAAAGAATGGGAAAGAAACGTAATCCCCACTCCAACCTAAGGAAACAACAGAATCACACACAACTGGACAATAGAGTCTCCTTGGTAACCGTCATTTCCCTTTGAGTGAACCAAACATGCCAACAAACATTGAAGCCCGTCTTACATTCAACATTAAAATGAAATTGCATTCTTATATTTTAAGTTTTTTTCAGCTTTACCCCTCCAATTTTTTCAATTCAATAACTTATAATTATATGATAACTGTAAAATTATAATCCTGTCCGACAACTCTATGTTAGATTTAAATGAGATTCCTACATGGTGTCAGGTGAATGCCTGCAATCTTTTTTGAAAATTTAAAACACAGATATACCATAAATATAAGAAAAGAAAAGGGCAGTTTACACCTTTTGGTAAAGGAGAGAGGTTGTGCCCCTTTCTTCTCCTTCTTCCTCTTTTTTTAAATCTAAACTTACTTTCTTTAATTCTTTTTTTTTTTTATTAACACTTTCAAAAGAGATTAAGGAATAATCCATATGGTGCCACTGCCACATAAGCACAGCAAGATGTAAATAGTGGATATAATTTCACAACAACCATAAGGGTGAAAATTGCAACTGCAAGTGACTTTGTACAGAGGTATAATTGTCAACGTTCATTATGAACATATAAAAAATAACAGATAAGAAAATGTTGAGCATTTTATCACCACTGATAAACAATTTTCCAGGATTGAGTTTATGCTAGGAAGCTAGGTAATGACCCGCCCCAAACAACCCAAAAAAGGGAAAAAGACCTCCAAGCGTCACCTGTAAAAGACCGAGCATCTTCAAATTTGGGGTGTCACTGAGAATCACAAAAAGCGCACCTGTTCCAAATGTTATGAACATAAAAATGAGTCTGGTATTATAGAATGCCAAACAGAAGTGATAAGGCCTATTATTTTTCGTCAAAATTCCTGAACTTATAAGCAGGATAATAGAAAGTCGAAGTATTGGGTGTGCACAATAGTACTCGTAAAACCAGTTCCAAAGAAGGAAAACGAAAAAAGGAAAATGCAATAAAACCTTGATCAGAAGTTTTTAGAAGGCACAAAAAATATCATATCCAGATGAAAATACTTCATAGAGAAAATTTAACAGTTTAATCATACGAGAGTAATGAACGAATTCAACTTGTGAAGCCTTGAGATATGACTTTGAAGTGCTCTTTTCTATATGCATGAGCATGCGGCAGGCAGTGAAAGAAAATTGGGAAGTAACTTATAAGTAATGAAGAAAATGATAACGGATAGATGGTTTTCAACAGCTTGGAACTTGGAAAGTATCTTCTACAAAATCACAGGAGTAAATTTTCTCACGATTCTCAAAAGCCCATCGACTTGAAAACCTCCTTACCGGATAGATATAATCTAATTACAAGAAAGCCCAATCATAAATAATTTTCTGAACATCAATTTACTTCATGACATATCATATCAAATAAACATCTCAAATTAAATTTGGTTTCAAATACTTCACAACATAAACCGAACGATGACCAAGAATGAAGAATAAACGAACAAGAAAAAGGGAAAACCCACCTAGTAAGGTCTACAACAAAGTATCGATAAGATAACATTGAATTAGAACCAGACTCATACAGCAGATTACATTACAGAAGCAAGATTGACTGACCTAGAGAGGTACTGAATCCACCCACAAGCGAAAGTGCAAGAGCTACCAACACCTGAGAAGTCATGGAGGTGGTCTTGTATCCGTATCCCGGATTCAAAGGTGTCGGTAAGAACAGCAATAAACCCACAGAAAAACCTGTAGGGAAATTCGGAGAGATTGGCGAAGGAAAGCTAACGATATAGATAAGTATTCAAGAGGTATTGCGCGCGCAACAGAGAGAGATGACAAAATTCTGATGGCAGCGAGGAACTTGCCGCTACAGAATCAATATATAAATGGATTACAAAAATTTTCCCCCTTTTTATTACAAGAATCAAATGGATTAGAGGAATTTGATTGCGGCGTGAGGGGGATTTTATTTTATTTTTATTATTATTATTATTATTTTTAAGTACATCGTGAGGGAATCTTTGCGGCGAAAGAAAGAGATGGTTTGGGAAAGTTGTCCAAGAAAGCTGGGCGCATTCGGTTCATTCTTGTTTATCCTATATTTCTCTTTTGAATAATTCCTAAAATTGTAAATTGAGATTTTTTTTCCCTTTCTCCGGTGTAATAAGTCGAGATTCGAATTCACGATCGAAAATAAGTGTCTAAACCAACCGAACTATATTTGATTTGACAATTGTAAAGTGTTATTAAATCTAGGTATAGGTTACTTTTTTATTGAATTTTTACTTTTCTTTGTCTGTTTTCAGTTACAAATTTGATTGGTCATTGGAGCCTAGTATATCTTCTTAATTCTCATAATTTGAATTGCTACTAACATGTCCTTGTATCTAATGTAGTGTCTAAATTTCAATACCGAAGTGAATTGATCATTACTTTGTGAAGTTGCGTTTCATGTAATTTGAATTCAAGACCTCAAGGATATTATTCGAAATTCTAAGTCACCCAAACTTATCCTTTGTGAGACAGTTGACTCCATACGATGTATATTGGATAAATGTTAAACTAAAATTTACCTAGTAATTGATGGGACCTTTGATTGCCCTATTGTTTTTAAAAATTAAGATTGTTTTTGTACAATTTATTAGTAGGATTTTTCACCTCTATTGACAGTAGGTTTGAATTCTTAGTTGAATTAAAATATATTTTTTTAATTTATAAAATTTGATATATATTTGGAAAATATTCCTAAAAATTTTATAACGAAAACAAATCAACATATAAGCAAAAGCAAGGTTTAAAAATTTAATTTTTAAAAATAAAAAATAAAAAGTGAAATGATTATCAAATCATTTATTGCGATTTTTAGTAGGCACAAATGACCTCTCACTTATATGAAATCTTTATAGTTAAGACTTACCAAATTGATTTGGTTAGTTGCAACTTTAGGGATGTGTGACCCTAATTTTTAGATTGGTAAAGAAGTGTTGGCTTATTCAAAGAATTTTAAAAAAATTTCGCAATGTTTTAGTTAGAAAATAAAAAGTAATTTTGAAAATTTAAGACCACGAAGAAACAAAAAACACTCTTAACAAATTTTTTTTTTTTCAAAAGTGACTATAAAATAAGCGTTTTTGATTGAAAATTTTTCTTTTTTGCAAAAACTATTTCAATTTCATCACTTCTAAACTACGAGATTATTGCAATTATACCATCAAATATGTAAAATTATTGCAAGTAAACTCAACCACTTGTTGTAAATTGTAATAATAAAATTTGATTTCGGTGATTTTGTAACTCTAAAAATGATTGGTTGCCAACTCACAACTTAATCTTAATAACGTCTCCTAAAGTCTCACTTTCAAATCTTCACCTATCCGTCAAAGCGAGTATAATTTAGCGGTAATTGATATATATTTCCAACCACGAGGTTGTGAGTTCGAATCCCCTCCTCAACATATTATACTGAAAAAGAAAATCTCCACCTATCCTTTTAACTAATAAAAATTATTGACAGGAGCATAACTCAACTAGTTAAAACATTTATCTCAAACCTAACAATCGTGGGTTGAAATGTCTAATCCTCATATATTATACTACTAAAAAAATGCTCAAATTAAAATTAAAGTATGTGATTGTAAAAACACAGTGACTATTTCTTTTTCTGTTTTACTTTTCCCTATTTCTACCTCTACTTATATTAGAGTTTCAGAAAAATTGCATACGTCATTGGGAATATTTAAATATAAAAAACTAATTTAACATTAATTTTTGAATATTGCATAAATGATACTATATTTACACATTATCTTTTCTTTTTCCTCCCAATATTAGATAATCTAATATTCAAATTTCAAATTAAAACTTAGTTTAACAGGTCGGAAATTCGAATATCCTCCTCTCTGCTTTATACACACAAAAAAATTACTAGTTAATTAAAAAATTCATACCAAAATTAACTTTATAGGAAGGTGACTTATGAACAGATATATAAATAAAGGTGATTTTCTTTTGAATTGTAACATCTACGAAATAACATGAGTTTAACTCAACACTTGTCTCCAGATAATTTTTGGAAACTAAACACTGATGCGGCTTGGCATGCGAACCAAGGGGTGGGAGGTCTCGGATGGATAATCAGGAACGAGAAGAGAGAAATTAAGAAAGCAGGAGGACAAACTATCACTGATGCGCGAGACATTACTTACTTGGAGTTAATGGCGATTTGGCTAGGGATTGAAGCGGTTGTGTCTTCTTCTTCGGTTTCGCTAATAATTGAATCGGAGTCATTGGAAGCGATCCATCTTATTCAAGGAATCCAACAGAATGTGACTGAGATCTTATGGCTGGTGCAGGATATCAAGAATTTTGGTGAGAGAGCACGATTGAAGAGATTCCAGCACGTCCAAAGGGACGGAAATTCTGTTGCCCAAGAAATTGCAAATCGAGCGGCTGATGGTTTGGTGGAGGAAAATTGAGGCGCTAACTACCCGTCTTGGTTGTCTATTTTAGCTCATAATGATCTAATTTTCTATTTGTTTGCTGTTATCAAAAAAGGAAGAAAAAAAAAAAAACTCAGCACTCGTCTCCAAATTATCCACTCAAAATGAAGAGTAATTCCAGATTTCAACGTAAACTAGAAAAGTGAAAAGTAAATAGTGGGAGGGCCAAACCGAACATATTTAAGTCGTTAAGGTATTTATCTTTGACCAAAAAGTCATGAATTTGCAAATTCCTCAATTGTACTGACAAAAGAGAAGAATAATGGAGGGCATTAAGTTAGGTTTAATTGAGTGAACAATTAAAAGATTTAATTGAGAATGATAGTCTAAACAACCACTAGAGAGAGGCCACGTGGCTGCCCCGGTCAGTAAGATAATCTCTTTATTAACTACTGCATCTAAGTCCGCTACGGGACGGGCAGAGAGAAGAAACGGTCTCTCTCTCTCTCTCTCTCTGGTTCTGCTGTCTCTCTCTCCTCAGTGATTCAAAAACTTATTCAGGTTAGGTTTTTAAATTTCTTCCTCTTTTTGCGCCAATTCATTTGGATTTCACTTTAATTTCATTGTTTTACTGATCACTCTTCCTAATTCCATTTCGGACCCTGATTTTCTTTTCACTTCTCCTCTCTATATATGTATTAAAAGCCCAGGTTTTACTTTCCATGGGATTCTGAGCTCTTCGATCCACCATAAAGATTCGTCTCTCGGACTCGGAGATATCTTTCCTCAGGTTAGCACTTAGGGCTTATGTTCTGTTCCTCGTCTTGGTTTTGGTTTCACTGAATACTCCTATTGCTCATGATTTTTGTTTTTTGTTTTCTAAACTATGTTGTTCAGTTGTTAGAGATATACGGAGTGGGGGTTTGTGTAATGCGTGTGGAAATATAATATTTGGGATTTTCTATCCATTTTAGATTATGTCTTTTTTTGGGCTACTGATTGGCGTTTCATGGTTTTCGCCAAGCTGTGGAAGCCATCGAAACGTATTCAAATTTCATATGATTCTATATGGGGACGGAGTTGCAAGTTTCCCTTACAGTTCCCTTTCGCAATTCGATTAGTAGAAATTTTGAGAGCGCTTATGAAATTAAGCTTCCTACGAAAGGCTCAAATTACTAGAGCGACTCACTACCTCTGTTCTCCTTTTTAACTTGCTTTTTAATTATTTCTATGAAACAAACAGTTCTCTCTCGATGAACTATATCATCAAGGAAGATCATCACTCTGTGTCATAACGTCATGTGCACAAGTCTTGTTATGCAATCGTCATGTGAAGATTATATAACCTCCCTAGATGATGTAAAGTACTTTGTTTGTAGCTGACACATTTGTTTTGTGCTAGAAGTGATCTCTTACGTTGCCATTAGAAGTGAAGAGAGATGACCCTCGGAGAGCAAACTTACTTTAAGAGTGAGGAGAGGGACCTTATGGTATGAGGTTAATTCCCGTTAACAAACTTCCTGTGGACGACAAAGAAAGGTTTAAGAATTCTTCAACAAAGGATGGAAGAGGGGACTTTGAAAAGGATGGAACTTAGGATTGTTGATTTTCATTTTCGCTTATACTATTTATCTGTCTCATCCTCCATCTTACATTCACTGAGACGAGTGCTTTAAAGTAAAATTAAACCTTGCTGAAAGATAAATGTGATATAATTGGTGGTTTGAAAATTTTAAAACGGTGAATTTTTGTCCATTGATTTGGTGTTTTGGCCAAACTATGTATCCAATCTCTAAACTGCTAGTCAAATTTCATTGTTTAGGTATTGAACTGATTGTTATTTCAAGTCTACTTAGAAATGGATAATTTCATAATGGAGGCATTGGGGTAAAGATTTTTTCACTGTCTGCACAAACTTGTCTATATCCATGTCTAGTTCGTTGCACAAACTTGTTTATGGACGAAAATGGGTAATTGGTCTTTTTGAGCCAATTAAACTTTTCAGAGAATGTGTTGCAATTTTCTCATATGAGATAAATGATTGCAGAGACCACCATCCCCCCCCAAAAAAAAAACACTCTTGTTGGGGTAGGGATCATAGTAGTGATACTACTACTTCATTGTTGTTCCTTGATTCTGGATGAGGTATAGGATCCTCAGGTAAGCTTTCTTCTGGCTACCTCAAAAAATATCTCAATCTTTCTATGTATCATCTATTCAAAATTGGGGACATAGGACCGATGCCAGACTTCAGAATGATTACAGTCTAGGAACCACATGAGATATTCATATTTTAATATTCCAAGGTGTTGGCCTCCGTGGTTTTCAACCAATAGTTAGTCATTATGCACCACTGTTTGGTTTAGGTAATTTTTGTTGTAAATTTCATCTTCTTTTCTTTTCGAGTATTTTGAAGTGATTTTGATGCAGTATACTCTAAAAGATGGATCCCCATGACGAGGCTGGATGCCAAGCCCCTCCGGAGGGTCCTTTCCTGTGCATCAACAACTGTGGCTTCTTCGGCAGTGCAGCAACTAAGAACATGTGCTCCAAGTGTCATAAAGATATGATGCTGAAACAAGATCAGGCTAAGCTTGCTGCTTCATCTATTGAAAATTTTGTCAATGGATCGTCTAGTAGCAATAAGGAAGTACCTCTACCTGACAGTGTTATCGATGGTGCCATTTCTGTGGAACCAAAAACTAGTCAGTCACATGCACTGCCTGCAGTGGGATCTGTGGAGGGTGAGGAGGCAAAACCAAAGGAGGGTCCAAAACGTTGCAGCTCTTGCAACAAGCGTGTTGGTCTAACAGGCTTCAATTGTCGGTGCGGTAACGTATTTTGTGCAGTGCATCGTTACTCTGACAAACATGACTGCCCTATCGATTATCACATGGCTGCACAGAATGCTATAACCAAAGCCAACCCTGTCGTCAAGGCTCAAAAGCTCGATAAGATCTAGATTTCTTAAGACGAGTTTGTGTCCTAAATCGATGTTCATATCCAGCTGTGAGGTGGTTTCCGATTTGCTGCAAATCTATGTATTGTCGCTTTATGTTCATATATATGCTGAAGAGATTGCAGTTACAATATATCCGAATTCTGAAAAATCTATTTGCTTGTGATTCATTGTTTGTGGTTGTTTCAATGGACATCATCGTTGTTGGCCTTGTAATGCTCTCTTTGTGTTGTAGCCGTCCTCTTGACTACTATGAGTGACCTCGCTGTTTAGTATTTTGAGGCCGAGTTGGAAATTTTCTGATGCCCTTATGTTTGGCCTTCTTAGCTGTTGTTCTGGTCTTATTTTGCAACATATTGTCAAGGAGTTACCATGTAAGCAGCCTACTCGAATTCCAGAACAAATGTTCTCTGCATAACAGACAATCAAATTTCTTCAGGTTTATTTGGTATTCGTTTTTTTCTATTTAAAGAAGTATTGCTAATAAAGTTAACTCTTCAGTTGAGATTACTTTTTGGGACAGGTGGAAAATAGAAGCATAAAGCTGAACACCTGGTCTCTCTAAACATATAGGCTAGTTAATTTTGCATTAAAATTTGAGCATGATTCTGAGTGGGAGAAAATGGTTTGGAAAAGTATTTTTTGCAGAGTAAAGAAAGATTCTGTTTTTGGCTTTCAAGTTGAAAGAAACTGCCATTGAATAGTTGAGAAAGTGAGGCTAATATTTCACAAAAGAAAGTTGACAAAAGGAAAAGGCATAGAGCTTTTTCTGTTGTTAAGGGAATATGAGGTAAGTGGACCACTTCTCTCTTTCTTTTATCTGACATTGCAGAATCCAAACATATCAACTCCAGATGGTTCCACGCCATTCATATTCATATTCATATTCAGAAAATAAATAAGTTGAAGGGAAAGTGTTCAAAACATCACCAATTGCTTAAACAATGACTGGTAATGGCATTAGCTGGTAGGAAATTGGGCTCAATTACACACACCATGGTTAATTTGAGGCTTCTTTTGGAGCCCAAGATGGCCCATCATCTAAGAATGGTTTTGATGAAATTTAAGTGGAAAAGATACTCTCTCTTTGAGAATTTAATACTAAAATTAGGAAAATTATGGGTAGGGATTCTATGTTTGACCAATTGACATCATATCTATTTAATCTTGTTTAAGTTGACAAAATTAATGTAAATTGATACTTTATTTTTGTGATTGAGACGATTTTCTATCGACCAACCCCACTTTGATGATAATCGATGACATTGTTTTAAGGAGCACAACTGTAAATATAACATTGACCAAAACTCCACTATGTTAGAAATGGATAGAAGATTATAAAAGATGGTATATTATTAGTTAGTTAAATTTTGAGTGGTCCTCCACCACGGTGAAATATATATATAACAAAATCTGGAAAATAATTGTGGGAAAATTAAAGAAAGTGAAACGTATATGTGGTAAAATCAAGATTGGATTGCATACATTGAGGATCCATATAAACATAATTATACAAAGTTATAGAGGCTACGGTTGAATCAGTTTTTAGTTTTTTGGGATTGCATAGAACGAGACAATGCCATGCACATGCCCTTTGGAGATGCATGTTTCGTGGAAATTAACAATTTGATCTACTCATCATCCAATTTTGTCGCACTTAGTTTAATTTATATACATTATAATTTCATATTCCTTTTTTTTTTCCCCTTGCTTTTTGTTTTTGTGGTGGGACTGTCGAGGGAGCCCAGCAAGTTGGCCTTAACTTGAACTAATCAAATCCACCATTGTTCTTGTTTGTTCATCAAATTGAAAGATGATATTTTTAAAAAATAATAATTAATGGGAAAGAATGGGAGAAAAATGTTAACCTGGTCCACTCGAAGAAACAGTACAATTAATCATGTGCATAGGCGATTTTGTTTTACCATTGGTCGAGAGCCAAATATAACTCGAGATTTGCTACACTTTTCATTTGTTAATTAATCTCACTCGTCCTATTGTTAATGAGCGATGTTGGATGTAACAAAATAAAATTGATGTGACGTTGATGAAAATTGATTTAGTGTTGATGTGAATTAACATTAAGCTTGTACAACTACAATATTTGTACTAAAAAAAAAAAAAGCTTGTACAACTAACAGTTATCCCTTTTTTTAAAAAAAAAAAAAAAGTACATGATATTATACTTCTGGTGAATGTTGAGAAATGGTAGTTTACTTCTAGTCAAGACATTTAAGAATTATCAAATGTATAAAAAGAAAATAAAAGGAGGAGGTATCAAAACCATCGACCCATGTGAGCTCTCGGGAAAGATTAGTCATATTTTACCAGATTCAATCTCAAAATCAATTGCACCAATTTTGGTCGAATCCCAACTTTGATTGGATGCTCTGTCAATTTTTGTGGAGTTACATTCAATTGGTTATTAAATAAGAGTAAAATTAGCTAGAGAAAGAAGAACTATCTGTACAGTTATTACACTTATTTTAATTAGGTGAAATAAAAGTGTGTGGTGGAATTTTTATTTAATGGCATCTAATAAAATATATATTTATAAATTGGAGTGCAACGTAACTAAATATTTATAGAAAGTTAAAGCGAGCATAGGAATTGATATATATCTCTAACTAAGAAGTTGTGAGTTGGATTTCCTTACCCCACATGTTATACTAAAAAAAATATTAAAAGCAAGCTCTTAATCATCTGAAACAACGTTTACAATTTTTTTTAATACAACATGTGAGGTAGGGGATCAAACTCACAACCTTTTGGTTAGAGATATATGTCAATTATTGCTGACCTACGCTTGCTTTGGTAATGTTAAGAAATATTGATGTGATTACAAAATTCAAGATATTTGTAGATATTTAGTGTAATATTGTATTATGGTTTACACCAATTTAAGATATTCACGGAAATCTACCGCCACGTGTCACGAAACTGGACTAGATCTCCAAATAGGTCTTGAGCAGGATGTAGACACTCAGAAGGAGTAAGGGAGCTCGAAGACGAATCCAATATCCATATACGGCCACCCAATTCTCCATTCCGTGACATCCGAGATACGATGTAAATTTTGGGAGGAATTAAAGAACAATAAATGACCTTTTAACCCTTGGAATGCACCACAGTCATAGAAAGAAGATACCGTTAGTGATTAACACTACAAAAGGTAGAAAGAGGATGGTTTACAGGTAGTGTGAATTTCGAATGTCTTAAGTTTAATTAGTTCAGATCTCTACTAATTTGAGTGTCGGAGTGCTTACCTCTCTCTTGCAGATTTCACGAATTTATTTAGTGTCCAATTTCGTGCTCAAACTTGAGTAAATTAAAGAAGGAAATCCCTATCCTAATTATTGAAGAACTAATTCTTCTTCCTCCCTTCTCGGCTCGTGTGTTGACATATATTTGACTGACATTTATATTGTTCATAGAGAATAAAAATGGAACTAAAAGAAGAATGGAATTGTAAATATGGCCAAATTAAAACAAACAAAATCTCATTATTAGCAATTAAATTATCAAAATTTTATAGGAAATAAGGAGTATAATCTAGCTTTTTGTTTTTTAACTTAATCAGTTTAATTAGGTTCAAATTGGTATAATTAGCCCACTTATAAACATTTAAAAAAAAAACAACAACCACGACAATAAGATTGCCCTAATTAATGTAGCAAATGTGAATGATCCCAATAAAATTTCTTTTTGTTTTTGAGTATATCCAAGAAATGATTCCACTCATATAGAAATAAAAACTTGAATTTTGTTTCACCTAGATATTAGTCTGGTCTAGTCTTAAATGATAACTCAACTGATAAAAGTCTGATTTAAGAGAGGCCCCTAGCTGATCACTTGTATTATCTTTATTTAAAAAATGAAGGGTAGTTGGAAATGATGCATAGGAAAATAGATCCCCAAAACCTAAAAAGTGGTATTAAGTTTCCACACATATTCTCATATTCTCATACTGGTACGATACTGGATGACAGTGAAACAACAAAACAAGCAACGTAAATCAAAATTAGCAGTCTGTGTGAAAATTAATATAAAAAAAAAGAAGTTTGTGGTGGCTGTAATTTGGACTAGCTGGATTGGATTAGAGGAGTGAATTAATTATTTGTGGCCCAAACCCTAACCCTAAAATTGAGAATTGAGAATTGAAACGGGTGGTCCGATTCGAGTCGACACGAGCACTTTCCCGGCGATTACTCCCACAGTCCCACGATGGTGTTGGAAAAATCTGCGTTCTATTAATTACTTTTTTCTCGTTTTATGCATGGGTTCTCGTGTGCATCTTTGTCCCTAAACGCCCTCTTCTACCCTCCTTATTTACCCTCCCTATCCTTCCCCCCCTTTTTTTTTTCACTTTCATTGAAGATAGTGGATTCGGGTGTTTTAGATTCCAACTTATTATTTTTTTATCGGAAATAAATATCTTAATTAGTTGAATCCGAGATTCGAACTTATTATTTTTGATTCGAAATAAGTATCTTATAATTAGTTGAACCAAGAAACACATTTCCTTCCATTTACTTGATCCAAGTACAATTTGGTCCCGAAAATTTTGTAGCAATTTGTCTCTGAACTTTAATATTAAAGATTTTAGATTTTATGGATTCTACTTATATATGATTCTTTTTTTTTTGTTCAAATGCTCTTTATTTTTAGAGAAATTATAATTGGTGGCAAAATTGGTCCTCGTATAAAAAATTAATTTGTAAATACAAAACAATATTTTATCTTATCATTTCTCTAACTTGGAGTCCTCTCCTTTTAAGCCTTCTCTTTTTATGTTTCTCACCTATATTTAATGAGGTGGTGCCCTTTTTCTAAAAAATAAAAGTATTTTATCTCATATATTACTGATATATCTTATTTTTCTATTGTTGATAAAGTATATATCATTGATATATTTGATAAAGTGCATCGCATTACTACTCATGATATGATAAAGTGTATCACATTAATATCCAATTTTGTATCATCGATAAAATCGATCACAAGTATACCATATAAAATATAACATTCATATACCATTTTTGTACTATTAATAGAATATAGTAAAAATATCAATTTTAACCTTGAACTTATCAAGGTGAGTAAATTTTTACTCAAAACTTTTAATTTTTTCAAAATTTCACTTTAAACTTTGATAAATGTTGCAATATATTATATATATCCTAAACTTTAACAAGTGTTGCAATTTTTACCGTCTCATAGCTTTTCGTCTGAAAAATTACTGAAAAAAAGTATTCTCGTGTATTAAATGAACTATACAACATATATTTAATATGAAATTGATAGGATCTAGACAAAAATAACAACAAACCGTGTTTTTTTTAGTTGAAATTTGCAGGCTTCAGCAGGCGAAGAGGTTGTTAGTTTGTTGAGCTGTATGTTGCAACTGTCCTCTATGTTAATCTTGAAATTACAATTTTAAGTATCTCCTAACCCACAACTGTTTAACTAAATATATATCTGTATGATCATGCGGAAAATTTACCATTATTTAGACTAAATTAGCTATTATCCCCAAAGTCTTATTATTATTATTTTGTGAGTTGAACGCAAAAGTTCGTTGTTGTTTCTATTAATTGAAGTATAAAATTAAATGTGTTTATTAACTCTCGTCATTTTTTGTTTTTAGGCATTGGTCAGTTTTATGGTCACATTCCTCCGAATCTGCCGCAGAACCTGAAACGGCGTATGGTTCTGATTGGGCGGCTTCACCGCAAAATGACGGTGGCTGTTGCTGCCTAATCCTTTTCGGCCTCCATACAGTTTCCAATACAAATTACAAACACAAATCGCAGACGCAGATTACTTAACTTATCCTCTTTAAACACCCAAATCCAATTTAGTTTGCACCAAAAGTCCAGTGTTTTTGAACACCCACTTCTTTATTTCACACTGCTTTGGATTTCCTCATACTGTAAATTGTAATTAATTAATTAATGTGTGGTTTAACAGAATTTATTAATTAATTGTGCAAGAGACGTGGGCTTTTGCCCCCCCTTCCTCTGCTACACTTCAGTCAACGCAAACTCAGAACAATTCTTCACCCATTCTCATTGTCAGGTGACTTCAACAACTTTTTCTCTTTATTTAATTCTTTTTGTGCTTCCATTCTTGATCTGCGCTCAAGTTTTTTAGTCTTTTTTTAACTCTGACAGTTGAGTCTTGTCAGGACCATTACCATGTGTATATTATACATACAAAATTATTTCTTAATCTGAAAAGTTTCAACTTTCAAGTCTGTGTTTTCTTTTCTTTTTGTTTTTACTTTTAGGGCATACCACATGGATTTCGTTTCCTCATTGGGACCAAATTTTCAATTTTGGATATATATATTCAATACAGAGCCTTCTTGGAAGCAAACTGAGCAAGAATTTTTCTATCTCAATTTTATAACATCTAATCTGCCAGCTGGAACATTCTTCATCAATCTAATTTAGGGTTTCTCATGTCAGTCTGGAATTTGGATCCACCCCTCAATCTATTCTTATGAATTTTCAACTTTTCTCTATGTATTTTTATTCATTTCAAAATCTTATCCAATTTTTATACATATCAAATATGCATGCATGTATGTGTTTATGCTTTTCATTTTGTGGGAGTTTATTATTATTATTATCTCCATTTTCTTTTTGTTCCTTTTCTGTTTTTAAAATCTGAGGTTTGTTTCTTTATCATTTAGGTTTTTTGTTTTTCACTTTCTCTAACATATGAAAACTTTTTTTTTTTCAAAATTGGATTATTAACCATAGAAATATTTTGAAAAGTAAATTACAAAATTAAGAATTTATGAGCAAAAGAATCTTTTTTTTTTTCTGGAAGGAGAGAATCCTATTTTAGAGTTGTTATTAAATTGGGCAATTGATTCTTTAGGATTTTGTGTTTTTTTTTCCCTTTTTGAAGAAAGATATAAATATAATATAGTTTAATTTCTAATGTATTATTTGGAAATATGTTAACTTTTAATAAAGCTAGTTAACAGTTACAAAGCTGAAGTGTTATTTACAGATTAATATATAATAAATCTAACTTTGTTTCTCATGTTGTACTTAAAAAAAAAATCTAATTGTGTTCCTAAGTTAAAAATGATTAATTGAAGTGCTCAAAATGCCTATTAATCCTTTGCACAACAAAAAAAATGCTATCTTTGATAATTAACATTTCGATAATTTGTTAATTTCAGTAAGCTGGGTGTTCTGAAATTGATGCCTAAAATGTTAAATAAACTTGCCAAATGGGCTAACTGGATCGCACATTATTATTGTACAAACATCTTCAATATATGTATATAAATATATAGAACATGAAGAACAATAATTAAAATGAATTAAATCTTTTTATTTTTTAATATATTGGAATGTGCTTCTTCTTGGAGCCTTTGACGGGTGCGAAAACCAATTAGGTGGTCAACATATTTATGCTTGGGGAGTCCCGCTTAATCTTTTTTATTTTAATTAATAAAGTTTTTTTTTAATTTTAATTAATCAATCTTTCTCAACCCTCAATTTTAATATATTAATTACTCACACTATGCTTTAGCTTTGAACCACGGAGTAACCTTACACTATATTTGCTACTTTCGAAATTTAATACGTCGCATTTTTTTTTCTGTTTTAAAAATTTATGTCCGTACACATGCAGATGAATTTATTGGCTTCCAAAAAACTAATCGGGTCTCTGTATTTAGGGAAAAGTTTAGAATTAATCCATTTAATATTAAACCTTAAATTTGATTCAGCATTGCAATTAATACTACCTCAAAATTAATTTACAAATTAATAAATTTTATAACCAATTCAGTGGTTGAAGACATTTATGTCCGATAAAGCCACTATGTTTGACAAGAATGTTGTAAATTCGAATATCCATCCCATATATTATATGAAAAAAACCTCATACTAATTTAATTAACAAAATATCAAAAATTACCAAAAATTATATTGAAGAAATGCTCAAACTCAAACATGAAAAATAATTGAGACCGTAGCCACAAAATCAAATAGTTCAAAAACATTCAAATTTAATGACAAAATACTCGAATCCAATTAATTAAAAGTATCCCACGCAATTAGAAAAATTAATAATGGTTGCAAAGTAGTCTCATTCAAATATATATAACAATATCTACAAGCAATCATAAATCTTCGAAATATAAGAGAGTACTACCTGTATGTGGGGTGGATAATATACAGATTACATTATTTAATGGTGAATATTCTATTACTTACTCTATTAGTTAAATTAAATTAAAATGTTAGTGGGTGAAATTATTACTTCGTCAAATTTTCATTGATTGAAGGTAGGAAAGTGACGTAGGTCAAGCTACTCGGATCAAATTTCCTAGATCACCTAATCAAACAAATTCGTAGCCTACCAAATTCTATTCGAGTCGGTCTGTTCGAATTGACCCAAAGAGATTCCCTCTATAAATAAGAGGAGAGACTTGAGGTGGGAGGGGCGACATTTTCACAATTCTACTATTTGCTATTCTTAACAAATAAGTATTAGAGTCTCTACTAAACTTAGCGTGTAGATCTTTTTTTTCTTTTTGTGTGGGCGTACGCGATAGTCATAGACGCTGGAGATTGAAACCAACTTCCCTGCCTCAACGAAAACAAACCGAACATATTAATTGTACGACTTGTGTATAGGATAGTTGTCAAAATTAGACTATAATCCTACTCCAAGTTCAAACTTGATACTTGAAAGAGAGAGAGAGAGAAAGGATTGAAACTTTACGTAATAAATTGTCAAATTTAGAGAGTGAGATATGATTTGCAGAGTGTGGTAATGCTGGGCTTTGAGGAGTCATAATTGCAAAGATCGAGGACGGGAGTTCCAATATTCCAAGTTGGAGAGAGAAACAAAAAAAGAAATCAGAGAGAGGGTTTGTAAGTGTAATTGGATTTTTCCCAGTTGGAGTTGAGGATTTGTCTGAGCATGAAGACACAAAGGATCACAAATTAGTAGTAAAGTAAAGTTGATTAGAATCACACTCGTGTCCTTTAATTTATATATAATATTTCAATGCTTTGGAAAAGGGTAAGTAAGACCATACTAGAAGGGGTGGCCACCAACAACATTATATTTTGTTTCAGCAAAAAAAAAAAAAAGAAGAAGAAGAAGAAGAATTAAATTAAACATTAATTTCTATTTGAAAAAGTTCTTTGTATGTGTTTTTAGGCTCTTCCCCTCCCCTCCCCTCCTTTGCGTCTCCTGAGGCCATAAAAACTTGATTCTCAGTCTCTTTCCCTAACTCTCTTCTCTCTCTTTAAAGGGTTCGTCAATCTCATGCCTTTGCTTCTTCTTTTTGGTTTACTTATTATATATACGTTTTGTTTTCCAATGGAATTTTCCCATTTTCAGGGTGTGAAGATACATATAAAGATCATCAATTACCATATCATGGGATCCATGAATTCAAACAATTGGCTCTCCTTCCCACTTTCACCAACTAGTTCTTCTCTTCCACAATCCCATTCCCACCACTTCTCTTTGGGTAATTTGGAGAATGATAGTATGGACATCCCATTTCAAACCCACGGTACAATTATTAACACTCCTTCATATCTCTCTTTTTTATATCTCTAATCTAACTTCCTTTTTTTTTTTTTAATTTTGTGTGTAAATTAAGAGTGGAATCTGATAAATAGTGAAGGCGGTGGAGAAGTTCCAAAAGTGGCAGATTTCTTAGGCGTAAGTGTAAGCAAGGCAGAAAATGAGACGGATCTGATTGGGTATAATGAAGTTGAAGGCAATGATACGGACTACTTGTTTCCAATCACAAGATTGGTGCCGCTTCAACAAGCAGCCACGGCCACTACTATTCATGTCCCCGATTCTTCTACTTCTAACTATGATCACCTTCAAGATAATTCTAATAGTTTGCAGTCCTTGACCCTTTCCATGGGCACTGCCAAGCCCTCCGCTGCCACTGCCGACAACACCGCTAACACCGCCCTCGAGGTCACCCCGAGAAGAACTCTGGACACTTTTGGCCAAAGAACATCTATATATCGGGGCGTCACCAGGTTCACAATATTACTGAGATTCAAACGCACGACATTTTATTTATTATATTAATTAATCGTTTTGTTTGTGTTGTAGGCATAGATGGACGGGGAGATATGAAGCTCATCTGTGGGATAATAGTTGTAGGAGGGAAGGGCAGTCCAGGAAGGGTCGCCAAGGTGAAATGAAACCATTATATATTGTAATTTTATTTTATTTTTCTTTTTTAGTTATATTATATTATGTTATTGAAGTTAAAGGCTGCAGCTAACTTTTTTTTTTTTTTTTACTTTCTTACACGTTGATCTTTGTCTCTGTCACGATCTCTCGAGCAGTCTATTTGGGTTAGTATGGTACTGTTCAGTTGTTCATATTATTTTAAGGGTTTTTTTTTTAATTTTAAATTTTTTGGAAAGGAGAGGTTTAAATTATTGTTTGAAATGATGGGCAGGTGGGTATGACAAAGAAGAGAAAGCAGCTAGGGCTTATGATCTTGCTGCATTGAAGTACTGGGGAACATCCACCACCACAAATTTTCCTGTAATTAACCACTTTCAACCATAGTACTTAATTAAGGTTTTTAAATTTGCATGAATAATTGCCAATTTGAAGCATTAATTTGTGCAGATTAGTAACTATGAGAAGGAAGTGGAGGAAATGAAGCACATGACAAGACAAGAATTTGTGGCTGCCATTAGAAGGTTCTATCTATAAAAGAAAGTGTTAATGAATTGTGTGTTTTCTTAATCTCTTATCTAAGCATAAAGATTGTTAATTTCAGGAAAAGTAGTGGGTTTTCAAGAGGCGCATCAATGTATCGTGGAGTTACAAGGTTGAATGTTTCCCTCTTTTTTCTCCTAATTTTTTTCATGAGAGAAATTAAAGAAGATGATATAAATTATAATTATATACATATGTATGTGTTTGCGTTATATAGGCACCATCAGCATGGAAGATGGCAGGCAAGGATTGGAAGAGTTGCAGGAAACAAAGATCTTTATTTGGGAACTTTCAGTAAGTTGTCAATCCATCGTCTTCATCTCTTTAAATTATTCCTTAAATCTCATCTATTCTCAATTCTTGGGTGTTTTTTCGTCGATTTAATTCCTAATGTTAAAAATTTTTCAATTCATACATCATTTTTATTTCGAATGTCAAAAATCAGCGAAGATAATTAATATACATATGACATAGGAAATTTTCTAATTCCTAATTTCCTACCCAACTTCCAAGCTAGGCAAAAATTTTGACTTTCTTCTCCTGATTAATTCTTCCTTTAAATTTATGTTAACGGTGCTAAACTAAAATGGTATAATATTCATCAACTAAAACTATAAAATTAAAAAGTTCTGAAATCAAAACCTTTTAAATCATAGGAATTAAATACAACTTTATGAACAAAAAGATTACATAGCTTTTGAACCATCTAAATCATCCGTCAAGGTAGTAGGCCGAAGTAGGGAGCAAAAATTAATCTTTGAGATACCTTAATTCCTCTCAAATATAATCCCTGCCCAACTTAGACTTTCGATCAGTTGCATAATATAGTGAATAATTAAAAAAGGTCTATTTTAAACAATAAAAACTAAAGAAAAAAAGAAAAGAAAACTAGAGAGAGATATGTTTATGTCGTTATAATATTATGATATGATATGATGAGTGGCACTGGCATTGGCAGGTACGGAAGAGGAAGCAGCAGAAGCGTACGACATAGCAGCGATAAAATTCCGGGGTCTAAACGCAGTGACGAACTTCGACATGAGCCGTTACGACGTGAAGAGCATTTTGGAGAGCAACAGCCTTCCCATCGGCGGTGGGGCCGCCAAACGCCTCAAAGAAGCCCAGGCAATTGAGTCCTCCAGAAAACGCGACCAAATGATTGCCCTCGCCGCCGGAGCCGGAGCCGGAGCCGGAGCCTCCACCACCTTCCACTACGGCAGCTCGTCCAACGCCGCCGCATACCCATCTCTTTTGCAACAACCCAATTCCAATTGCATGGACCACCACCAACTCCACCTCCACACTCAGCCACTGCTCACTCTTCAAAACCACGACCACATTTCTCCCCTACCACTACCACATTATTCCCATGATCACCACACTAATGCTAATAGTTACATCCACACCCAGCTCCACTTGCAATCCGAACCCTCTAGCATGCAGATGCACCACCACCTCTACGGCGGCTATCACCCCGCTTTGCTCCACGGCATGATCAATCCAAATTTGGAGAATAATAATAATAATATTGGCAATGGGTATCATGTTGGAAATGCGTTTGGGATGGGTTCTTCTACCTCGGCGTCGGCGTCGGCGGAGGAGTATGCGTTGGTTAAGGTTGACTATGATATGCCTTCTGGTGGTGCTGCTGGATACGGGGCCGGCTGGTCCGGGGATTCGGTTCAGGCTTCTAACGCTAACGCTGGGGTTTTTTCAATGTGGAACGAATGAAAAATGTATCCTTACTGTTACGTACGTGTTAGTTTATTTTGTTAACTCAGAATTAGGAGTTGATTTTCCAAATCTAAACTCTTAGTCTCTAATTAATTAATTAAGAGGCCGCGGCCGTGGCCGTGGGGTTAAATTAAGTAGCGTTGGCGCCTCATTTTCCTTCTCCGTCCTATATATTTTCTGAAAATACTAAATTAAAACGGCTCTTATATTGTTATTGAGAAGCACAGTGCAACAGCAACCGCAACTGAGTGATTTACTTGTGATTTGTTTGGTCTTCAATTGAGCACACACAAAACTCTAGCGATTAATCACTGTATCTTTTATCGCCATAGATATAGAGGCCTTTAATATTTAATAATTGCCAAACTTCTGAAATTCAAACCTACCATTTTTACCAAAGATGTGTCTTTTAACTAATTATACCATGTCTGAGATATTCTATTAAATTAACAAAAAAAATCAAATTGTTTTGAAGTTTTGTCTGCAGTGCATTTTAATTAACCATTGCTTATTCATCTAACAAAAAAAATTAACACACCATTGATGAGACCGAATTAACTGTTTTTTTAGTTCGATCAGAGATTTTTGGAGAGTTGATCTTAACTTGTTCTCATGCTCATATGCGAGTTCCAGAATAACTATGTATCATCTTTAAAATATTTTTGAGATTAAACTTACAATGTAAATTAGTAATTTGGGAATAATGGAGATTTAGAAAAAAAAAAACAATGAAAATATATTTATAAAAGTGATCAAGTAATGTGAGGGCGGAGATCCACACCTTCTATTTCAAAGCAGATAATTGGTGCATTACCATTCAACTATCTTCGGATTAGCTATTTTGACCATTTTGATGAGTGACTGTAGAGGGAATGTTTTTGTCACTCTTCTCTAAAGCTACTTGCTCTCAGTAGTCAGTATGTGTTTATCACTGAGCACGGTTCTTCTCGAACTTAAGTACGATTCACCATCACCAATTGAGCTCCTTCTAAAGGCTTTTGCCTGTGGCGTTCTAACACTGACATATAAATTATTCATCCCACTAATATATCTTTTTATATTAGGATTTGTTATTCTATTAGTGTTTATCGAGCATTTTCTCTGGTTGTTCAAGAGGTGCAACAACGTGCGATCGCTTCTCTTTATGCACAAATGGCCACTGCTTTGTTGCCCTAGAGTAGTTTTTTTTTTTTAAAGAAAACCATTTCAATAAGAAGTATGTGAGAAACATACATACAAATTAAAAGGGAGGCTAGACAAATGCTCTCCAATTCAACGAAATGATCCATATATCATGATTACAAAAAATAGGAGATTTTGAAAACCATGAGGATGCTAAAGTCTTAATATCTTCCCAAAAATGAAAATAAGATCTAGATAAAGCAGAAAATGTACAATTGTTACGCTCCAACGAAATACTCCAGATAATTATGGATCTCATAATATTGCTCTAAATAATGGATCTTCTATTGCGTAGGCGCTCTCATTCTCTCTCATTCTCTTATTTGTTAATATTAGATTTTTGCTCAAGCCTTCTTCGTCTTTCAAAAGGCAACCAACGAAAGCCACGTGCAATCATCGTCAAGGCAGCCCACCTCGAGTTAGACTCGACAGCCACGAACGTCACTCCTGTTCGATGGGAGGGTTCAGGTCTCCGTCCAATCCGGTTGGAAGCCATTGCGGGTTCTTCGTCTTTCCAAATTCAGGCTTTTGGATTCATGTTTGGAATCTAGGAAATCTACTATAGGATTTTGTATTTTCTTGGGTGAATCTCTTGTTCATGGAAAGCTAAGAAGTTTTTCAGCTGAGGCCGAATATCGAGCTCTTACAGCACAACAACTACTAGTGAGACTGTATGACTTTCTCACCTCTTAACTGATTTGCAAATTCCAAGTTCCTCTCTGCTCTCCTTTTTAATGACAATCAAGCAGCACTTCACATTGCTTCTAATCCCATTTTTCACGAGCGAACGAAGCATATCGAACTTGATTGTCATTTTGTTCGAGATAAAGTCATCAAATGGTCTTATAAATCTGTTGTCTATACAACTGATTGATATTTTTACAAATGACCTTCCTAACCAGCCTTTTTTTCAACTTTGTTATCCAAAATGGGGGTCTTGAATTTGTTAAATTCATCTTCGAGGAGTATTAGGATTTGTTATTCTGTTACTGTTAATCCGTTAACAAGCTAGTTAACTTTATTTCTTTGTACTTTTTGGGCTATATACGAGCCCGAACTCATTAATAAAAGTGTCCAAAGTTTGTTTAGCCTAGTGATCCAATACAGTATAACAAATTCGAGATATGAAAGTTTGAACCTTTAGCCTCGAAAGAAAGAGCAGACGTAATTTACTACTTAGTTATGTTTCTATACTCCCGGAATATAATTATATAATTGTAGATGTTGTTTAAACTTCAAATATATAAGTAGTGTTTATTATTTTATTTTTTTTGGAAATCGCAAGAATAGATTATCCCGCCTGGCATCAATATTTACATGGATACCACGATGCTGTTAATTGGACTGGACCAATGTTTTCTCTGATAGCCCACAGCTCATGTGGGCTGGATATAAAAACGTTCATAATTTTGTAATTAATTTCGATAAATATTGGTTCACAAAAAGTAAAAATGAAAAATACGAATTGGATAATATTTTTCTGCAAACTTGAATTGAATAAATTAATAGTCTAAAATATCTAATAAAATGAAAATAAAAATTCTAGAAAAAAACTGGCTGAAAATTTACTAGCAAAAATTTAATATGTATACTAAAAAAAAGATATAACTTTCCATTTTTTTCCAAATGTAGCATAAATATGATATCTATTATTGTGTTTAACATAATAATATGCTTGAATTTGAGTTAAATTATAATTATGTTATTTTTGGTAAAGTTTCAAACTTCATGATATATTTAAAAATAAAAATTTATATTATATTCAATACTTTATTATTATTATTATTATTATTATTATTATTATTATTATTATTATTATTATCATCATCATCATCATTATTAGTCCCTTATTGAAGCATAAGTTTCTTTTTAAATACTTTATTATTATTATTATTATTATTATTATTATTATTATTATCATTATTATTCGTAGATGAGTTTGTTGGGTCAAGTACAACCTTATTGTTTCCTCAAAGCAAATTCAAATATTTTGCCCCCCAAAAAATGGTAAATTCAATTTCTGCCCCTACTCTCCCGCCACTCTAGATCATAACTATAATAAATAGATACGAAAAATTAATAATTTCAGAGGGTGATTAAAAATGTAAATAATGCGTGAATTATTATATAAATTTGGAAAAGACTTACAAATAAATAAAAAATAATAATACTAAAAAAAAAAGGGTGTGATGATGGATGGGCTGTTTTCGAATACTGAGCGTAAAAGTGATCCTACGGTTGAATTCAATTAGCGTCATCAATGTTAAAGATCCATAATAATTACAAATTTCACAAAAAGGGAAAAAGAAAAAAGAAAAAGATTTCTAGTAATTTTCTTTGGGGTACATCATTCTGACAATTAATACACACTCGCATATTATATAATCAGGCAAGTGGATCCAGTCATGATGGTGCCCGTGTGACACCAAAAACATATATTATAAAATTCAAGCTATTAATTTGAATCATCCTGTAATCTGTAGGATCTTATAATTTGCATCAAATTTTCGACCTATAAAATAAAATGTCATATCGATTTGTATTTTCCTTTTTTTATTGTAGAAGATTAATGAGTGATTACGAAATGCACCCAATATTTGGAATATTTGATATAGTCGATCAGAAGAAAATACACGCAATATTGTGGAGGTGGGCTTTGTGCTTCCCACTTATAAGCCATTATCCAAGGACTTTCCTTTTCACTCATACAACATATTATAAACTAATCCATTTGTCTTCTATTTATATTTTTATATACATGCTTAAATGTAGCTTATGAAATTTTGGGTTTTTTTCTTCTAAAGATTTTTACTCACTTTTCCAAATTGGTTAGAGGCTTTTTATTCATATATTAATTAGCGATAAAAGAGAGAATACGAGGGAGGTTATCAATAAATTTTCAAAAAAAAAAGTTAATAATAATAACAACAACAATAATAATCAATATAGATTTGAAAAGAAAAAAAAATAAAAAAACTTAGTGACTAAAATTCAAGAAGTAAAATAAAATTTGAACCTTAATTTTTTGGAGCTTAGAAGAAAATGGTAATTGTGGTTGTTGAAATGGATCCACTGATATATAGAAAAACATAAAAACAAAAAGGGGTAATATATATATTTATGGTTCAATAATGGCCGACAAGTGCATCACCAAAGTGTATTTGGCTTTTTTATCTTTAAAGTACATTTGTTCCAAACTTTGACATTTGGTGGAGTGGAACCAATATTATTACTCCTACCCTTTTTTTCGTTCTTTCTGCTTTTTTTTTTTTCCTTTAAAAAAAGAATGGTAAAAAATATAACAAAGTTGTGCATTAATTAAAAAAAAAAAGATTATAGATATACAAGTGAGAGACAATATCTCTATTGGTATGAAATATTTTAGGTGAAAAAAAATTATATCTAAATTTAATAATATTGTATCATTACAAAAGTTATTAGTATTTATCCTAGAAATAATAATCATAAAAGAAAGTTGACACTTTTCTCTGATTTAATTAGGTGGGAGAAGCTTACATTTTGGTCCCAAAAGAAATGATGCCCCGACAGGACTACATTTTATGAAACTTCAAAAAGTTAATTTAGCTCACATAAATTTAGACATTTTTTTCCTTAAAAATAATAAGTGGGGTTTTACTGTCCCCCAATAAAGTATGGAATCCGTGGGGTTTTACACGCTTGTATCAAAATTTTTAATATTTTATTTTCCATACTTTTTATTTTTATTTGTTCTATTTATTACAAAAATGACAAAACAAAACATGTATTTCAGAATTAGTTAATTGCTTTCTGTTTTTAGGAAATAAAAATTCAAACATATATATAATGTATATATTTCTCTTTTTCAAGACCAAGAAAATCAAAATTTGTTTTAATCATGATTCATTAATTATATATACAATAGTCATAAAATTATAATTTTTTATAATTATGAAAAATTAAATTAAGTTTTTTTTTATTTTAAAAATATCGCTTCTATATAAAATATTAGAAGAAAAAAACTTTAGAGAAATTGGATAGAGAAATGAATTAGAAAGAGAAAATTAGAGACAGCCTGGAAGGACACAACATGTATAGTAAAAATATGAAGATTTAAATCTCTAACTTAAAAAATGAGTAGATGTTATTTCACTATTGAATTATGCTCAGGTTGGAAAAATCATCTACATTAAAAGTAAGAAATATGGGTTGGAGAAAAATTAAAAAATAAATATATCCCTAACACGTTATTTTAGAGAGAAAAATGTAACTTTAGGGGATATAATCCTTTAAAATGTCAAAAGAAATGAGAATTTGAAAAATAAAAATTGATTTTATTTTTTAAATAAAACTGTACTTATAATTTTAAAACAATTTCAAAACTTATAAATTGAAAAGAACAAATGAGTTATAAAACATTTCCATTTTAAGAAAAAACTTTAAAATATACTTAGAAATTGAAATAGTTATCGGCACCTAAATTATTTAATTAAGTTATCATTTAATTAATTGGACAACCAAATTGTTGCGACCAAAAAGCCTTTTGAGAGTCTGAACTTATAATTTACTCGTTGTCTCTTCAATTATTGATCATCTTTTTTATCTTTAAGATAAGATATCAAAACAAGGAATGGTGAGGAAAGTATGTATAGATCCATAGCTAATTAATTAATTCAAAGTTGCTTACATAATGTACTTTATCGTTTTTACGCATGGTATGCTTTTATTGGTTTAAATTGTGACTCTTATTTATCGAAAACCAAAAATTGGTTTAAATTGTCTCTTTGAAAAGCTGATTACTAAAAATTATATACTAAACTTTTGAATTTCTAAGAAATAAAAAATATATATTTGTAACGTCAACATCTACTTTTGTTAGTTAAATAATATAAGAGTGAGAATTTAAACATCAGATTTGATAAAAAAAGAATATATGTAATGTTTTAACCATGACAACTGAGTACTGGGTAGATATTTAAAGAAAAATTACCATAAATAGCAATTATATTACCTAGAGTAGTTTTCTTTTTCCTAAATTTGACCCTTAATAAACCTTCCCTCGTTTCTAGTAAGTTATTGATTTTTTAAATATATGTAACATATTATTGAGTTATTAAAATGCTATTTATTAATATCTTATTTTGTTAATGAAGCGTACAAATTGTTTGTTAATTAAATACTTCTTCATGATATTTATAACAAAAATAAATTCATTTTTTTCTTTTTTTTTACACAATAACAAAATAAATTCTTTATGTTGGGGGTATAGGATCCTAATCATGAATACCACGTGATGTTGTGTAATAATAATTTGATATATATATTTCTTTTTTTTGACATATATGTTAATTATATATATACAAACAAACTGTTTTAATAAATTATCTTTTTTTAGTGTGAATTCAAATTCCCAACTTCGATAGGAGATATTTTTTTAACAATTATTTTCAGGCAGGCAATTAGACTATTTTGTTATATAATATATTATGGAGGAGAAAAATCTCAATTCCCGATTCAAAAGAGAAAAGATATCTTCATGGCCTTTAGATATGATTCTGACTCAAATATCGGAGCCTGTATGATAAAAGTCACTGGTCTTTAATACTATTCTATTTTGCAGGTCCGACCTTTAGTGCTATTCTATTTTGCAAGTGTCGTCCATCCCTTTATTGTACAAGATTGGTGCGAATTTGGCGGAATTCTAGGAAATCAAATTTCTACATCAACATAGTATATTATATATATATATATATATATATATATATATATATATATATAACTTACTGAGCTTATTCAAGACGAGAGAAAAAAAATTCAGATTATTAGTTATCTGAATCTCCAGGAACTACCTGCTTAAAAAAAAAACTTAGTTGATTTTTAAAATGAGGAAAAAAAAAGAGAAAAAGATATGAAAGAACATACACACGCTTGTGTAATAATGTTGCACATGTTTGCATGTGTTATGGGCTGAATTTTAATCAACATTTGCCTTTTAGGTATTTTCTTTTGGTCCAAAAGCGAGTATAGCTCATGGTTTTAAATATCAGTCGACATGTTGATATGTCCATATATCCATAATTTCGATATCGACTTAAGGGATAAATCAACATTTCATAATATTGCAGAAAAATCGACAAAATATAAAAATATCAACAAAATTTCACTAATATAGACAATATAATATTAATATCAATCATTTTTAACTTGTTTAGAAATGGTTAGAGGATTATTTGTTACTATATTTTTTTTGAGTTTTTTATTTTTATAATTTTTCTAGAAATATCCAACGACATTGACATTTTATCGATATTTCCATCAACACTTCCATGAAATTGAGACATTGACATTTCCATCAATATCGACATTTAAAACATTGGTATAACTCAACAGTAATTGACATATATCTCAAATTAAGAAGTTGTGAGTTTAACCCTTATTCCCATGTATTTTAGCACAAACATGTGGAGGTAGAAATTCGACTTCACGATCGAATGATATAAAGGGGTTGGGTTTAGGTGGGAGAATCCCCATTTAAATTCCCTATGAGGTGGGGATGGGGAAAGTCTTTTCCCCACCACCTAAATCGATAGGTTCCCCGCCCCACCTCACTTTTATTTTATATATATAAAAAAAAAAACCTATTTTCTCTAGCGACTTAATACACGGAGGAGGAGGATTAGACTATATAAATGAACGAGTTTTATCATTGAAAATTAACCAAATTTTAATTGATGATTAAGTTTAAGAAATAAAAGAATAAACGAGGAACCCAATTCCTATGGAGGATCTTCGCAAAAATTTGTGGGAAATTTTGTGGATATTGGAAATTAGATGGAGAATAGGGATGGAGAAGCCTTCGTGAACATCCCTACATGTGATGACCTTTTGCACTCTATTTTTATGATAAAAACATATATTTTAATTCATTGAATTATTTCAGATTGGTTCTTAAATTATAATTAAAGAGAGAAATATTTATAAGAAAAAAAGGTACCGAAAAGAAAAGGCACTACATATGCACGCCTCGTGCATCAACCCCAGCTTAGCTTACCCAACTTTTTACTTTGCTTTTTCGGTAAACAAATCATAATACTTCTACCTTTTTTTACATCAAAGAAAATGTGTTGGTTTCACTTGTAATTTTAATAATTGTAGGTTCTGCATATGAATCAATTATATTAATGTAGAGATTCAAACCATGATTATCATTATTTTTAAATAAACTTTGGGGTGATAATTTTTATATTATATATGGTACAATTTGTTTGGATTAATTGTATTACTTTCGATAATATATAACATAACAGAAATCATATACCCCTGTGCAATATCCCATATATTCAAAATAGTTAATGGCTTTTGGTTTAAGGGAGATTAGTTGCATAATAAACAAGTCCACATAATAATATATATAATTTGGAAAAAAAATTAGAAAAGAGAAAATGAAAAATAGGGAGGGTTTGGAGGAGGGGTAGATTGAGTTTTTGTCATTTTATTTGTGGCAGGGTTATCAAAATGGTGAAAGAAGAAAAAGAAAGGGGTTGGGAAAACATGAAACAGAAATGATGAGGTGGCAGAGAATGATTGGAGGGGACTGCGTGGGAGCGGGTAATGGTAATGGAGCAGCAAAAGCTGCAACAAAAAATCGTGTTTCGTGAAATTAGAGAGGCAGTGGAAATTGAAACGGTACATCTCAAATATCACGCCCTTCGCCTTCGGATCCACGAGGAATCTCCGATTTCACACGTCCCTTTCGGACACATCTGTCATTTTATGTCACATCCCAACTATTTATATAATTCTAATTTCCCTCCATTTATATATTTCAATTTACCAACATATATTATATTGTATATCAGTATGTAGCAAATTTATCCCAATGTTTCGGAACGTGGGAATTTCGGAATTTTCAATCCAATAATTCGAACTCTGAATTTATTTCATATAGTATATATCACATAGAGGGTTTCCTTAATTTCATGCTTTTTTGTGCTTTTTCTCCCAACATAATTAGGATAGGATTGCTTAGTTTGCGGTGTGGCCTGTGGGTGAAGATTAAGGTCAATATACTAATTAATCACAATATTTAGTTTTGTGTATAGTGCCATTCACATGCTTTGTTTAATTATTGAGGCCCAAAATAGATGGATCTCACACAGAATAAAACTTCATTAATTTTAATTAATATGCACCAGATAATTAATTTGATGAATGAAAACAAAGTTCCAGCCAAAAAAAAAAAAAAAAAAAACCTTCGTGCACGTTCGCATTTTCCCTTGGATTATGGGTGTCTCCATGTGAGGATCGTACGGCGCAGGTTCTCTTTTCCTATTTTTTCCGTTAGTTTTATTTATTTAATAGATATATCGACAAATAATTTGAATATGAAATAGAAATATACAATACATAAACCTCCTTTTTTTGCTCTTTTAATTTTTTTGTTTTTTTCCTGGTTTTATGGGCTACACGTGTACCCCAGTATTCACTTGGATTCTCTTTAAAAAAGAAAAATGAAGACATTCACTTTAACCAGCTCATTACACTCTGCAGCTGGCTGGCTGGCTGGCTGGCTCAGGCCGGGTACCATTTATCAGTAATTAAATCAAATTTATCTATACTCTCTCTCGTGTGTATTATATTCTATTTTATATATAATTATGTGTTTATGTTTAGGGTACATGTACCGTGCACAACTGATTGGAGCTGAAAATTTTAATCATATGGCCCATTTTTTTTTACCTCACTCTACGAATCTGCATCCTCTTCGATTTTCCGGAATTTTCCTGTCATGATGCCATTATTTAATTTATAATATATGAAATCCTTCAAGTGATATATTGATTAATAATTAACTTTAAAAAAAGATTACAAATTGGGGGGGTGGGAGTTGAATAATTCAGTTCAAGGGTAAGGGAAGTAATTTTTTTGGTTTGGGGTTAGGTTTATTGGCAACGAGGTTCGTTAAATTGTTGCACAGGGTGGGTAAAGAAGCAAGTTAGAGGGGCAAAGGGGAGAAGCGAGTAGTAACTGTGTGGCAAAACCGAAAAGGAGGGAGCCGTAAAAAAGGCGCAAAATACGCCCAATGCCCTCTTATAAATTCCAAAAAACCGACTCTTCTTCCGCAATCCCCTCCCCTTCCCTCAAAACCTTAGACGACATGGACTCGGATCACCCATCGTCCGATCAACACCTCCATCTCCACGATCTCAGAGCCCTCAAGGTACTCGGAAAAGGAGCCATGGGCACCGTGTTCCTCGTCCACGACCGCCTCGCCGATGAACATGCTTCTTCCCCCTTCGCCCTTAAGGTCGTCGAGAAAGCCTCTTTTGTCTCCAAGCACGACGCCGAGCGCCGAGCCCGTTGGGAGATTCAGGTTCTTTCCCGCTTGTCCCTCCCCGAACCCCACCCCTTCCTCCCCAACATTCTTGGATCCTTCGAGTCCGACCAGTTTCTGGGCTGGGCGGTTCCCTACTGCCCCGGCGGCGACCTCAACGTCTTGCGTTACCGCCAATTCGATAGGGTTTTCTCGCCGGCCGTCATACGCTTCTATTTGGCTGAGATCGTCTGCGCGCTCGACCATCTCCATGCCATGGGCATCGTCTACCGAGATTTGAAGCCGGAGAATGTCTTGATTCAGCAATCGGGTCACGTAACTCTCACGGATTTCGATTTGTCGCGTAGCTTGATCCGGAGAGCTGTAAAAGACGTCGTTGCCCACGAGAAGCCACCCGTCGTCCGGCAAAACCACCGCCGATATTTGTCGCGATGGATCATGGCGTCCCCCAACGTTAAAGACGGCCTGAGGAAGGCCAAATCGGCTCGCGTCAGCCCCGTCAGCCGACGGAAGCCGAGTTTCACCAATGGCGAGCGGTCGAATTCGTTCGTCGGCACGGAGGAGTACGTGTCGCCGGAGGTCGTTCGCGGCGAGGGACACGAATTTGCTGTCGACTGGTGGGCCCTTGGAATTCTCACGTACGAGATGCTCTACGGTACGACGCCGTTTAAGGGGAAGAACCGGAAAGAAACGTTTCGGAACGTTCTGGTCAAAGCTCCGGAGTTGATCGGGAAGCGTTCGGACCTAACGGATTTGATCGAACGGTTGCTGCATAAGGACCCCACCAGGCGGTTGGGCTACGTACGCGGCGCGTGTGAAATCAAGGAGCATGCCTTCTTTCACGGCGTTAAGTGGGACCTATTGACGGACGTCACGCGACCGCCATTTTTAACGTCGCGAGAAGAAACGGAATGGACGGAGAAATTAACGCCCGGCGGCGTGGATATAATGGAATACTTCCATAGACAGAGGTCGCCGCCGTCGTCTCCGTCGACCTCTTTCAGTTGGCAGAATAACGACACATCTTTAACGGAATTCTAACCCCCCACGTGTAAGAGTTTGATATTAATTCTTTGGGCTCTGTGTAATTTTAATGTACATAATAAAATAAATGGTAGAAAGTACGTGAGGAACGGCGTTAGTGAAATTGATAAATGTTAATATGGCTGTTAAGGTAATAATAGGCAGAAGAATTGGTACTGTGAAGTCATGATTAATTTAGTAACAATTAATTGATGGATTAGCACGCGCCAGCGAGGCGCGTGTTTTAATTCTCTCCCTTTATGCGTTCCTTCCCTTGGCTTTGAATGAAAGGGAAAAGGATCAAAGTCCTTGACGTTCCTTCAAATTTATCCAAACAAGAATTGGGTCTTGTTTCCTTGAATATTAATTTAGTTTTTAATACCCATTTATTTTTAAAAATAATAAATGGTTTATTATGAGTTGAGTATAATAATGAGTTGTGTGGGGAGGTTGGCAGTGAAAGGTAAAGTTAGGATTTGCAGTGCTACGATTCACGTGCCTCTCTACTCATAGAGAATAAAGTGCTACGCCCAAAAAGTTTGATTTTAAAAAAATGAAGAATTTGATTCTGTGGGCTGTGGGCTGTGGCTTCGTTCATAGAATATGATGCTTGTTTTTTATTAAATAATATTAAGGAACAAAACAAAAACAAAAACGAAATGAATTATTATAGCAATTAATTTAGAGAAAAAGAAGTAGATGAGGTTTTAAATGAGCGGCTATGAAAGTTAAAAAGATTGATAGGCAAATGCGTAGGAGTGGAAAGACTTGAGTAGAAAATTATTCACTTTTTATAGATATAGGGCGGCCATATTAATTTAAGGTTTTCCCTGTATACAAAACGGGGCTGATCATATCGTTACCAGACAAATTTTTCTAAATTTGCGGAGTTTTTTTTCTCTTTTTTTAATGAATAAAATATATCTTATAGCTCTCTCATCCTTTTTTTTATTTTATTTTTGGGTCTATAGCAATTATTAATTCCAACTTTCTGAAAACCAGAAAAAGAAAAATATAAAGCAAGCTTACAAAAATAGCCGGATAATAGTGTCTGCATGACTGAGAAAATCCACTGGTTTCGTAAATATGGAAGAAAAATGAAATTATTATTAAAAAATATGATACAACAAAGACTTTTTGGGGGCATTATTGTAATTTGATATGAGAGAGATAGAATCACGTGAAGCTTGAAAGAGATTGAGATAGAGATGTAGAAAGATATTACAAAACAGTTTATAAGCATTGTCTTTAGCAAATGCGAAATAGGGCCCTCCGAAAAGTAGTAAAAGATTAGTTCTTCTCTTAAAAATGGTTGGTTACTTTAGTTTACTATATACTAGTTTGTATTTTATTAGAAAATTAAAGAAATAACGAAAATATTTTGGATTGATTAGACTGAGGAAATGAAGCGAATCTGCAGAAAAAATATAATAGAAACAAATTAAGTATTCTAATTTGAGGGTACATGTCGGAGACTAATTAATATTTAGAAGGCCCACACTCGTGCTAAAAACTTCAAAAAAAAAAATTTCCCTTTTTCTGAGACAAAAAACTTAAAAGTTAAAACAGCATAGTTTGTGATTGATGGGACGTGTAGCCCCAGAAAATGAAACGAATTTAGGGCAGCCCTCCCTTCCTCTTCAGGACAGTAAGCGTTTGTTGCCCCGAATTGTGTGTAGCTCTAATTGTAAAATCTTTCGGATAGATTCATCAGTTATTTTGTCCCTTTCAAGCACTGTTCTTCATCAACTAAACCTTGTAATTTGGATTATATTTGTCACTTTTAAATGATTCCTTGGGGGAATTTTTTGGGAAGACAAAAAAGTGTTTTTAAATCATTAAACGTACGTAGTTTTCAAAAAACATTTTCATAAAAGTAAATTGATTGAGATTAATGGTATTTGTATTTCTTTACACTTTACGAATGTGAGGCAGCATCAAATGCAAAAAATTCAGATTTATTAGATTTTGGCTACCCAATGAATTAATAGTAAATATTCAATATAGTTCCATTAATTAAAACACGTATCTTCAATTAAAAAAAGACATGTCCGAATCTCCGCTCTCACATGTTATAAAAGGAAAAAAAGAAAGTACGTTTTTGATATTGGTTGATGAAAGGACACCCATCTTCTATTTAATTTAATTTAATCACTCTTTTTATTTCCATCGACCCAAATCATGAAATGATAAAGTCCGCTAAAATGAACTTGACTTCACATGACTAACCATTATGACTTTGAACAAGGCAGTTAAGAGTTCTTTACCTTTCGACTTCTTTATTTATGATTGTTTATGGTAAAGTTACAACTTTTCTTGTGGGGGTGATGAGTGAGAATTCGACGCTTTGACCTTCTAGTTGAGAATATATATTGTTTGATCAAGAAAAAAGATTAAGTTTCTAGCAAAATTGAGGCTGACATGATATCGATGAATGGAGGGACCTACAAATAAAATTAGCACTCTAACGCTCAAGTGAGTACTTATCCGATCTATACTCGAGAGAATATAATTTCGCGTACTTTGCACAAGAGGTGGTTATCTCTATTTATAGTAGTGAGCTTCCAACGGTGCTCCATAAGGGTCCTCCGACCGTCTTAGGAAACATTGTTGTGTGTTGTTTTAGATTCTGTTTGGTGCTTGGACTTGTAAATACACTTCAAGGTCGACTCATCTTTTGAGAAGGTCGATCAAGATGTGAGATATAGTTCGATCGGTATGCCTTGTCGATCTGTTTGGAATCTACTGAACAGTAAACTTCATCCAATTTTTCCTTTCATTAGAGTGAGCGATGACCCCTGGTGTTAACATGTGGTAGAAAATAATTCATCTCCAACAAATTGACATATAAAATTAAAACAACTCTATCTACTCCCACTTTATAGTTTAACTATTGCGTGATACAAGAATAAGTGTATGTATTTACTCTCTTGATCAGTATGTCCCACGCATACATTTGGTTGTAACTTGTATTGAAAAGCAAATTTTTATAATTTTTAGTGTATTCTTTTTTGTGTGTTAGTGCGGTAATTATAATTTTTTTTTGAGGATAAACTATGCAATTATAATTTTTTTTCTTTTTTTTTGTCAAAGCAAGCATAGTTCAACCATAATTGACATATATGAGTTTGATCTCCAATCCCCACATGTTATACTCAAAAGAAAAAAAATGATAAGATTTTATACGAGTAATAAAATATAGGATTGTCAATTTGAACATAATTCAACGATAATTGACCTATATTTCTTCCCTCGAATCCAAATCTCCCGATTATTGTGCTTGCAGGATTAAAGAATAGAAGAATAGAGAGCAAGTTATGTAGTGCTTTTTTGTTGGGAAACAATATCCCAACATCATGATTGAGAAGAAATGGCATTAATGGTGGGGGAAGCCAAATGTGTGAGACTTTCCGACCCACCCATTTCAAAAAGATATCAAATTTTCCAAACGCACCAAATATGCACAAATTATTTAATTATTGTTTTATTAAATGACATCTATATTGCTTTTTATTTTAAAATATGGTTTCGACCGGTACAGTTTTTATATTTATAATTTTAGTTGTAAAATTTAAAAAATTAGATGCCTTCAGGGTAGTTTAATGGCTAAAAGTATCTATCTCCGACTAAAATATTGTTAATTCGAATCTCCACCTCTATATATTGTACTAAAAAGATATTTTAAAAATTATATACATATTTCTCAAGTTATAATTTTTTTCTCTCTATAAATATACACTACCAATGTGATATAAGAATACAAAATTACCAACCCTATAACCAGCATAGGCTGGTATGGAAAAATTAAATAATGGGAATCAAAATTTTCATTCTTGACAGGGTGTGTTTACTAAAATATAGAATTTTTCTTTTACGATTTCATCAATTAATCAGATTCACATTCTTTATTTGGTGGGTCTCAAATCTTTATTATAATTACTTTACCATTTTTGCTCTGGTTTATTATTATTTTTTAAATATTGTTAATATTTAAACTTATTTAATGTTAGTTTGAAATTAATTCAAAAAATAATGCTCTAAAAATACAGGTGAAGAGACAATTAAGTCCAATTCAGCAACATACATATTATTTCTGTATTGTAAGAAATGCACCACGTTACTTTAAAAAGGAAAAAAATCTAGTATCTTGTCTCTTGAAAAAAACATATACTTATTTTAAATCAAATTGCTAGTTTGGTGCACTTCCCTTAGAATGAAATGTTTGGACTCAAACGTCTATCATGTCAATTTTTTAAATATATTTTCTTAGTTTTTAGCCAATAGATTTTATATTGCAATTTTTTCTTTTAAATAAATGTAAATAAATGTTACTTATTATTCTTTCTTTTTATAAAAAAGTTACTTATTAAACTTTATCCTTATTTTCTAAAATAAAATAATTTCTAATACTAAAAAAATATATATAGAGTTAAAAATAATTGAATCTTGCTCTGCATGAATGCACACACGTGGAATGCCCTATTTGATTTCTTCTTCTCCCATTGAGGCTTGAACTCACACTAGCACTAGTATCAAGTGAACTAGTGCTCCAAAGCCTGAACAATTACTAGGGGTATTTTTTTTAATACTATAATTACAATATTAATATAATTTATTTTATTCACTTTAAGGATAAAATAAGATTTTATCTTCTCTCATAAATTAATTTATTTTAGAGTATTATGAACACCTCCCCTCAAGATTGAAAAACAGTGTTCGTTTCAAGAGATTGACATATCAAATTTTTTTAGTATTATTTAAAAAATATTTTTTTGGTATGCAACAAGTAGCTAGGACGAAGAGATTCAAACTCGTGATCTCTTAGTCAGAGATATGTGTCGATTATCGTTAGTTAAACTCATGTTGGCCCTAAAAAACTTTCTTAAAGATCTCTATGATAATCATATCTACTATAGATAAGTCCTCTTTGCCAAATTATATAAAGGAGTATATGCGTCAAGAATTTTGTTTTAATAACAAATTGATGAGACTCCCGACCACATAAAAAAAAAGTCAAGATAAAATATCTATATAATTAATAGGTCATAATAGGAGGATAATAGTATAGACATATTATTATTTATTAAAAAAAAAAAGATAAAAGCATGTCTAATAGTTTTAGAAAAAATAATGAAATACGTTAAATGGATTAAGGGAAAAAAAAGAAAAAGAAAACTATAATGTTAAAGAGGAAAAAAAAATCTAAAGGTTCCAAACGAGAAAAGTATAACCAATAAAATATTGACAAAGATATTATTACCTAATCGATTGAATATTGAGGGGATATAATTTATTAAAATAAAAGTAAAATAACTTTAAAGAAAGTAGAAGAAAGAAAATGTAGAATTCAGTTATGAGTAATGAGAGGCCCATCCGTTAGAATATGGCCTTTTTTTATATATGTCTTGGGCTTTAAGAACTTGGAAGCCCAGTTACTTTCTCTCTTGGGGGAAGCACCCGGCCCAGGGCAAATGATAATGGATTGCCCAAAATAAAAATGATGAAGTACACACGTGGATTCTTAAACAACTAGGTAGTTAACTAAAATCTTACATAGATTTCTAATAAGAGATGCTTGATGGACCATATGAAAATTAACAGACTATCCATATGATAAATAAATACACAGTTTATAGAAAAAAGAAAAAAAGTAACAAAATTTTTGTCAACCGAATAAATGCATTTTACCCCCAAATAAACCATAATCTCTTTTTCTCTCAAAACATACACATCTCTCTCTTTCTGTAAAGACCGGTCGTCGCCCCCTTCCTCAATTCCTTCTCCAATGAGAGTAAGCACCAGCGACACCACGGTAGCACTAGACGACGACGATCCCTTGCTCGGACCGACGACCTCCTCCTGACGGCAGTCCAACATGACCCCATGTGACATCCCCCTGATGGCAACAACCCACGAACATACAGCACCGTTCTCAAATTTGCAACATTGGTCTGCAACACCACAACGACCTAGAGTTCCGAACCACGACGGCTACATATGATTTAATTTTCAGCCACAGCGAATCAAATCTACAAATTTTTCAAGAATATGGACACCTTTTTTTTTTCCGATTTCAGCTTGATTTCTGTAATAATGGCTCACATTTGATGCATGTTATTTTTGTTTTTAGTTATAATAAAGGCATATTTATACAACTGTACATACTAACATAAAGTATATGTTATATAAGCTATGCGTATATGTTTACCATAATTTAAATTAGATTCAACGATGCATAACCTACTAGCTACCGACAAAATGCATATATTAAATAACATAGTGGAGCTTACCGAAAGTTAGATGAAAAAATAATTTAAGTATATACCACTAAAAGATATATATTATATAATATATTGAATGAATATATTATTATCAGTGATAAAAAATATATTATATAAGTTAATAAAAAGGATATATTATATAATAATTTTGAGGAGTATATGTGTTTAATTAACATGCTATTGAAAAAGAAGATGTAAGAGAAAAGATGCTGGAAGTTTATAAAGTCGAAAAATGTATACATGTTTTTCATTGTTTTTTGGTAAATGAAGTTTAGTCGGAAAAATGACTATTTTTAGTTGTTTTCTCTCAAGATGCAAGGTCAATGGAGAACAGATTTCCATTTTATAATTTTGAAATGGAATATGAAGATCACTATTTATTTTATTATTATTATTATTATTTTTTTGAGTTTTGACAATTGTGGAGTGGGATCGTAAACTTAGCAACTTCAAATAATAAGTAATTGATAATTGCATTCGTAGATACTATTGTTGTAATAATTCTTTTTTAACTATAACATTTGATGCTTAAATTGTTAGTGAATGAATAAAAGAAAACATATCATGAAAAATACAATAAGATCACTTTTTTCAAACCAAACACGTGACAGTATTTTTTCTTGAGCTATACATCTTTACTTCTAAAGCAAAAAAAAAAAGTAAGCGAGTGGTAAAAGGTAGGATTTTGATTGGCTTAGTTAGACTGAAGTCTAATTCAAACCTACCCATTACCAATTTATTCAAAAGACCTTAAACCTACTCATCCTGAACCAACCTCGTGTACTCCAACATTTATATTTACACAATTTTTTAAATAGGAATTGAAATAAAAATCTAAACCAATTTTTCTTTTCCTGGAATTTTTAAGATGACCTGTCTCATGGTTCACGTGGTCGGTGATGAAATTTTGTGATGGGTCATGTTAACATAATGGCACTGGGAAAAAGGAGGATAACATTTTTGAAATTTGTAAACAGTGTTTCTTTCTTACGAGGACACATGACTTGGCTGGCTCTTGAGATTTTTGTCTGTGCTTCACTTCATTTTTCATAATTGATTATTGTAAAAATAAACTTTATTTTATGGACCTTCGTTGTCTTATAACGAAAATAAGTGACAATAATAACATTAACAAATTTCGTGTCATGGAATGTGAATCTTGCTTGATCCTTTTATTTTAGTTATGCCACCACAATTGTGTGATTATAATAATTATTTTTTTCCTTCCTTTATTGTATGCGTAATTTGATATTTCTTTATGTACATAGAGATATTTTTTAAAGTTCATCTTCATATTGGTTGCGTGGAAAAAGTGCTGCCACGAACCAAAAATTAAGTGATTAAATGCTATTAATGCAACTTGCATATTCCGTTGGAGAATATATAATGTTCCTTTACAAAAAAAAAAAAAAAAATTAAATAAATAGATACTATAAATGCCACCACCCAGCAGAAATATTAGTAATCACAAATTTGTAAAGAAGTATTAAATGCAAAAATGAAGTTACATGTCATCCACGATGATTTGTGGTTGGAACCTATCCTTATTTGTCAAGAATATTCTAAAAAATCTATGGATTTATGTTCATTACATAATTGACAAATTAGGACATATATCTTTTCACGAGTTCGAATTTATTGCCCTATTCTAATGAAAAAACCATCATATAAAATTGTTTTATGTTACGTAATGACAATAACTGAGAGTTGATAATAATATAAATTAGAAATGTTACGAAAAATCAAATAAATATTTTTAATTTTTGTCGAGGGAAATCTTTGCTTAATCAAACCAAATTTCCTTTGTTTTGTGGTAAGAAATATCATAGGAGGAAATTTAAACCAGAAATAAACATTATAAATGAGGAGGTTTTATCAACTGAGTTATCATTACTAAATTATGTTGAATTGATAATACATTTACCAAAATAAAAATATTTCAACTCATATTTAAAAAAGGTTAAGGCTCTGAATGTAAGTCAAAACGAGCGTGATAATTGACATATATCTTCAACTAATTAAGAGGTGGTGAGTTCGATACCCATCCCGACATATTTTACTAAAAAAAATTTTAAATATAAAAAGAAAAGTCTCAAAAAGTGGAGCAATATAATAATTACAAAAATAACCCACTATTGAATAGAGAAAACCAAGAGAAATAACAAGATAAATAGAATTTTACTGATGAATTTCTTGGGTCATCGCAATTTCCATTCGATAACGTTACTGTTTCTTGTTTGTTTTTTATGCTTCATTTTTAATATAAATGTTCCAACATCCATGAATTCAAATTCAAGTATGTTAATAATATTTTTATTTGTGCTCAGGAACAAATTGGAAACGGAAAAAAAAAGAAATAAATAGGATACGAAGGATTTGTCTCTCGTGACATGGTGAATATTGAACCATCAACGACTCGAAGAGCATCAATTCCAATAATCCTGAAATTACAATCAACTACTTTGTCCACAAGGCATTCACCATGGTATTGTCATATAATATTGCAACGACAAAGGTATCCTATCAACTAATCATTTGATTAATCAACTTGTTTGGGTTATTTCTAAAATTTTAAAAATATTCCAAAGAAAATATCAACAAAAAAAAAAAGCCTAGTTATTTCAACAATATTTAGATTTCTCAAGAAACGAGAAACAATCTTGTTATATTAACAAGTCCATTCAATATTTCAGTTGGGTTGTTTGAAGTAAAACGTTCAAATGTTTCAGTTAGGTTGTCGTAACTCGTAATGTAACTCATCGACTGAAGTTGAAGAAGGCGCCAAAAAGATGAGGAGGGCTGCGTAAAAATTCCCCCAAAACGCCAACTTTTTCATTCTTTCCATCAGAATTTGGTTTCCATTTCCACTGTGTGAGCCTTTTCTCTCCAATGGCTTCAAAACCCACCTCCCGTATTTCCGAAAACTGGCGAATGAGTCAAACCCCAGCACAAAATGACATCACATCCGTGATCCTCACTTGTCTCCACACGCTCTCTCTCAACCCCATTTATCGAAAAATACCTTTTAGAATTTTAGTTCGGTTTGATTACTTTTCAGTATATTTCGATAAACCGAGTAATTTGCTTTTCACTTAACATTTCTTGCCTTTCACGAGATGGCTTGAGATGTAGCTTGATTTGTGGGGCTCTCTCTGTTTTATCTGTATATATAGGACCTCACATGTGCCTGTTCTTATGTTCTCCTTAAGCTTTGCTTTTCATTGTTCATTTTTTTGATTAGATGTTCCTGAATGTGAGGTTCCCCTTGTGTCTTGCGTTCTAGGTTACGTTCTTTCTGGAAATTTCTGGGTTTTGCATTCTGGGTTTATTGTTAATGACCGAATGCTTTTGATTCTTTAGCTGGGTTATTTTCGAAGTGCCGGTTTTATGGCGCCTTGATCTTATCCCCTTATTGAAAGATTTGGCTTCTATTTCTCATTATTTACACCCAGATTTGATATAATATATATTTTTCCTTGTCCTATATTTGGTAAGTATGAAAATTTCTCAGTCTCTTAAAATGTGGGCAGTTCTAGTGACCTTAATGGTATTTATGCTCTGTCGTGGTGATTCTCTTAAGGAGTGTACAAACACTCCTACTCAACTCGGATCACATACTTTTAGATATGAACTATTATCATCACATAATGGAACGTGGAAGGAAGAGATGTTTTCTCACTACCACTTGACACCAACTGATGATTTTGCGTGGTCGAGTTTGTTACCAAGAAAGGTGTTGAAGGAAGAAAATGAATTTAATTGGGCAATGGTGTATAGACAAATGAAGAATAAAGATGGGACTCAAGTTCCTGGCGGTTTGCTCAAGGAAATTTCATTACACGACGTACGGTTGGATCCAAACTCGTTCCATGGAAGGGCTCAGATGACAAATTTGAAGTATCTACTGATGTTGGATGTGGACAGGTTGCTCTGGAGCTTTAGGAAGACTGCTGGTTTGCCTACACCTGGAGAACCGTACCTCGGGTGGGAAAAATCAGACTGCGAGCTTCGTGGTCATTTTGTAGGTTAGTTAAGACAGTTATTCGTGCTTTCTTGTCAGTATAGTTTATGTTGTTATGTTCATCTATTCTTTCATGCTTCTGTCTTCTGAGAGTATACCATTAGACTATTCACAGCACAGAGGGCCCAGAATAGCTTAAAAGAGAGGTATTTAGCTTACAGAAATACATTAGACTTCATTTTATTCATGTCAACATTGTCGATTCTGAACATGTTTTACTCATCCCTCCCCCTCCCCCAATTATTCATTCTTAGAGAGTGGGGTGTGCAGGAGACAGTTAGTAAAAAGAAGATGTAGCTTTCTAGTTGAAGTTAATCATGTAGTGTACTTTTGTTTACTTCTTTCTCAATGTTAAACATCCATGGGTACTGTTTGATGCCTTGATTTTAGCTTCAAGAAAAACCATCCGTTTGGTTAGAGCAGCTCAGAATTGATAGTTCTGTATATATTCACCGACTTGATGGGCAACTTGGGAAGAAGATTCCTTTGTTCGTACATGCATATTAATCAGTCGTGACTATACTTGTTTGTTGTGATACAAGTTGGATTTTGGATCCTGTAGGTATTAAGTTTAAGATATCAGTTCTTATGCAAATTTGGCCAATACTTTCCATCTCAGAAAATAACCTGTACTTATAAGTTTGGCGCTGAATTCATAAGTCAAAAATCTATCTCTCTTCAAACATACACGTATGCACAATCAGAGTTCGTGGTTGTTTTCTATCCCTCCCTAGTCTGGTTTTTTTGGCAAGTAGATTATGAATTGCAGATTAAGTTTTTGTAGCTTGAGTCTGTGCTAATAGTTGATAATATGCTCTTTCAATTTTGAAGGGCACTACTTAAGTGCATCGGCCCAAATGTGGGCAAGCACTGATAACCCTGTTCTCAAAGAGAAGATGTCTGCAATAGTTTCTGGTTTGGCAACTTGTCAGGACAAAATGGGCACGGGCTACCTTTCTGCTTTTCCCTCTGAAGAGTTCGATCGTTTTGAAGCTATTCAACCTGTCTGGGCACCATATTACACCATCCACAAGGTAAAGCTTCCTTAGACACACAATTCTCTTGAGAAGTTACTACCTCGTTTAATTTTGTTTATGTTGACAGATATTGGCAGGATTATTGGATCATTATACTTTTGCTGGTAATTCTCAAGCTTTGAAAATGGTAACATGGATGGTCGAGTACTTCTACAACCGTGTTCAGAATGTCATAACAAAGTACACTGTAGAGAGACACTATCGGGCACTCAATGAAGAGACTGGTGGCATGAATGATGTGCTCTACCGGTTGTACAGAATAACAGTATGTGATTCCTCTAGTCCTACTCTCATTGGTCTAACTTGATCTGTAATGTGACTCTGCCGGGTAATATCCATCAAATTGGCATTAGTTGCTTACATGTTAGGAACTTGGATCTGTTATTAAAATTGTCATTTAATTTAATCTTTCATTCATGAGATGTATGCTGTGGAAAAAGCTGCACAACAGTCCTGAAGGTATGATTAGATAAAATTTTTTGGATGCTAACATAACATTTACTAGATTTAAATTAACTTGCATGTGATGATTGATTTTAGCTTTTTATATGTTCTAGGTGTACCTATCTATTTGAAGATGAGTTTTTGCATTTTAATGTGTAATGTGTTGGCTATGAGTATGATATGGATTATGTTTTGTTAATACGTGCAGGGAAATGCAAAGCATTTATTATTAGCACACTTATTTGACAAACCGTGCTTTCTAGGAATTCTTGCTGTACAGGTAACTATTCATTGTTCAATCCAAAGTTACACAGTAGATTGCTCTCACCATATTTGTTAAAATTAATCATTAAAAGTTCTTTATGCTATCTGACTATCATTTCTTGACAGTAGAATTCCAACCTAAATTATCACCTACGTATAAATTCTATAAAAACTTCGAAGTTACAAAGATTTCTGGATTCATGAATAATACATTTAACATTCGTTGTCAATTATTAGGGTAAGAATGAAGTGTTGTTCAATCTAGTTGTTACCAAATTTGAGAACAAAATTCTAAGACGAGATGGAAATCATTGAAACTAATTTCCTTGTTCATAAAACCAAATTGAAATTTTATCTACCAGTGTAAATCCAGTTTGCCTTCGCTGGGATCCTCATATCTTGGAGATTCTCTCCTTTGATTTTAGGCTGAAGATATTTCAGGTTTCCATACCAACACACATATCCCAATTGTTGTTGGATCTCAAATGCGGTATGAAGTCACTGGTGATCCTCTGTATAAGGTATATTTCCTCATATCCATTTGTGTCTGCAATGATTTTATTTTTATTTTTATTTTTTTCTAAAAAAAAAAAAGAGAAACAGAACAAACAAGGTGCACATTCCTTATATTGCTCAGGTTGCTCAACCAACAAAAACGCAATATATAAGAAGATGCTGCTGTAATAATTATGCACGATTTGCATTCCTATACTTGAAGCCTTTTTCCCTGGCTAAAAATTCCTTGCAGTTTGCTAGTTTAGCTCAATCTTAACTTCTGATCTGATTTTAGAAACTGGTTTGTGATTGATCGAACTGTTAGTAAGCTGTTTATATTGAACTATTTTCAATTTTTTTACTCCAGGAAATATCTACATATTTCATGGACATTATTAAATCCTCCCATAGCTATGCAACAGGAGGGACGTCAGTTCATGAGTTCTGGTACTAGCACTACCCACGCTTGAGTTTGAGTCATTTAAAACTGTGCGCTATATATTGGAGAACTTTAATGTACATTTTTTTGTATAATAGCTGGTTCATTTAAGATTATGTGCTATTAATTGCATGCATATTTGGTCTGAGTGCCTTTCTTTTTAAAATACTTCTGACTTGTGTTTCGGATCTTGCATTTTCCTTATTCAGGTGTTAAACTATTAAAAAGTGAGCATTAGGCTCAAATTAGTTATTTTCTCATTTTGTGCTTCATCTTTTGTGAAAAGTCTGTGAGTATGTGTTTGGCCTTTGTTTCTAACTTTTTATTCTAAAGTCACCCTTGTTTTCTTTCCTTCCTTGTCCTATGAGCAGGACGGACCCTAAGAGATTGGCAGATACTCTAGGAACAGAGAATGAAGAATCATGCACAACCTACAACATGCTTAAGGTATAAGTCTTTCCTTTGGTTCTTGTAGTTGTGGTGGGTTAGGCCATGAACAAATGCTTTTGGTGGAATTATTTGAATTTTCAGATAGCCTCATTAGGAAATAAAATACGCTTATTATTTTTCGGTTTCTTCTGGAAAGAAGAACAAGATATTCTTTGAACTAGTAATTGAGTAATATGCTGAAAATCTTCCCCCAATCTCCCCATTCCTTTTCTTTTATCGACAGTTTTTATAGAATAGGATGCATCACCCTGATGGCTGAGGGTTATATTTTACACTTTATTTTGATGCTGTACGAGCATTTCACGATGGAAACCAACCTTTATCTTATCTTTTTACTCAAGTTGTTGATATTATAGGTCTCCCGCAACCTATTTAAATGGACCAAGGAAATAGCATATGCAGATTATTATGAGCGGGCTCTTACAAATGGGGTGCTGAGCATCCAAAGAGGAACTGACCCCGGGGTAATGATTTACATGCTTCCGTTAGCTCGTGGAAGTTCTAAAGCCAAAAGCTACCATGGATGGGGAACCCCATTTGAATCTTTTTGGTGCTGCTATGGCACAGGTTTCGACTCCATTAAAACTCGTGTTCCTTTTCCCTTATCCTTTATAATTGCTTGAAAATGATTCATTTTATTCTCATTATCTTGAATGTAGAATTCCTATGTTTTCTTTGAATGTATATGAATTCTTGATCATTTTCTTGCTTACCATATAGGAATTGAATCATTCTCGAAGTTGGGTGATTCCATATATTTTGAGGAGGAAGCACAAGCTCCTACGCTTTATGTCATCCAATATATATCAAGTTCTCTTGACTGGAAATCAGGGAATGTTTTGCTTAAACAGGAAGTTGCTCCCATTCATTCAGAAGATCCAAACCTCAGGATGACGATGATGTTTTCTCCCAAGGTGGTATATGTTAACTTTACAATTTTCACAAGGCAGAATAATTTCACGGTTTTCTGATAATTTTCATAAGATTCTGTCTATGTACATCTCATAATTGGATCAGATAACCTTACTAAGACTTTGAACGTTCAAAAAGAATAAAAGGAGTAATTACATGATATGTAGTTTTATATACAGTATAGGGTTATAAAAGATGTTACAGCACTTTTAGAAGCTAGAATTAAACGTATAACAAAGAGTCAACCAGATGTGCAAATTAAGACAGAAGAGATACATAGCCATTTCCTCGTGATTCTAGTTGTATTACACGGACATAGGAGCTTCAGACTGACTGAGCTGAGGCTTAGCCGAGATAGACAAATACAAAAAGGTAATCTTATATTGTTAGACAAGCTAGGAGAAATTGTTCAATAGTAGAGAAAAGATTGGGTGTAAAGTTACCTTATTTGTGTTGTATAGCCAGTAGAGATTGTCTGAATCCTGGCAAGGAAACTTTCAACACGTCTCTGCTTGTTGAGTAGGATTTCCATTGGGAACTAACTAGTGTCTATGTGACCTAAATGATGCAGGGATCAGTCCAGTCATCTACAATTAATTTGAGAATTCCAAGTTGGACAACTGCAAATGACGCTAAAGTAACACTCAATGGTCAGAGTTTGGCAATCAGCCCAAATGGTATTAACCACCGTAACCCTCTGCTGGATTTTCTTTTTCATAGGCGTGAAACAGAACAATTTGATTTGTGGTTCAAATTCTTTTTTAATGCTCCTGCCATTTTATTCTGGCTCTTATTCATTCTTCATGTAGTGGATCACTTTCCTATTGGACTTTCACCTGATACTTTTAACATCACATCTTTACAGTAAGCTAATATGTTTCATATTCTTATCTTTTTCTTTCTTCTTATACTGCAGTCAACTTCCAACCGGTTTCTTACAAATGGAACTCGGGGGACAAGTTAACCCTTGAGCTACCCATTAACCTAAGAACTGAAGCTATTGAAGGTATATATACATCTGATCTGACATAGCTGAACTGAATATAATGTTTCAGATAATAATCAAATTTGTGTGAATGTACTCAGATGATCGATCTGAATATGCTTCCATCAAAGCGATCCTCTTTGGCCCCTATCTGCTGGCAGCTTATAGTGACGGTGACTGGGACATCAAAACCGGATCGACTGACTCTTTATCAGACTGGATAACTCCCGTTCCTTCTGCTTACAATACTTTTCTCGTTACTTTCTCCCAAGAGTCTGGAAAGACATCTTTTGCCTTAACAAACTCAAACCAGTCAATAACAATGGAAAAGTACCCCGAGCAAGGGACGAATTCTGCTGTTCGTGCTACATTCAGGCTGATCATCTTAAATGACCCATCTGCAAAAGTCTCAGAATTGCGAGACGTTATAGGCAAACGGGTCATGCTAGAACCATTTGATTTTCCAGGAATGGTTCTAGGAACTCGAGGAAAAGATGGGGACCTTGCAATTGCAGAATCAAACTCTGAGGGGCACTTCTCTGATTTCTATCTGGTTGAAGGATTGGATGGAAAGAATGGAACCATATCGTTGAAGTCAGCAGACAATGAAGGGTGCTTTGTTTATAGTGGAGTGAACTATGAATCTGGTCCACAGTTGAAGCTAAGCTGCAAGTCAAAGTTGTCATCAGATGATGGTTTTGATCAAGCGTCGAGCTTTGTGATTCAAAATGGAGTGATTCAGTATCATCCGATTAGCTTCATTGTAAAAGGAGCGACCAGGAAATTTCTGCTGGCACCACTGCTGAGCTTCATAGATGAATCTTACACAGTTTACTTCAACGTTATAGTTTAGCCCGATAGGTTGAAAGAATGAAATAGCTAACTGATATATCGTTAAGTCTTATTACAAACTACAATATAGATTATTTAGTGATTTTATTGTCCCCTTTTTTTTTTCTCAATCAGCTGTTCAAACGCTTTGTTAGAAGCTGATTACTGTAATGTAGTTGCTGGTATAAATAAATATGGTTATAGTTGGTTTAAATCTTGTCCCTGTAACTTTCTCTCTTGCTCGGTTGTAGTTTTAAAAAGTGACACTGTTTGGTCTTTATTTGCAATATCATAATACAAATTTTGTCCACAAAGAAAATCTTTTAATACGAAGTTAAGGACAAAATTTCAAGAACTTCATTGAGGTAGCGTTAGTGCTAAAATTTTGATTAAAAAATTTAGATAAAAAATAAATAAAATATAAGAATAAACGTTTCTTGTTTTTTTTTTTTTTCCATTATATTCCGTTATTGAATAAGCATGGAATAAGTGATAATACAAGGGTTCTTACTTAGGAAGAACCCCATTGTTACATGGTTTTTTTCTTCATATAAATAGGTATAGGATCTATGGAGCAATTACACATTTTGTGCAATAGTCCTTCTAGACTTACTGGAGGGTTCCATTGGCATGCATCTTAGGAATTGAACCTAAATTATGAGTTGGGCGCTTTAACCATTCAGCCATAAATGCTTAGCAGGATTCTCGTACATGGTGAAAAACAGAATCTATTTATATATATAGATACATAGGCACATGGATTCATACAAATGAACATTTTGAAAGTATACTAAATTGAAATAAACGTTTTTAAAATGCAAGGATTAAAATGAATTAAAAAGTGAATATAGGGTTCTTCTAGAACTTGAACCAATCTTACGAAAGAGGTCTACTACTCGACAAGTCTTGAGGTAGTAAAGTTTATAGTAAGTGAGTAGATACTCCTTCCATTGATAAGAGATTCGATGAAGTGAAGTGAGTAGATACCAGTGCCACAGTGGTGATAAACTTTTTTTTTTTTTTTGTCCAGAAAATTAGGGTTTGGAGGTATTGGTTTGAATGCAAAAAAGGTGGGGTGCAGTCATTATTTTGTGAATTAAAGTTTGTTCACGTGAGGTGTATGCGAATCAATTCAATTCAACCAAAGCGGTCCTAATCGACAAGTTTCCCAATAATTATTGATTCCACAGCCCCACCCCTTCACAATTCACATGCCTTGTTTTCCTTTTTCTTTTCTTTCTTAACTTATCCACACCATTAATAATAATCACTCTTAAATTTCACCCCTTTTTTTATATTGCTATGTAAAAAGGGCTCCAAAATTTTGTAGCTCATGCTTTAGCTAAATCTACTTGCCTCCTTTTTGTTGTTTATTGTTATTTAATTCATCCTCAAACAAAAAAAAAACCCTTTGAGGTTGAAGAATCACTCCACACTCGTGCCAATTATGAATCCAAATTTGTAATTTGTGTCGGATATAAATTTTTATGAATTATTACTCCTTTTAATCCAAAGACATTTTTAACATTTTTCCAACGAGGCAAAATTAGCAAACCGACCATCAAAACTTCAATCATCCAATTCAAAAGTTAAGATAATAAGCCAACAAAAAACAAAAACAATATGCCCAAACTAACAAACAACAGTTGTTCCACTATCGATATAATTTATAATGCAATGATTTTTTTTTTTTTTTTTTTTAATATCATGCACTGTAACTGCGCTCGCTACTAAATTCCCCTCTATGAATTGACACAGATTATAATCGTGATAATCAATCAGTTAAATAACTTAAAAAGCAAAAGTTTTTTCACCTCTTTTACATAATAATACAAGACATCAATTTTATACGGTCGCCGTCGCCGTTGCCGTTGCTGTTGCCGGACTTCTAACAAGCTTTGAGCGGCTTCCCACAGAGACAGTCGTTGAAAGCAAACGACGCCGCTTCCAGATGATCGAACGGCGATCCGCTGGGAATGGGCCCACACATGTGGTTGTGGCTCAAATCCAAGTGTCCGATATATGACGCTTCCGATACCGATTTCGGAATCGGGCCCTTCAAGTTGTTGTACGACAAATCCAGCACTGTGAAGTACGATCTCGGCCCGAAAACATCCGGCAGGTTTCCGGTTAGCCCGTTCCGGCTTAAATTCAAATTGCTTATGCCGGAGGTTAATAGACTCGCCGGAATGCTTCCAGAGAATTTGTTGCCGTCCAGATTCAGCGTCGCCAGAACCGCCATTCTTCCTATCGAATCCGGGATTGGACCGGAGAGTTGGTTCAGAGAAAGATCCAGGTCGGCGAGGCGGTAGATCTTGGAGATGGAATCCGGAAGTGGACCGGAGATCTGGTTACGGCTCAGCAATGCCCGGCTCAACATCCTCATATTCCCGAAATTTCTGGGCAACGCACCGGAGATTTTGTTGTTCCGGAGGTCTAGGTGCATCAAATTCGGAAGCGCCGTGAGCGACGCCGGAATGGAACCGGAAATCAAATTGTCCGCCACGTTGAGAACCGTGAGTCGGCGAAGCCGACCAAGGTCCGCTGGGAGGTCGCCAGAGAGACGGTTACCGATGAGGTCAAGGATTCTAAGGAACAGCAAGGAGGTTATACACCTCGGAATCTCCCCGGTGATGCCCTTCCAGTCCGCGATGATTACGCTGGAGAGGCGAGTGAGCTTGCAGATAGCCGGAGAGATGGAACCGGTCATGAAACCGGTACGGTGAGCCCGTTCGAAAATAGGATCCTCGGATTCTCCCCGGAGGTTAATATCGGCGACGCGATGGTTCACAGGGTCGCAGCTAATGCCGTACCAGCGGTTGCAGCAGTCGTCTCCGGTCCAGGAGTTGAAGATTCCCAAGTAGGACTCCTGAAGGGCAGCTCTGAAAGCCAGTAGAGCGGCCCTTTCTGAAGGCGGGCAACCATGGACGGGCGAACAAACGGCCAGAACTAGTAAAACCGGTAAAAACCGAACGGCACCGCGCATTTTGATCGGAAGTTGGGTGGTCGGAGATCCAGTTACGGCGGAGGAGAGAGGAAACTGTGGAGGAATTAAATGAGGGTGTCAGGTAGGTGAGGTGGTCAGACTGAAGCATGGCCATCGGAGCGAACGCTGCAAATATATACACCTATCGAAGGGAGTGCCTATGTGGATAATGACGAGTTTGCCCCTAACATGGGTATGACACTTTAAATATGCTCGTGTCCTTTATCGAATTTTCATCGCGTCTTCTCCACGTCATTCATAGGCACATGCGTTATGTAAAAGTTTGCATGTGTATGACTATGATGTTATGTGCGTAAGATTTAGATAAATTTTTCATGGAAAATAAAACAGTGAAAATTTTTAACACAACAACAATTTAATAGAAAAAGAAATAATATGTCGGTTTTCAAGGGAATATTAACTATTAAGGATCTTTTTTTTCTTTGAATATTAAGGATTTATAGAAATTTCAAATCAATGAATAAGACACCTTTTTTTTTTTTTTGTAAAGTTCTGAGATACTGGTGAAAAGACTATAAAATGCAGTCTTAATTTAGATTTTATCCCATATTTTTGGTCGGCAAGCTGCAGAGATCTCATTATAAAATAATAATAATAATAATAAAAAAAAAGACCCTGATGTGATTGATCTCCGGCCTTGATTTAGATTCTTCCTTCGTATGCTATTTTTGTTAGTTTAACATTTTGGTGGGATAGGGATTCTAACTTTTAATTTTGTTAAAGTTATTATACCTCAATTTAGTTGATTCTTCAACCCTGCTTAAACTATCTATTTCGTAATTTGTACGTTAAATCTTTGAATTTTACCTAAAGAAGTATTTTCATCATTATCATTTGATTTTTTTAATACAAACTATATTTAACATAAATGTTTTTAATTTCCCTAATCAATTGTTAAGAATATTTAAAAAAGATCATTAAATGAGTATTACTTTCTTGGATTGACTTTTTAATATTTAAGAAAGATTAAAGATTAAAAAACACATTTGTTCCTATACTTTCATTAAAGTAACGATTTAGTCTTTAAATTTTTAAAATAAATGATTTGGTACCTATAGTTTTAAGAAGTTAACAAATCACTGCCATTAAAATTTTGTTAAGATTTAACAGAAAATACGTTGTAGGATGCCAGCTGGATCTATATGTGCCACCTATGCAGACTTTAATAAAAGAAATAAGAAAGAAAAAGCCAACAGTCCCATCCTTCCAACCGACTACTAGCTTCACCGTCTGGCTGGGGAAGATGGTCAGCCTCACCATTTTAGCGGAAAATATGAGATTCAGAACTGCCTCAGGGGAGTCATGGAGGGGCCCAAGGCGGTGGAGATAAGACTCAACGCTTCGCAGAGGATGAAGGTGGTGGCTGACGGTGAGTTATCCGACCAAAATTTCAGACACTTTACCAACCAGATTAGGAACGTATCTATCAATTTCTGTGGTCGGACTTCCGAAGTTTCTCCATCCACATTATAGAAAATTACCATTCCATTTTCTCCCTGACCATGGTTGCCATTCTCTTTCTTTATTTCATTGCAAAACTCTGTAATTTGGTTAAGAACATATCTTAAATTTCTTTATGAAAGTGTGCTTTTAGGGACACCGATAGAGCTCCATTGTTTTTCTGTTGGCCATCATCCATTAGTGGCTTCTTCTCCGCGCTTGGTTTGATCTCTGTCTTGGTGGACGCAATTGTGGCTCGTGATTTTGAGGCGTTGAAAAAATGAGATTCTGATTCTCGTTGTTGGAATATTGAAAAAACCCTCTTCTCTTCAACCTTCCATCTCTAAATTACCCAAAAAAGAAAAAAAAATTAAGGAAAAAAGAGCCTTCAGATCTATTTGTAAGGAAGAAAATGCTAAAACTGAAATTATTGAAGAGTTCCAGAGATATAAGTTGGGGTTGTAAGCTTCCAACAAAATAAAAATAAAAATGAATAAATAAAAAATAAGCGATGAATTTAGAAAGAATTTAAAAAACAAATAAGAAGAAAAAATTATGTGTCATAATTTGGTAGAGAAAACTCAGCTCAAATCTTAAATCCTAACAGAATCTGCAAAATCTTGATATTATTCTACGCTTAGTTTTTCTTGGCCACTAAACAGCATGAAACCAACGAACAAAAAGAGATTGATACCTTCGAAGGAGTCACGAAGCTAGCCATTCTTCCGCTGTTCTCGAACACTCATCCGCGGCAGCCGGACGGTGGGTACTGGGAGATGAGAGTCCACGTTATTGTTTTATTTTATTTTTTATATTAAAACCTGCATACGTGGCACACAAACAGATCCAGCTGCATCCTACATCGTATTTTCTGCTAAATCTTTAACGTAGGACTAAATTGTTACCCACCTAAAAATTTATAGACCAAATCGTTACTTTTAAAAAGTTATTTTAGTGAAAGTACGGGGACCAAATACGTTTTTTAACCAAGATTAAATAAATGATTCTCTAAATCTAATTTGTAAAAATAGGAAATAAAATATTTTGAATGAAATCAAAGCGAAATCATGAAGGTTTATATCTAAAATAGACAATATCGTAGCATCGGTAGAATTGTATAAGCAGAAGTGGTCCCGACACAAATGGGTAAATGGACATAGAATCACATGTGGGTTTGGCATGAATCAAGTAGGGGTGATACAATGGATATAGCCTCTACTCTTAAGATTTTGGTGCAGTAATAAATTGAAGATATTCATGAGTATGTTTTGATTATAAACTTTGGGAATGAAAGTACAAATGAGTGGTAGGACACAGGAAGTTGGGGGAAAGCATGCAGCTGGTAAGTATAGCTAGGCTAGAGGCTAGAGGCTAGAGGCTAGAGGTTGAGTTTAGGCATTAATATTTTGATGCTAGAGAGATGAGAATTAATTAATGTTAAGGTTGGAGTCATAAATCAGGCCTGCAAAACTCAAGGCCACATGTTTCAGTTAGAAAGTGAGAGGCCCCAAATTCCTGTATTAAACTCTCTGTAAGTGGGACTGGGTGATGAATCAAAATTACATTTGACAACTAATTAAATGAAACTGGGTACCTAAGATATATATAGATGGTTGAATAAATTGATGTTATTAGTACGTAGTTCAATCAAGTTGGGCAGTGGAAGCGGAGGCTGAAGAGAAGTGGAATCTTTGTCTCCCATATGGGAATCAGAGAGTTAAAAGTGGGGTGGATAATGAACAGAGAACCATTTGTCCATATGCAAATGCATTAATTGATTCATTTGGCCAAACTAAGGGGCTCTGTACACAAAAAGGAGGGGGTGCGGGTGCTGTTTCATTTACATTATATTGACGATGAAGATCACATTCCGGTGGGGGCCATACATTTTTTCTCAAATAATTTGGGAAATCATTCGGAGTACCATCAACTTCTAATCGACCAAACTCATCCACCATTTATGATTGGGTATGGGATGGAAGTAATTGCCTAATTTTATGGGGATTATGTACACTTGATTGATACCTATCACGCAACCGACATAGTTTTCACGAATACCTTTTGCATTCCTATCTTAATTGGAAAATATTAGGCTCCTTATCACCGCCCCTATGTTTGACAACTCATTAATTTTTTTAGAAAAGTGTACTCTATTTTTGCATTTCTCTCTCTTAGTTATCAAACATTTAATAGTGGTGAGGGCAAGATTCATCATCACCACTAAGGAGCTAAGTAAAGTATTTTCCTTCTCAACAGTCATTTGTATTTTTAACATGGCAAATATAAGAATAGTAATAAAAACAATGGTATTTTTATTTCGTATTTCATAATAACAATAGTAATGGTTACACATTTAAATATACATATATATATAAATAAGATGACGAAATTGCACCATGGAGTGAAAAACAATTTTAATTTGAGCTCTATTGAATTTGGATGGGACAAACTTAGACATACGTCAGATTGAAATATGTATTAACTAGTTTCTCTAGTTTCTCAAGTTAGAGATGTAAACGATGATCTAAGAGATGGATTAGCTTGGAAGGTATAGTTATTTCTTATAATATATGTTTCTGAACTAAGATCTCGCATGTCGTTGGATAATTGATTAATTAATTAAATTGGTTTGAAATAGACGACCAAAATAGATATCGATAGGCAGCTGTATTGAGGTAGACCGAGTGAAACGGCAACCAGGGCTGCGTTTTAAGATGGTGTAGAATATTGTAAATTTGGATTAGTTTAGGGGGCGTTTGTTAAGTTTTGTATATATGCATGTGGGAATGCATGTGGAGAGATCTGCCAAACCAAACACAATGACCCAATTAGGACAGCAGATGAAAGGAGAAGGAGATCCAGGTTTCGAATTTCCAATTTTTTCTTGTCTGTTATCATACTCGGATAATATATTATATATTTACCTAATCTTTTCTTTGCCCACCATATAATTCAATAATTAATCAATATTTAATTTGTCTTATATATATATATGCTAAAAATTATTACAAGAAAAGTTATTATATGATAATCAGTATAAGAGTTTCGAAACGGAGACCACTAATATTTAACAAAAATAAACAAAACATCCTAAATGAAGAAAAGTAACTCGATGCATTTAAAAAAAAAAAAAAAAAAAAAAGACCCCTTAAAATCTTGCAAAGCCAGTACCAATAAATGGTCTTTTTTCTCTAAGTAGTAATAGAAAGAATAGGAGGATTTCAAATTTTTCACCATTAAAATAATAATAATAATAATAAATTGGAGTGACACATATTTGAGAATAAGTATTTAATTATTGAATTAGAGAAGAGATGAGGACGAGGGGAAGGAGTGAGGAGGATTCCAACAATTCCGGGACTGGGAGGGGTCAAGATTCTAAACGAATAAACATTAATGTGTAATGTAAGCATTTTAATTCATTTTTCAACCCAAAATTACGCTAATTACATATACATAAATAATATGTATGCATGTTCAATAATGCATCATGTTTGCCAGTTCAATACCCTCATTCACCTGCTTTAATAATAATAATAATTCTTCAATTAATGTGTCTCTTTTATCTTGTTCTTCTAATAATTTTTGGCATCTCAAGGTTTATTACATTTGAAACAAGTCAAAGTGGTATAATTTGGCCTTGTACTTTTGTTTTTAATTGGTTTGGTTGGTTTTAGATTCTATATTACGTTATCAAATGAGGTTCTAATTATTTATTTTCATTGGAAATAATCTTACCGTTCCCATTACTTTCAGAAGCAGAACAAACCCATTTTCCCAATTGTTTATAAAATGTAGTTTTTCATTTCTGAAAAAAAGGAAAAAAAAAAGTGTTTAAATGGATAAAAGGCAAATTGAGTATTGGTAAAATGTAAAAATGAGTATGGAAAGGGAGAGAGAATTTGAAGGATTGAGAAAGATTGTGGAAGAATAAAAGGAAATGAGCCACTCAACTCTCAATGGCAAGATTCAGATGAGTCAATAGAATGCCATTAACTAACTTCCGCCCAACAAGGTGCCAGTGGGATGGGCCGAAGCCAGTAATAGAAAGGCGTTTGGAAGCCCACGGCCCAGTTTCAGCCAAAAGAGCCCATAGTGTATGTTGGGCTGAACTGAAGTTGTGGGGAGGAGAGATTACATGGGACTCCAAAATTGATTTTAGAAAAGTTTAAAATCACTTTAAATTGATTTTTAAAGTATCACTTGGATAGTCAATGGTGATTTTGGAAAGTCAATTATACTTCGATCTCTTTTCTCAAAATCACTCATTCTACTGTCACTCTCAAACACAAGGACAAATACATTTTTAATTATTCCCTGAAATTTAGAACTATTTAGTCCCTAAAATATTTTTAGTTCATGATTCTAACAGATTCCTTAGATACTTTAAATTTAAAGTTCGTCTTCCCAAATCAGGAAATACACATATGGTTGAGTTCAACCATTGGCCATGACCAGTGACAGAGCAACAAGAATGAGAGGAGGAGAAGGAGATGGAAAGTTTAATCACAATAAAAGATTTTATTAAATTAACATAATATACAAAATTTAACTGCACGTGAGTCAGCTAATTGTAAAAGTATCTTAGAGAACATTTAGAACTATTTTACCAATTTCAATGACCAAAAATATCTCTTCTTTTTTTTTTTTTTTTAAGTTTAGAGACTAAAGAGAAGACGTATTTCAAATATGATAGACAAAAATATTGGTATAGATATAATAAAATGGAATGGAAAGGAAAAAGCATGATTGGATGGGACAAAAAAGGAAAGAATGTGGGTTTTATTGGTATTCCAAAAACGGGAAGTAATGAATATTATAAGGAACTCCAATTGGGCAAAGAAGGTTGGTTGGTTTGGCTGTACTCTGTACATGAACGAGTGTGTTGTGTTGTGTTGTGGCTTCCACCGCATCTCCCACCCTGCTTTCTGCTTTCTACTTTCTGCTTCTGCAATATGGAATATGGAATATGGGAATCTGTGAAGTGTATTGTGTATTCACTTACAAAGCCCAGATTCCCCATTTTCCCTCTCACTGCCCACTACCCCTTAACCACTACCAAACCCACTTTCCTATTTCCCTTTTTTCCTTCTACCCAATTTTCTATACTCAATTTCTTACTCTGTGTTTCAACTCAAAACTAATATATCAATTCTGTGTATCACTATCATCCATCCTAACAATCTCAACCAAAACACTACAATCTCTTAGCTGGAAACCTCTTATACTGGATCCATGTTTCAAAACTACATCTAACGCTAATTAGGTGTGCGAAGGTCTAGAATTGTAGGAGAGGAAAAAGAAAAACGTACGTGCCATACAAGTGAAATTCAACTCATCTCTTGAAGTTATCCATCTTCTTAATAAAACTGCCACATGTATTTGATGGAGATTGATCTTATCATCGAGGAGACTTTTTAGTTCAACCTTCAATCGCATAAATATTTATACAGTTTGCGAATAAAAATTAAATTTCATCCGAATTCTATTTTGATAATTGGAATACTATGGTAGGGAATGTTTTTTTTTTCCTCCATAGGAAGAAATTAAATAGAATTGAGTAAATTGGACCATTTCTTTTTTTATTATATACAAAACTCTACGTTACTTATGAGATTAACTTCAAAAGAAATATAAATTATAAATTGCTTAAGATGGGGATAAGTTTGTCTTTCCTTGAAAATCACAATCAAACATATTAAAAAAGATCTTTGGTCCACAATATTAACAAGTCAAGGTCTATGTAGCATGAACTTAAATTGTATAGAAAAATTAAAGTTACAAAACATATGACTCTTCTTTTTAAAAAAAGTATTATTAAAATATAAAAGAGAAGAAAGTTTGTGTATTAAATTCATTATAACATTTTAAATATAACGACCATTTTGAAACAAACAAGAATCGAAAATGGACAAACCATAAAAGAAGTTTAAAAACTCATTAGCTCAGCTGATTTAATTGTCAAATTTTATAATTTTTTTAGAATCCTTCTCCAGTAAATTTGCAACATTGAATATTTTAGTAGATTCTTTATAAATTTAAAAAAAAAAAAAAAAAAAAAAGAAGAAGTAGATTCTTGAAAAGTAAAAAGAAGATAAGAAAAAGCCAAATAATCGGACGCCACAAAGGGCAATATAACCGAACTAGAGGGACGGAAGAAATCAGAGAAGTACCACACTTACGTTCCTCTTTCTCTGTTTTATTGTACGAGCAGCCGCACTCCGGCGAAGACCGCCGTCGCCCAACGCCGCCCGCCGAGGCTACAAGTGGCGGAGATACCAGTATAATTATTAATTGTTGAATAAAGACGATATTAGCATTCGAGTGCCGTTTTTGGAAAGTGAAATTTCCAACAACAACTATTCTATTCTGAAATCTTCGCCGCAGTTTTCAAAGAAAGCAAGATCTCGGGGGCCCTGATTCATGGAGTCGGATATTCAGCAAAAACATCACCGTCTTCTCCACGATGACCAGTACGAACTCCACCACCGGCAGACAAACTCCGGGTTGACTCGGTACCAATCGGCGCCGAGCTCGTACTTCACCAGCGTCGTCGACCGGAAATTGTGCGAGCAATTCGTGAGTAGGCCGTCGAGTCCGGAGACGGAGCGAATCTTCGCACAATTTATGACCAGCGGGAGCGGCGCGCAACAAATTGTAGCAGTGCCGCCGACGGTGAAAAGCCAAGCGGAGGACGTAATTCAGAAACAGAGCAATATGAAGCGTTACACATCTGTTTTGAACCAAAATCAATGGAAACCCCCTTTGCCAAATAAGAGCATTAATTTGAGGAGGGAAGATAGTTATTCAATGGAAATGGGCGGTAATTGCAGCCTTGTTCGGCAGAGCAGTTCACCTGCACAGTTGCTGTCCCACATCAACCTTGAAATTGAAACTGGTAATTAAATCCTAATATTAATCTTATTTTTTGTCCTTTATTTTTTTATTTTTTTTTTTGGCGAATGCTGCAATTATTTAATTAGCAGGGTTCCCGTTTGAGAATTGGGAGGATACAGACACGGACATCATTATGCTATCCAAGTCCCAAAATCAGGTGACTTTCTACTTTATAAACCAATATAATTGAACAGGAATAGCCAACAGGAATTGGGACTGATTTTTGTGAAAGCTTGAAAAGATGGGATATCTAACACAGTTTTATAATATAATTGGGTTACTTCTTTCATTGTCAATTAGTTCTGAGATAGAATTTATGAATATAAATACGGTATCAGAGTACAAGTTCGAACGAGTATTCGATTCGATCTGATCAAGATTGGTGAACTCAAAACACAAGATCTCATATTGAAAAGATAAAGTGACCAATAACCATTTATAATATAATTTGACTACCTCTCTCCTTACAAATTGATTTTGAGATATAACCCATGAATATTAATAATTTTCAATACGGGAATTATGTTTCGTTAATGAGTACAATTTGAACAGCATATGAAAGCCAGAAATCAAGGTCCTATGTTGGGTCCAGCTTTTCTCCACTTATCAGATTCTGTACCCTGCAAAATCCGTGCCAAGCGGGGCTGTGCAACTCACCCTAGAAGCATAGCTGAGCGAGTGAGCCCAACACGTGAATTATTAATGTTAAACAAAAAAAAGTACATACTATATTAAATCACTACTAAACTCGTAGAGGGATGGAGGCAGGTTAGGCGAACAAGAATCAGCGAGAGGATGAGGAAATTACAACAACTTGTGCCCAATATGGATAGGGTAATTGATCTGTTTCTTTGAATTTGATGGTGTGAAAATAGTTATGCATCTTGCCTTGTTTATTATGCAGCAAGCAAATACATCAGAAATGTTGGATTTGGCTATTGACTACATAAAGTGCCTTCAGAAACAAGTTCAGGTATGTGACTCACCAATCTAAACTTCCAATTATATATTATTTATAAACGAAACTTGGCCCTTTTTAATTAACTCTAATTATTGCTTTTATTTTTTCAGACACTATCAAATAATCATCAAAACTGTAGATGCTCAAACAAGCAGCTGCAACAAAATACTAGTATGTTGTGATTATTTTGCAACATGAGAAGGGTAGAAAGATTTCCAACAAGTGCGTAATCAAGATATAAAATGTGTATAAATGGCTGATTATAACGTTCTAACTTCTTGACTTGATGCAAATATTGATTGTTTCTAAATTAATTATATCTTGTAAATACAGGACATTTAATTTACTTTTTCTTCCCACAAAACTGCATGAAACACAGTGTATATATTGTTAGAAAAAGTAACCAACAAAGGTATGATGACCTAAACAACAAATTCATACTCAACCTTATACTTTTCAGATAAACAACAATGGAAAATGATATCTATAGAGAGAGATTGGGAGACTTTTTTCTTTCTTTTTTCCTATTATTCACATTCAAGAAGGCACACCATCACACTCATTCATAATTAGCATTACAAATTAGATAATGTAACCTCGTTAATCATTATACTAAAATGCACAATCATTATTGGTGGGAAATGAAAAATAGGTAAAATTTAAGAGGGCCCAAACCCAAAACATTGTATTATCAATTAACAACATTGTTCACCCAATATATTTTCATCATAATGTCATTATACATAAACACAATATATATCTATAAAGTTAGTTGTCATCACATTGCCAACAAAAATAGTTAGGACATCTCATTCTTTTTTTACAAGTCCGAGGTCCAGTCTCCCATCCTCATATTCGTTGTACTAAAAGAAATCGTCACTATTATATGTTGGTCACACAAAATAAATCTACTAACATATATCTCATAATAATAATGTATTTGATTAAGACTCGATGGGGGCAAAAGATCTTTTATTTGATACAACATGTGGGGGTGGGAGATAGAACTCACAACCTTATGGTTGGAAATATATGACAATTACTATTAAATTATGCTCGTTTTCACTTTGAATTTCTTATTCTTAATTTCTTATAAAGGCACGGTGTACAATAACTAGCGTCATTTAGGTATTCAAACTAAAAGTTAAAAAAATATATTATGACGATAGTATCGTCTAATGATTAGTTTGGTGATTAAAACAATTTTTTTAAGTTGGTTATTTCTCCATTGAATTAATCATTTTTGTTTTTTAGTTCATAAAATTGGAGAATTTTAACCTTAAGTAGTAGTTGGTGGAGAAATAAGTAATATCTTAACCAATTTAATTAGAGTTGTATCCATTTTAAATTGATATGTCAATGTCTCAAAAAAATGTCAATGTGATATCAATTCATATCAACAGTGATTTCCAAAAAAAAAAAATCATATCAAAAGTGTAATTTATCATTTATCAAAAAGAAAAAGAAAATTGACCTGTTCCATTTATGGCATGTATATTCAGTTCTAATTACATTAAGTATATTTAACTATTTAAGGTATATTTAAAAGGTCAATCCATATTTAACGCCAATTTAACTTAATTATAAAGAAAAAGAATGGGTTGGTGATAACTATTTTATTATGAAAGACAAAATAAGGAAGATTGTCAAAATAATCAAGAGAAATGAAAAACTAAGTAGATTTTTTTTAATAGAAATAAACTTAATAAATTAGTTTATTTTAGAATCGTTTATTTATTTTTCAAGCTTAAACTACATAGACTAGTTTAATTTCAAACCCATTTTTGTATTTTAAAATTTCTCATTTGTGTTTCATGCATTCCGAAATCCAACTTTTCTTTTCTTTTGGAAACTGGGTAAATGGCTAAAATATATTTTTTGGGAAAAATATATATTTTTAAAGTGATTGAGCATAATGCAAAATTTACTTTTATAAAAAGACAAACAAGTAAATTTATCGCTGAACCCCAACGTTCACTTACCATATATTTTGAATTTTCCCTCTCAAAAGGAATAATTTGAATATTATTCAAAAAATAAAAATCATATAAAATTGCAATTAAACGATTTCCCAAGTCCCTTCCAGTTCCAGTTCCAGTTCCAGTTCCCGACCACATTTAAAATTTGTAGTTCTTTTTCCGCTGAAACTACATTTTTTTGAATTTCTCTCCGCCATGGATGATCAGGAAAACGTTTTCCAATCGTTCCCCACTTTGGTGTCTTTTGCATCCCCTGTTCCTACGCCTTCATCCCGCCGCCTATCCAGCAACTTCACTCTACCCAGGCCGCCAGTCCCCGCCGCCCGGCGACTATCTTGGGTTTCTCTCCAGGGACGCCTCCTTAACGCCGACCAAGCTAGCTCGGTTCGATCTATTGGAGGCGGATTGGGCTCAGACGAAGCCATCGCCTGGCAGTTGTTCAGCCCCATTGAGCGATTTCTTGTAGTCGCCGTGATCGGCGTCGCGGTTTCCGAGTCCAAGAAGAACCATCAGATCGGCCAGCTTAAAAAAGCTGTGGAACTTAGGGTATTTGTGGCTTCTTAATCCAACTGCAATTTGTTCTTCTCTCTCTGGTAGTAATGAAACTGTACATGATTTATAATTGCTGGGGTTTGAACTTTCAACTTCACAAATCTTGGTTTAGGGCTTTTTGTTCTTCCTATGCCTCTTCTAATTTGAGCCATTTAAAACGCAATTCACATTGAAGAAAACTGTACTTATGAACTAGTAATCCAATAACGGCAGGTACCCGATAGAATTGATTTTGAATAATCCATTGAAGCTCCTAAAAATTAAAATTACATGGGTAATAAATGAAATTTTTTTCTACAGTTTTTTTTTTCTGTAATAATGTTTCTAAGTTTTCCCACTAGTTTTAATCATTTCAAAATTATGTGTTTACAATTTCATACCATCAGCACTAGCTTTACTGTCCCAATTGACTGGCCCCATATGTCTTTTCTAGCATATCTCAAAATTTATTATAAAGAGTTCATTGGTGGTTAAACTAATTGCTCACTTTATGGTTTCTGCTTCTAATTTGAAATTTTTGAACCAGGGGAGTTTTCTGTAAGCTAACATGTCTTTTTGTTTAATTCAAGAATTGCCCAGTTGCTTACAGTGATTCCGTGAGGGTATCTGATTGTTTTATCCTGCTGTACTTGAGTATGGGAATCTTGAAGTTAATGAGCTATGTGGGTTATTTTTCTTATTAAAATTATTCGTGTTTGCAAAATAACCAGGACCAAGTGCTTCTAAGCATGCAGCAGAAGCTTGATGATCTATGTGATCAAGTCAATCCCGTTAAGGATAAATCTGGAACTGAGGAAGACATGGCTTTGAAGAAGAATGCTGATTTGGCAGACTCTGGAGCCTTTGGCCACGAAAAAATTAAGTTTGTTGATTGTGGTTGTTGGCTTTGTGATGAGCATCTCAATTTGTTCAATGGTTTGGAGGTAAAAACAATAAAAAATTTTACTGTTGCTTTGAAAATTATGAACTCAGTTTCCCTTATTTTGTCTATTTTTGTTTCGTTTTCAGCAGGGTAACACAGCGACAAAACCCTGTTGCGGGGCAGAGATGCTACAATATAAAATTCCACTCATGAATGAAGCAGAGCAAGAGGAGCGTAGAATGTCTGATTTATCAGATTGGGCTTCCAGTGTCACTTCTGCTGCTGATATACAGGTCAGTCCAATATGTTAATTGTTTTATCTGCCTCAGATTCTACCTGAATTCAAAATATCATACTGTGGCAGCATTTATTGTACAAATTGGACCATTCTTTAGTGAGTTCCAAATGTTACGAGATGATGTTTTTATGCTTTTAAAATATTCTTTACAGATGAACACCTTATCAATCGAACAAGATATGTTATTTCTGAAGAAAGATTGTGACGAGAAAGACGCAACCATCAAGGAACTCACTACCTTACTCCACTCGTCTGAGGTTTCTGGTTCACAGGTAACATAACATTTCTCTGCTCTTAAATTTTCCCCCCCTGGCCTTCGATTTTTATCCTCTAATGAACTTTCTTGTGTTTCCCATCACCCCAGAGGATCTCAGAGTTGGAAGACATCATTCGTCGGAAGAACATGATAATTTCAAAACTAAAAAAGGACATGGTGGTTCTTGAACAGAAGGTACCAAACAGAAACAGGGCATCAATTTTAAATTTTTGCAAGTTTTAATTGTGTTTGATTACGAAAGGAGATGACAAAAACTGGATGAAATTAAACCCAGGTTGTTCAATTGACGAGGCTGCGGAGACCCTCTTCGTGTGCATCAAATTCGGACATCCAACCAATCCCACACATGACCGATAACCTTCTCTACGACATGGAGAGCAGCAGCAGTCCTTCATCTTCCGACTCAGATTGTTGCCCACCCACAAGAAAGCAGGGGATTCATCATGTCCAAAACAGCGAGCCTTGTTTGATAAGAACCCAGAAATCAGCAACTAAGAAGAAACCCACAACACCAGATTCTCGCTCACAATCTCAGATGGCAGCCCCTCTAAAAGAAATTTCGATGAACAATCGAAAGGCAGGAGTTACGTCGACATCCAGGCAAAGGGGGGAGGCGGTACCGGTACGTGCCAGTGGCGATTCCACAAATATCAGAAGACGCTTTCAAACTGCAGTGGCCAAGGACAACACACCTCAACGAAAGAGAAATATCTAGTAAGCATCATACATAATACTACAGCTATGAAGTTTGAAAATTATGTTAGACATAGAATATGACACATTGGAGAAGATGGGTTTCTGGTAATGAATTAATGAGGATGGTGAAGCATAATTTGTTGGGTTCTTTTGGGAAAATAATTGTGAATGGCTATACCAGAAGTTGTGTACTGTTGATATGCATTCATATTTTAAAGTCTTTGATTAGGTAAATATGGGGAGGAGATGGAGAAGGGAGAATATATAATGTAGACGCACATAGATGCACAAAATTGTGAGACATTTGTAGTGGTAAATTACTAAATTAAATTAAAGTTGTGTGATTTTATAACTCGGTCTCTTCTAAGTCCAAATTGGTGGCTGCTTCTGGGGATTTTCTTGAGAAGGAAAACAACAAGGAGTCCTAATTTAGGTTGAAATTTTTGTATACTTTACACGGCTTATATAGTTTAATTTAATTTCATCATTTTAATTCCATTTGATTGAATCATACATTTTATTAAATTAATAACTTCTTTTATTTAATTGCTAATTTGTCAGTATTAATATTGTTGTTGGCGTTGATGTTGATGTTTGTTTTGGTTCTTTCTGTTGAGACCTTCCATGTGAATTTGAATATCCTTTTGCTATTTGATTTTGTGCTAAATTTTGGGTTTTTTTTTACTGGTTTTGATATTTTTGTTGATATATTTTATGTAATTTTCTATCTTAATTTTAAAGAAACTAATAAATGCATCCCTTATAATTTCAATTAAAAGTATATAAATAAATAATAAATAATAAATTTTGTTCCTATATTTTCAAATCATGTTTATTTAGTCATATTATTAATACTACTAACCCAAAGTTGACCTAATATGCTTATAAATATATATAACCAAATTTTATAGTTTTGCCCATATATTGCATTAACTTCGTATTTAAAAAAAACGAAAAATATTGCATTAACTAAGTTTTTTTTTTAATACAACACGTGTGGTTGTGAGAGATTCCAACTCACAGTCTTCTAGTCGGATGTAAATGTCTTAACCGGTTGAATTAGTCTGCATTAACTAAGTTAGAAACACGACTCATCTTAATTTAATAATATCTTTACTTATAAAACCAAAAATATAATGGTTGAATAATAAAATTTTGCCAATTATCAACGTAACATCATTATTTAAAAAAATAAAGAAATTATATTTGGTAGCAATTACAAACTTACAGATGTTTTCAAATTAATTTTTAAATCAACAAAATAATATTATGCAACGTGTCTTTTGATGATCGATCATCCGATGATATCAGATAATTAGATCAGTTCATGTGGAGATTGGACTCAATCCATCAAGCCCATGAGAAAAAGGCTCATATAAGACTCATTACACCCTATAAATAAAGGAGTCACTTCTCATTTGAGAACCTTCAGAAGAGGTCGGATCCAGAGCCAAGAGAATTCAAAACCTTCCGATAAGAATTCATAAGACTTGAAGAATCAAATACTACGAGACTTTAAGAATTAAATCTTCTCTTCGTCATCAACAAGCTAAAGATATTCAACAAACTCAAAGCTAAGTACTTAGGTGCCCGTCTCATCGATCGGAGAACAAACTCGTCAACTTTCATTAGTCCTTATATCACAGTTTGCATCCGAGAGAAATTATAAGAGAATCAAACATTTGAAATTATAGCACTGCCTACATAAATATGCATACTAGTTCATTAATTCTATTTCTCTTCTCACAGGTTTTGGGCCGACAATAATAATTTATCCCACTCAAAATATGTGATAATATAATAAATAAGAAATAGACTCGTGAAAAAAATACTTTATTGACAACCAACCATTCTGGTAACATTTATAATAAAATTTGATCGAAAAAGAAAATTAATAAGTATAGAATTAAAAGTTTCTAAAGATGAGAAATTGAAAGAAGACAAGGGGAAAAAGATATTTTTGAGATTGAGTTCTCTCACTAAGAAACAATGTTAGCATTTTGATTACGTGTTATTTGATTGGGACACGTCAGTTGATATCGTCATGGCGGCCAATAAAATTGGAGCTGCTCCCTTTCACATCTCAAAAAATTACTTTTTGACTTTTCCTCCGATCTCCAAAACCACTTTACAACACTTTTTTCTTTTTAACTCTTTTTTTAATGAAAATATTCTCGTAATAAATTCAGGATTTTTTTTCTTTAAAAGATAATTCCTTGAAGTAATGTTTCCGGTAATAAACGAGATCTCAATTGGATAGAATTGTTAATTGATGATGAAACATCGATATTGACCTTCTAATCAGAGATAGGTGCCTTAACCATTTGAGCTATGCTCGGTTTGGCATAGTAAATATTTAAATTAACACTTAATCATTCCACACTTTTTAATAAGTTATAATTATTAATATTATGAACACGTGTTTACATATGGATGGAAATTTAATACTCTAATTATAAGTTTTGTTTTTAAAAAGGATTATGTATTTTAGATACAATTTTGTGTGAGAAAAATTTTATATGACAATTCTTTGGTCATGGATGTTGTATTAAATTTTGGTTTTATCTGTAGAAATCTTCCAAGATTTATTTTGACCAAAAAAACTTGAGAATGAGGACTACGAAACTCTCTTCCTCGAGGGAAGATTCCAAGATATATTTTTCATTTCTTGAGAGAAGAAAAAGAAAAGGCATTGCAGACCAAGCAAATGATGTAAATAATTGATAATAAAATTTGGGTTGAAATAATATTTTGGTCCCTAATTTTTACGATATTAATTGTGGTCCCTAAATTTTTAAGTTTGGTTCATTTTGCTCTGTCCTCTCAAAATATTTATTTTAGGTTTTGTACTTTTAAAAAGTAGTTATTTTGATTTAAAATTGTAAATTTTATACTTAATGAAAACCTTTTAATATAAAATTGTAGTTACATTTCAAAAAATATATTGGAAATAATGTTGTACTGAAATTGTGATATAAAAAATAAAATTAATGAACTAAAATAGTTACTCTTTAAGAATACATACCTAACATAATATTTTGAAGTACAAAATTTAAACTAGTATTTAATCTAAAAATTAAGAAAGGGAAGAAATATTTTTTATTTTTTTGCAAAATTTAACTCTTGTAAATTCAAGCCCATGTAACCATGGAAACTTCCCACTAAACTATTTAGCTTTTAAACTTCCAAGTTCCAACTACTGGAACTTAATAATAACGTATCATTTGATTTTATCTATTTATTAAATTAATATTATAATGTTTAAAAATTTTAAAGTACTGAGGTCATTACCAAATTCAACTTAGATTGAGATTCAGAATATATTGCATAACCCTACGGGGTAGGTAGCTATATATTTCTACATCATACACATGTCACGTAATACATATAAAGAATTCATTGGTCAAGAGGCAAAATCTTTTTTTTTTTTTAACAAAGTCATTTTGATTATGAATTATAAATCGTCCTACTCATGAGAATGGGTCCTTCCAATATTGACATAAACTTTAGTTTAAAAAGAAGAAACTAAAAAATTGGAGAAGTTTTGTCTTTCCAATAAAATTAAAAAAGAAAACAGAAATTTCTGAATTTATTTACCGTTCAAACTGCCCGTTGGCAAGAGAAATGTCAAAGACGAATAACCGCGGTTATAAATAAAATAGAAAAGGAGCATTGCTCCTTACCTCACGTGGCCCTGATAAAACAACCGCCAACATTTATCTTCATATTACATGATAGGTTTAGGAGCGAAATATTTTTCAATAAAATATACCGGAAGTGAAAAATGCGAGATATGAAAGAGCCAGGGGAATGTCAACTGGCGGGACTGCGACTGGGAGGAAATTATTACTGTTTTTCTTTTTGGGGAATATTTATTTATTCAACGAGTTGGAAGAAATTGGTTGAAATTTTAATTTGGTTTCTAAAATTCCAAATATTGACTTATTAGGATTCAAGACAAGACAATACGGACACGCCCCAAAGCCAGAAAACAATCGGTTCCTCTTTCTTCTGTAGAGCCGTGCCGGAGGTTTCATATTTACCAAAATCACACCATTTATTTTTTTCCCCCAATATTTATTATAAATTTCTCTCCTCCTTCATAATTATTCTTCGTTTTGGTCTCTAAAGAAGATGCCCATGGACCGAACTCAGGCAACCTCGGAAAGCCCGAGCAGCAGGGTGATGGTTTTGTCGATCGAGTGCATCAAAGGAAGCTCACGCGCCGACGAGTGGACCGGCGACATGCTCCAGACCGGCGACATAGTGGAGGAGCTAACCATCGGGTCGTCGCTGTGCGTGAGATCCCCCTTTAAAAACGGGCGCTCCGGAATCCAAAGAATTCTCCACAATTCCTTCAAGGACAAGCAGACGTCCATCGTGGTCCGGGTCCGCCGAGGCCGGGACCAGTTCTCGGAGCTCCACGCCTGTATCGTACCCAACGACTCCGCCGGAAGAAAGCAGTACGTTCTCCGCTCCATCACTGACCCGAATTACGTCGTCGGGTTCGTGGATCGAACCGAATCCGAATGCTTCGACCTTCAAGGTTCCTTTCTTTTGCCCTTTCGTTTCATATGGGTATTATGGGTTGTGGATGGCGCCGTGGTTTTTTGACTTTTTGGCTCCCACTTGCATATCATGCTTGCTCACACGTGTAACCATCGCCTCCCACTTTAGTTTCTTTTTCTTCTTCTTTTTTATTATTGGGGGGTTTTTTTTTTTTTTTATGGTTGTTGAACAAATTATTTTCTTTCGTACAAAAATTTCCCCTAAAATTAGATACTAGTTTGAAACTTTAAAATATAAATTAAATCATTTATGTTTGAATTGCACTATCAATCGAACCTAATATTTGATTCCCTTTCTAATCTATGAGATTAGGCCGCTTATAACCTATAAATCTTTCAATGTTAAATATTGCAAAAGCCCGTTGTTAATTTGAATAAGTAGTTAGGGGAGTTTGAATATGGATGGAAAAAATGAGTTTTTTTAAGTAGAAAAAATGTGGGTAGAGAATTTGAAGTATTAACTTCTTACAGTTGAGTTAAAAATAGGTCAGTGGAAGTAAAAAATGGGTTGATTCTGTGTTTTTTTTTTTTTTAAAGGAGGAATGTAAAAGTGGATTACACATAACCTATCAATCATTCAATGCTACATATTGCAAAAGCATGTGGTTTTTGGAATAATTGGTTTATTATTAGGATGAGCTGAGCTTTGATTAATTCTAGAATAATAGTTTTACCCGCAAATGCTTACACATCCATTAATAAAATTTTGAATCAGCTAGAAGCATCACATAAATTAAAATCATATAAATTAAAATTTAGGTAATAAATGTGTGACATCTTGAAATTAAATGTCTAATAATTCAGAGTGGGTTCCATTTTTAGCTCTAAAAAGTAGTTCTTCCTTGAGATCATGTTATAGAAGTAACATTGATAAAAGTGTTTAACCGAAAAGCATTACAGAACACTTTTAGAGTATAAAACTAAACACCAAAGTGATTTAAACACACCGTATTAAATTCAATTTAATTTTGTGAGTGCAGCATCGAGGAATGACAGAATGGTAAGTGCATTAGAGAGGACAAGGCTTCAAGATGGATATGTATCATATCCATGGGAAAGAAGGATGCACGAAACCTTGTCTGTTCCATATTCCAGCTCTTTTCTCTCCATTCTGCTGCTTCCAAAAGCTTCAAATGAAGTGGCCACTCACTACAATGACTTGGAAGACACCCTTGCCAGAGCCAATGCCTGGCTCAACTCTGCCCAGGCCAGCGGCGTCCCCATTGTCTTCATGAACATTCAGACTGAGTCTCTCTTAACCAAGGTCCTTCTCCTTCTCCTTCTCCTTCTCCTTTTAATAACACATTCTCTAAAACAAACATGCCACGATTTCAAATAATTAACTCGCCTCTGGTTTTGTAGATATCTGGAGATACAGCCTCTTCCACTGTCAGTGCTGGTTCCTTGTCTGATCTGTCCAACCTCACCAATGCCAGTCTCTACGGTTTCGAGGATTACCATGGGGTCGATATTGGTGTCGTTCGATCTGTTCGTCTATGGTATGCTCCTCTTGGAGGAGAGCTTCCTCTGGAAATCAAGCTAAAAGAAGGAGATTCCAAGCTGGGGTTTGCCATTAGTCGCACAGAGGAGGTAATTCAATTACTCCATCAAACTAAGTTTCAAACTTCTAATAAAAGTGCCTGAATTAAGTTTCTATATGATGCAGGGATTTATCTATGTTTCATCTGTGATGGATGAAGATGACAATGCGCCTTCCACAAGGTCAGGGCTGGACCATCTGTACAAGGAAGCTGAAAATGCATCGAAATTGCTTATAATCTCAAGAGTTTCGAATCAGAAGGTGCTCCCATGGATAGTGTCTTCTACAGGGGCAATTCGATGCTTCGACACAGTTTCACTCAGCCAGAAGCTGTCGTTGCATAGGCACGCCAAGGTCTCCATTTTCTTGCACGTCTTTTTATGGGACAGAGAATTGGCTTCTTCAATCGGCGCCGCCCCAAGTAGGCAAAGACCCACGCCGTCGCAGCCGGCGGCTCCAGCGCGGTTGGCCTTGCCTCCAGAAGTCCAATTGGCTCGCCACCCAAACGACAACCAAATACAGCCACTGCCGGCGGACGCGTTCAGCGAGAGCGGAAGTAATAACACTGATGGGTCGTCGATCAGAATGGAACGAGACACCGCCGGTGACCTCTCCTTTAGATTTCATGAGTTTTCTCTATCGAGCAACTGGGTATGATTTTGGTTGCTTTAACTCTACCCTGCACAAATATCAACGATAGAACAGAGTTTTACAGATGTGGTATCCAATATAGGTTTGTATTGGAAACAGAGTTTTATATTGAGTGGAGTTTCCTACTGGTTTCGCTAGGAAACATTGTTTATTATTCAAATCGACGTCCTCCTTTTCATTTCATTTGTATTAAGAGCATGAATTCGGCTGAGCCGGATGGTGAAATCTCAATATTTTCATGGAGGCTTAATTAAGTTTATCAGATCTCCCCACTGAAATCTACTCTGCCAATACTAATGAGTTTTGGAGAAGATAATTCAACAGACATTTGATACTAAATTCAATTAGCCATTAAATTTAGGGAAATTTTACAGAGTCATTTCATCAAACAGGTTGCAAACGAGGATAAGAACTCGATCTTCTTGAACATGATTGGTGCTGTAATATATAGATCTCTAAAACTAGATGCAAATTCGACGGACTCCTAAACCTAAGCCCTCTCACCCCTAATTCTTCTGGCGAGCTGGATGTCCTTAGGCATAATAGTGACCCTCTTGGCGTGAATGGCGCAGAGATTGGTATCCTCGAAGAGACCGACAAGGTAAGCCTCGGCCGCCTCCTGAAGCGCCGCGACGGCGCTACTCTGGAAGCGAAGGTCAGTCTTGAAATCTTGCGCAATTTCTCTCACCAATCTCTGAAACGGAAGCTTCCGGATAAGAAGCTCCGTGCTCTTCTGGTACTTGCGGATCTCCCTCAACGCCACCGTCCCCGGCCTGAACCTGTGCGGCTTCTTGACCCCTCCGGTCGCCGGCGCCGATTTCCTAGCCGCCTTGGTGGCCAGTTGCTTCCTCGGAGCCTTCCCTCCGGTTGATTTCCTCGCAGTCTGCTTGGTTCGGGCCATTGGAAAATACGACAACAAGGATTCGCTTGGCTCGTGTTCCCAATGTTCGAAAATGAGATGTGAATGAATTGGGTTTTGGAGTTTCTTATATAATATATGGTGAAAGGCAAAAATGGCGAATGGCGGGAACTTGAAAAGATAAAAGGCACGCTTCTTCAAACTTCGGAGGCTCTGTTTTGGTCGAGGCAATCCAACGGCTGAGATTGGTTAAATGTTGGATTGCGATCCGTGGCACTTCTAATTGACCAATAATACGTTACAACACCCTCTCTTTCAAAGTCGACGCGCCTCCTTTCTTTTCTATGATTTTTTTTTAATTTAATTTGTATTTAAAAAATGTCATAATTTTTCTTTTCTTGAGTATGTTTTAATTTTTACCTTATTTTTTAATTTTGACTTTATTTCAATTATGCGTTATTTTTACAATTTTAAACTTTATACTATATTTAAAATACTATTTAATTTATGTTATTTATATAATTGATTTTTTTTCCATAATCAAAATATGCATGATAAGTTAATTTCAATGGTCGGAAATAATTGTTTTTTAACTAGTTGAGTTATTTTCAAATTTCATAAGTAAAATAGTGATGAGAGATGATAAATAAAATTTTTAGTAGATTCTTTATACTAATTATCAATTTTAATTTAAATAAATATGAATGTTACTTTTATAGTTTGTTCGACAGTGTAAAATAGCATACCATCGGGTTAAAAGAACAAGGTTGAGTAGAATTCGAGGTGTCATACGTCAGTATGATGTGTCCAACAAAAATTTTCTTTACTACGTTCAATTAAGTATAGGTCTGTTAACGTAACTTCAGCAAGGAAGTTGAAGCCACACACCACGTCATAGTCAAAACAAGAATATCTATTATTGTGCATTTTTGTTACAATATTTTTGTTAAAGTTTAGATTCTTTTTCTTCTAAACTTAGGATATACTTTTGTATAAATAGAGCCTTTGAGTGCCATCATAATACAGTGAAATATAAACATCATACCTTCTGTGTGAAACTTCCTCTTGTGAAATTCTAACTTGGTATCAGAGCTGTAATGGCCAACGCCTCCTCCAACACCTCTACCCACCCCACCTTTAGCAGCCCACCACTCAATCAATTGCTTAACCAAATCACCACAATAAAGCTAGATAGAACCAATTACTTGTTGTGGAAAGACTTAGCCTTACCCATATTACGAAGTTACAAACTAGAGAGACACCTCTCCGGCGAGCACCTATGCCCGCCCATGTTTGTGCAACAGTCGATTGGTAATATGGAAACAAGCCAAACGAACATATCTGCACCATCGAGTTCCTCTATAGCAACAGAAGCAGCCGTCAATCCACTATATGAGTCATGGGTAACTACCGACCAGCTACTTCTTGGTTGGTTGTACAACTCTATGACTCCAGAAGTTGCAACACAGGTGATGGGGTACGAAAATGCTTGTGATTTATGGGCTGCCATACAAGAACTCTTTGGAGTACAGTCTCAGGCGGAAGAAGATTATCTCCGTCAGGTATTTCAACAAACTCGAAAAGGTTCTCTTAAAATGACTGATTTTTTGCATGTTATGAAGTCTCATGCAGACAATTTGGGTCAAGCTGGAAGCCCCGTACCCACTCGATCTTTGATTTCTCAAGTTTTGCTGGGATTAGATGAAGAGTATAATCCTGTGGTAGCAACGATCCAAGGAAAACGAGGCATTTCGTGGCCTGAAATACAAGCCGAATTGTTGGTATTTAAGAAGAGGTTAGAACTTCAGAATTCTCATAAAAATACAGTATCTTTTAACAACTCTGTTTCTGTGAATATGGCTAATAGTAGCAGAAGTGTAAGTGGTGGAAACCAACGTCAAAATCAAAACTCTCGGCCACCATTCAACAACAATCGGGGGGGTGGTCGAAATCGAGGTAGAGGACGGTGGAACAACAACAATAGTCGGCAAATTTGTCAGGTGTGTGGTAAACCTGGACATTCAGCACTAACGTACTACCATCGATTTGATAAGGAGTACAGGAACAATACACAAAGCCATGGTAAAAACTTCAATGGCGACTCTAACCAGGGGGTTAACAACAACTCTGGACAAGGTACATCTTATGCCTTCACAGCAACCCAAAATAACAATCCTTTTTTGGCCAATCCAGAAACAGTGATAGACCCGAATTGGTATGTGGATAGTGGTGCTTCAAATCATGTCACCGCCGACTACAATAGTATGGTTCAACCTACTGAATATGGAGGTATGGAAAGAGTTACAGTAGGTAATGGCGATAAATTAAAAATATCTCATGTTGGCAAATCCTGTTTAGTTTCTGACGGTGGGTTGGTCATGCTTGAAAATGTGTTGTGCGTATCTAACATAGCTAAAAATCTAGTTAGCGTGTCTAAACTCGCTAAAGACAATAACGTATACCTTGAATTTCATGCTGATTCTTGTCTTGTAAAGGATATACGTTTGGGCAAGGTGGTGCTGAAAGGGGCTCTTAAGGATGGACTTTACCGCCTCAATACTGTTGGAGTAGTCATTGGGAGTACTTCGACTCCAGTTGACTGTGGCTTGGAGTTGGCTGCTAATAAAACTATTTGTTCTGTGTCTCTTCCCAAATCATCCAGTAGTATAAATGTTGTGGTATCCAAGGACGTTTGACATCGTCGACTTGGACATCCGTCTTCTCAAGTTTTTAGAAGTTTAATTAAACGTTGTAATCTGCCCTTGAAAGTTCATGATAATGTCAACTTTTGTGAAGCATGCAAATATGGTAAATCTCATGGTCTGCCTTTCCCTCTATCTAGTTCACAAGCTATTGCTCCATTCATGTTAGTGCATACTGATCTATAGGGACCTGCACCTGTTATGTCATCTGATGGGTATAGATACTATGTTCATTTTCTTGATGACTATAGCCGATTTATATGAATTTATCCTTTGAAGTTAAAGAGTGACACACTTTCAGCATTTAATCATTTTACTACTATGATCAAGACTCAATTTGGCAGTCATATTAAAATGTTACAGTCTGACAATGGAGGAGAATATAAACGAGTCCATCAGTTATGCCATCAGTTGGGGATACAATCCAGATTTTTGTGCCCGTACACTTCTGCGCAAAATGGTCGAGCTGAGCGTAAACATCGCCATATTGTTGAGACCGGTCTCACTTTGCTCGCTCAAGCTTCCATGCCTCTAAGTTTTCGGTGGGAGGCCTTCCTGACATCAACCTTATTAATCAATGGTCTTCCTTCCCCTCTGCTTAATGGTAAGTCTCCAATGGAGTTATTGATACAACGAAGTCTTAACGTCTCCGAGTTGAGAATATTTGGGTGTGCATGCTATCCCTTTTTACGCCCTTACCATACTCATAAGTTTCAATTTCGAACTAACAAGTGTGTTTATCTTGGTCCAAGTCCAGCTCATAAGGGTCATAAATGTCTCAGCTCATCAGAAAGAGTCTTCATCTCACGACATGTTCAATTCAATGAAGGTGATTATCCATTTGCTTCTGGATTTGGCCTTCAACAATCCACTGTGTCTGACAATTCTTTATCTCATTCCACCGCTGCTCCAAACCTACACACGTGGTTCGGTAGCCTGCCTACTCTTGAACCTGCTACTCACCCACCATCCAACACCCCTCACCCATGCCCACCAAATTTGCCTATCACCCATAACTCTCAGCCTACTAGATCCCAGGCCCCAACAACCTCTCCAACCTCACCTCCCCAATCACGACCTAATAATCTAGAATTCCCCATAAACAGTCCCCTAAGCCATGAACCTTTACCAATTGACACATCTCCTATTTCTAGCCCATCCCACCAGCTCCCTAGTACGATTTCAGCTGACCAACATGCGTTCTCCACCCCCTCCAATCCACCATATTTCCCTCTATCTCCACTACCCACACCTGAAGCATCTGACCTAAATATACCAACCCCGTCCCATTTACCTTCTCTCTCTATTCCTGTACCGGAAACTACCTCAGCGGTTGAAAGCTCTATCGCACCTCAGCCTCCCCCACCATTTCAGTCTATCCACCCTATGATTACAAGAGGGAAAGCTGGAATATTCAAGCCCAAGATGCTCCTATCCTCCACTCCCACTGATTGGTCGGTAACAGAACCCACAACTGTTAAGGTTGCTCTTGCTACTCCCATCTGGAAATCAGCGATGGATTTGGAGTATAATGCTCTTATGCAAAATCAGACTTGGACCCTCGTCCCTCCTACTGGTTCAGTCAATGTAGTTGTGTGTAAATGGGTTTTCCGCATCAAACGCAATTTTGATGGCTCGATTCAACGCCACAAGGCACGGTTGGTGGCCAAAGGCTTTCATCAAAGTCCCGGTATTGACTTTTTTGAAACCTTCAGTCCTGTGGTCAAAGCCTCCACTATCCGAGTTGTTCTGTCATTAGCTGTATCTCGAGGCTGGAAACTACGACAACTTGACTTCAACAATGCCTCTCTCAACGGCAAGTTAGATGAAGATGTCTATATGTCTCAACCTCCAGGATATGCCGATCCCAGATATCCGAATTATATCTGCAAACTACATAAAGCACTTTATGACCTCAAACAAGCTCCTCGAGCTTGGAATGTCACTCTCAAATCTGCCTTGCTTTCTTGGGGCTTCACCAACAGTAGATCAGACACATCCTTGTTCATATATCACCGCGGTTCATCCATCATCCTCCTTCTGGTCTATGTCGATGATGTCATTGTCACTGGAAATAATGTTGCTCTCATAGACAGTCTTGTTGCCACACTAGATAAAACTTTTGCGTTGAAAGATCTTGGCTTGCTCAGTTATTTTCTTGGCCTCCAGGTCACTCATCTCCCTTCCGGAGTTCTTTTAACTCAGGCAAAATACATAGATGACGTGTTGCGTCGCCTGGATATGGAGGGCTTAAAACCAGCCCCCTCCCCCACTGTATTGGGCAAACATTTGTCAATTTCTGATGGAGAGCCCATGAGTGATCCCTTTCTATACAGAAGCACTCTTGGTGCCCTTCAATATCTTACCAACACTCGGCCAGACATCGCGTATATTGTTAATCACCTGAGTCAATTTCTCAAACAGCCCACCGACATACATTGGTAAGCTGTGAAGCGGGTGTTACGCTACTTAAGTGGTACAAAACACATGGGCCTCCACATCCAACCAAGTGACACGGTCTCTCTCACAGCTTATTCTGATGCAGACTGGGCATCAAACATTGATGATCGCAAATCAATTGCTGCTTATTGTGTTTTCTTTGGAAACACTCTTGTCTCGTGGTCGTCAAAGAAACAAACGGCTGTTGCTCGCTCCAGTACTGAGTCCGAATATCGTGCTCTTGCTCATGCTTCCGCTGAAATTATTTGGCTGCGACAACTCCTTGGTGAACTTGGTGTCAACGTTAGTTCTCCGCCCATTATTTGGTGTGACAATATCAGTGCTGGTGCTCTAGCAACTAATCCAGTCTTCCACGCTCGGACCAAGCACATTGAAATAGATGTCCACTTTGTTCGGGATCACGTGTTACGCGGTGCTCTTGAAGTTCGTTATGCACCATCTGCTGATCAACTAGCCGATTGCCTGACTAAACCACTCACTCACTCTCAGTTCCACCTACTACGACCAAACTCGGAGTGCTTGACCTACCCGCTCGTTTGCGGGGGGATGTTAACGTAACTTCAGCAAGGAAGTTGAAGCCACACACCACGTCATAGTCAAAACAAGAATATCTATTATTGTGCATTTTTGTTACAATATTTTTGTTAAAGTTTAGATTCTTTTTCTTCTAAACTTAGGATATACTTTTGTATAAATAGAGCCTTTGAGTGCCATCATAATACAGTGAAATATAAACATCATACCTTCTGTGTGAAACTTCCTCTTGTGAAATTCTAACTAGGTCAAACTCAAGGTAACGGGACTGTTGATTAACGGCTCAACTCTCCACTCATGTTCATTTTGTGATTAACGTTGGTATTTACATCGCGTGCAAAGTAGACAATCTATAGGACTCATTCCCAAATGCTAATAAATATGGAAATGACCTATATGTAGGTACATGAATATGATTGTTGTTCTTTAGACAAATAGATTAAATTGAGACTAACTTGAGTGTCGGATTGTTTAACTATATTTTATTGGTCAACCCCTTTCTCAAGAACAATCAGACTTGAAACATCGTATTTAAAAGTGTCTTTTACCAACAATGCGTGGACCAAAGTGTATAAGCCTATTACTCACCAAAAAAGAAAAAAAAAACACGAGAGAAATAGCAGAGGGATGATGAAATTGGCAGTATTAGACTATTAGTTGAGTAAGGGGCGAGGCTGGCCCATAATTGTATAATTTTGGGGTTTGGGCCAGGTTGAGACGGCCCAGCCATATCACAATTCATCCAACCAACGGAGAAGAGATGGTAAGTGAAGCAATTTTTTAATAAGCACTTAGTGGTAGAAGCACCCCTTAAAATTCACGTTTGATTATGAAATTAAACAATACAAACATTTGAAAACATATTTTCAGTTAGCTAAAAGTATTTATTTAGTGTTTTCCTTTATCTATCTACTACGTACATCTTATTTCCATAAAAAAAAGCAATGTTTTAAGGGGGAAAAAATAAAAAAACTGAAACTAATTAATAAGTCAATTTTCATTTAATAAAAGGGCCAATAGAAATAAATAACACCGAGGATTTGATTTGATTTTCAAACACGATCGAGAAGTAGAAAACAAGAAATAGTATTAAAGTAGCGGGATAAACTATAAAAGTCCCAACAAGAGTAAAGACATGAAGATTGGTTGAAACAGCAAATGATAATTAATGATAGCAGATAATTAAATTCATATGGCTCAGAAATAGCATATGGCCTTCTGCATTAATACTAACAATATCAGAATAATAGTAAAAACTCATTGTCAAAAAAATAAATAAATGCATATCTGATGAAATAAGCTAGAATTTAATGACACGTGACAACGGCGTTGTGGATGACTTTTTCTTGTGAGGTTTGGACCTACGCTAGCGATATTTTAATAATTATGATTATGTAACTAGAATTGTATTAGATTTTCATTAACATACCAATATTTAATAGGTTCATGATTGGAAACCAATCCACGTTTATATAGTGCGACAAAATACACAAAATATCACTATTATTGTTGTATTATTAAGATTAATAATTTTTAGCTTTATTTGAAAACAACTAAATGTTTATCTATTATTTGTATAAATTTTTTTAGAAATATTCATTCACGTTGACATTTTTATCAATATTTATATCTGACATTTCTATAAAATTGAGATGATATCTACACTTTAAATCTTAACCTTGATTATGATTGAATAGGCTCATGTTGGTACATTGCAAATACTTCTTCATCATCTTCAGATTTAGTCTCTCAATTAAACCGTATCCATCTAAATATGAGGTTGGAAAAATGCGACAAAAATTCGACTTATAAAATATATACGAGAGCTATATGAGTTCATAAACATTGAATTTTGGGACTTATAGATATAATTAAAAAAATAAAACCATGTTAATCACGGGGCAATCCATCCTATTCTGGACTAAACTCTATTCAAATTGGCATTGTAGTGTATTACGTAGGTTTCAAGAAGATAAGGTAAGGTTTTTTTTTTTTTTTTTTTGTTTCTTTGTATTCAATGTGATCAAAATAAGTTAAACGGCTATCGATTTAAATACTCAGAAATCGGATACTGAATGGGAAGCTAAAAGCAATATGGGGGCAGAAATTTAATTTGAAATAATCACAGAGGCAATGGAGAATCATACTCTGCCAGAATCTCCCAAACAAAACAGGACAAAGCATTAAAAAATGACCCTCTAAAAAAGGTAAGAAAAAAGGCCATAGCATAGCTACTTTCTAGTTTCTAGTTTGTAAGGAAAGATGGCAAAAGAAAGGCTGCGTATTCGGTACCCAAAAAAAAAAACCCATATATACAAAACTTTGCAAATATATAATTTTGGTGGCTAGCTTTGTGCTGAAATATTGAATGGTGGGCAGAGGAAAAGGGTTTAGCAGTTTGTTTTGGTACAGATCCAGAAAGAGACATGGGAAGCTTCTGGTTTCATATTCACCCAGAACCAAAATCCTAGCCCTAGCTGTAAACGAAAATGAAATATGTATATTTTTTATAATGTGGGAATAAAAAGATTATTGTAAGAAAGTTATACTAAAGGTTATAAATGGCGCAAAGGGGAGGGTTCTTCCATTCTTGTATATGTATAATATGTTTGATGCTGACTTTGCAATGACATGTTGCAGGCCACATTATGCAATCATCCTCTCTCTTTCTATCTAAAGTTTGAGACTTTACAGCATATATATATATATATATATGGGAAAATAGTGATCCCCATGTGCTCTCTATAATATTTATTATGTATTTTGAATGCTCGTTTAATTAATTATCTTCTCTTTCTTTCTTTTTCTTGAAGCTTATTTATTGAAAAGCCACCAGGATTTAAGCTTTCTTTGTATATTTGTTACTCAACTTTAACTGCAATATTTCAGCTTTAGGACATGGGTTCATTAATGTAATTGGCTCTCTCTTAAAAATAAAATCATTTTAAGGGATATATATTTATTTAAAACTTATAAAGTCAAAATGGGTCATTATGATGTTTAAGTAATAAAATCATTTGATGAGCCAAACTCAATGAAGCGTCGCATGATCATTTTGACTTGAATACTTCTCGTTTTGGTGGCCTGAATGATTAAAATGATGGAAAACAAATATATATATATATAAAATAATAATTCATGTAATTAAAACTTATTTTTTTCCTCTCAAAGATCAAAGTTGAGTTAGATTGTACATTTAGGAAGCGTTCTCAAAAATCAATTCTCTTTTAAAACAAAATTGTTTCGGTGTCAATTAAAGTTTCAGTAAGTCCTAGAAATCTTATTATTCACGTAAGAACTTATTCACAAAAATTTGCTAAGAAAGAACTCAGGTGTCTTCGTATATATTGTCGACTTTAAATACAATAAAGCTATCATTTACTTTTAATTTCATCCAAAAATTTTAGAGATAATTTTTAATCTCCTCATTTCCGTAAGACTTTTTTTGCACTACGAAACAAAAAAATTATATACATGCAAAACCATTCAAAATTTCTTAATAGAAAAAAGAAACGAAGAGTTTAATGAGAAAACTAACAAATTTAAAAAAAAAAAATTTAGTACACCATATGAGATGGAGATTGAACTCACAACTTTTTAATGTTCGCTTTGGCACAAATTCAAAAGCTTTTAAGTAATACAAAGTGTATATATTGATTTAATTTTTTCCCTAAATTTTAATACATAATTGTTACTTTTTTTTGAATCAATACATAATTGTTACATGTAACAGAACTAAAATATATAGAGACAAAATAAGGTTATAGAAGGTAAAAAAGATAAATTTATCATAAAGAAAGGAAAAAAAAAAAAAGAAACCTACCGCATTCACCTACCACATTTATCTTCCTAATTTCTTTAAAGTCAAAAGAAGATACAAAGAGAGAAAAAAAAAAACCTAGAGCTTGAGTTTCTTATATTTGATAGCAAACAGGGATCAGCCATGGCCCCATCTTATTCTCAACATCAGCTAGAAAAGGCATTATTAATCAATTTACAAATTAAAATGCATGAATTTAGCCCTAATTTTCTTCACAACAAACAGTTGTTTGTATTTGGTTTGACAAACTTTAATTTGCTGCCCTTTTGGGGGGTGGTTTCGCTTACAAAGTTGCCTTCTTTTATTCTACAAAATTCGTTCTCCAACCAAAAAAGTTCTCTTTACGATCCTTTTCTTTACTTTTCAACATGGCTTCCAGTTCTAAAAGGCTGTACTCTACTTTTCAGTTCTGAAACAAATTGAATTACTACTCGTTTTTTCTAAACGTTGAGATTGCCGCTACTTGCCCGTTTGAAATCAGCTCAAAATCCAACCAGTAGAATTTGATTAATTTCTTACTTTGATATTGTGCTAAACTACCATTAAATCCAAAACCGCAATTAATCAAAACAAATTGATCACTGAAAAAAAAAAAAAGAAAAGAAAAGATTGATAATGGGGAAGATAAGATGGGGGATTTGGTGGGAGTGGGGGCGAGGGGTGAGGCTTTTGGAATGCTTTGGTGGTGGGTTGCTGTGTTCCCCATCACCCTTCATTTTCTCCTTCCAAAGCTTCAATTTTTCTCCTTACAAGACAAATTAATCGATCATATCAATCACACATAAAACAGATTCAATTTAACTCATATGATCCCATTTGGATCACTTGTCTCTTCCATTTTGGCTACAATGTATTTAAAAAAAAAAACACAAAAAAAACCTAAGTTGATTGAGAGAAAAATTCAAAATCACGCATGTATAGAGGCCCATAAAGCATGCTTTTGCCTCTCGAGTATAGGTAAAAAACAGAGAGTCAATGGAAATAGGGGTGTGAGAAAGTTTATTACATGTTTCGAAAAGTATCATAATGAAATATCAGACATGTGTTATCATTTAGTTGTCTTGTAAAGTGGTTTGATGATTTTGTGTGTGTGTGTGTGTTTTTCTTTACATTTCTAATTCTAAAGTTCAAACTTTTATTTGAATTGAAATACTCCTGGAAAACAAATTAATGGGTGGCTTTTTTCTCCTTTTTTTTTTTCTCTTCTTTTGTTGTTTGGCTGTGAAGAGGGGCAATTTGGTGAACATGAAATGGTGACATGATTCTGTGAGTAGTGAGGACAGAGCCATATACGGTTAAAATTGGAACTACTCTCTTCAAATTCTTACAAATCTCTCTACCCCCACCTTCTCTCTCCTTCACATGGTTTCATTCCATTAATTCCCACTCACAACACAGACAAAACTTCATTGGATTTTGAGATACCATTCTCTCTCCCTCGCCCTCTCCCTCTCCCTCGCTTCTCTTCTGGTAGCCCAGCATTCTAAACTGGATATGATCCATGTCTCTGCAAATTGAACCCACGTATTCTATATCCATTTCTTAATGCTTCTCTTTATTCCCTTCACTAAATAGAATTTTAGGGAAAAAAAAGTCTATATCTTTTTCTTCAATTCCATCTACCGTTGGGCGGGCGTTTCTGGGTCTATGCGAAACTCTGTTACGCCATGGCTGCGACCCAAATGTTTCAGAACGGCGGCAACGAAGTTAGCCGGCAAGAAATTCAGGCGGCCATTGCCAAAGCTGTGGAGCTGAGGGCTCTCCACGCTGCTCTTATGCAAGGAAGCAGCCCCTCTAACCTCCGATTCCCTTCGGCTTCTCCCGTTTCTCATGCTGCTTCTCAATTCTCTGCTCAAGATTACCCTGTTTTCACCCCTGTGAGTTCTACTGCAACACCCTTTTCCAAATATTTGATTATCCTCTTTTCTTTTTTTGTTTTTGAAGTCCTGCTGTTTAATTTTGAACTTTCTTAATTTGAATTTCGTTCTATGATTCTCTGATTATGATTTACGGATCTTATTTTGCATCTTTGACACAGATTGGGCATTTATGGTTAGCATTTAATGTCTTTTTTTCCTTCTCTTGAGTTGAGGACATTATAGGATCACCGTCTTTCTTTTTCACATTCGCATCCGTCATTTTCTCTTAATTTGGTTAATTGATGATATCGAACATTTGGGTATATTTTGGCTGTGTGTGAAGTGTGAACCACGAAATTATTTTAGAGTAACAAATACATTTATGAGGGGTTAACAGTTAGTCAAAGGGTAGAATCAATTATCAATCTGGTTGTTGAGTAATTAAAGCATGGGTTTCTGTGAAGTTGGTTGAATTTGGAAGTCTGTTTGCAGAGTTATGAAGATGAACCGTCGAACGGGTACCACCAAGTTCCGATGAGAATTGGAACTTTTTCAGAAAGCTGGGATGAGTATGGATTAGGAGGAGGAGGAGGAGGAAATGAAGATGAAACAGTTTTTTCTGATTATAAGGAGGTTTCAAAAGGGTTGGCTTCTGACTTTACCAATGTGGAATCTCATATTTGTCCAGCTGAAGATCTTCATAAGCCTCTCACTGGATCTGCCCTTCAAACTTCACCTGCGAACGATTACTTCAAATCGTCTAGGAGGAACAGTCTGGGGGACTCGAAATCGACTTCTTCGTGCAATCGATGCAGGCCTGCAGTTATTACAAAGGAGAGTGACAATACAGCAAAGAATAGCAGGCTTTCGAACACCATAGTGCCGTTGACAGATTCTCACTTGGCAACTCAATCGCAACCGAAGAGCCGGGGAGTGATTTCGTGGTTGTTTCCACGTTTAAAGAAGAAGAATAAGACTGAGAATTCCCCTAACAGGACGGAGTCGGAGGATGTCTCTCAGATTTTTAAGGATTTGGGGATAGTGTCGATGGAAACGTTGAGGAAAGAATTGATTGAGGCAAATGAGATGAGAGATGCTGCATTGATGGAGGTTAGCGAGATGAAGTCGTCATTAGGTGAGCTGAGGCAGAAGCTGGAGGGCTTAGAAACTTACTGTGAGGAACTGAAGAGAGCTTTGAAGCAAGCAACACATGCTAGAGATCTCCAAACTCCTACCAATTTGCCAAAAAGAACAACATCAAATGTGGGGACGAACGGAGAAAATCGAATGCCAGTGAGCGAGGAAGTAATGGTGGAAGGCTTCTTGCAGATAGTATCAGAAGCAAGACTATCAGTAAAACAATTCTGCAAGACACTTGTGGGCCAGATTGAAGAAACTGACAGTACCCTGATGGAGAATTTGAATTCACTTCTTCAACCTTACAAACTATCTCTAAACTCCAAGTACTCAAGAGCAGTGTTGTACCATTTGGAAGCTACTATCAATCAGGCACTCTACCAAGACTTTGAAAACTGCGTGTTTCAGAAGAATGGCTCCCCCAAGCTGCTAGACCCTCTGCAAGATCGCCAAGCACAGTTCTCGTCGTTTGTGGCACTGCGAAATCTCAGCTGGAACGAAGTGTTGAGGAAGGGAACAAAATACTACAGCGAAGAATTCAGCAAGTTTTGTGATCAAAAGATGAGCTGCATAATCACAACTCTGAATTGGACCAGACCATGGCCAGAGCAACTGCTTCAAGCATTCTTTGTAGCTGCCAAATGCATTTGGCTGCTTCACTTGCTTGCCTTCTCGTTCGACCCGCCGCTCAAAATTCTGAGGGTGGAAGAGAATAGAAGCTTCGATTCAAGTTACATGGAAGACATGTTTGCGGAGAGGCAGAGAAACGGTCCGAGCCGAGTTAAGATCATGGTGATGCCGGGATTTTACGTACAAGACAGAATTTTAAGGTGTAAAGTTGTTTGCAGGTACAAGTCACCTACTTAGGTTGTTTGGAGTTTGTTCTCTCTGAGTTTTCCCCAAAGAAATTTAAAATCTCGACTCAACCAGAGATGTTCATATGGTTTTCTGTTCACCACTGCCATTTTGGTTGGGGCTTTACAGGGAGAGCTTATATACTTCTTCATATCCTGCCCTCAAGGTTGTGAAAATGTATGTACAACCAAAGTTGTTTGGATAGTTTGCACTTTTGCAACGATTGGTAACTTGTTATATATAAATAAGAATAGAGGTTTGAAATCAATCAGATCTAGTGAATTCATTGCTTTGCTTCTGTGTTTGAAACATATTTGCTACTTTGCTAGATCATTGATTAAATTATTTAGATTCATTTGAACTGTCAATATATGTTATCTGAAATGAGATATTTTCAATTGAAGAGTAATATCTTTTAATGTGTTTTATGTTGTAGTAGAGTCATATGGATGAATATGAATTAGTTGAAGGTATCTTATAAAACCAAAGTGTTTTAAATTAAGGGTTCCGGTGGATGATTGGAAATTAATACAACACTAGCTTCTGTCATTTAGAGCTAATTAAAGGGGATTTTTCCATTTACATGATATAAGACTGTACTTATATGAGGAATGTTAAAATTTTTCATTTCAAAGATATTTGTAAGTATGTGGTTGCGACTTGAAAGTAACTTTAAAAGATCTTATTTACCTTTTATTTTCTTGAGATCCTTGAGAAAGAATAAGATTTTCTTGAATTGTTGTTCTATTAATCTTTTAGTGAATAAGATACTTATTATTATCTCAAAGATAGAAGATTCAATCTTCTGTCCGATAATTGTTAGAACCAAAAAAAATAATATTAGCTTATGTCTTTTACTTACCAAGCGAAGGAGGGTCAAAGAGGACCGAAAAAATCCCAATTTTACCATTTACTTGTGGTCCAATTTCTTTGATTTACTCTTTATGATCCAAGGGCCATTTCAGGAGAAGGACTTTTTTTTTTTTTCTCTCTTAACTTACTTAATCATTTGACTGGACACAAATAGATTCTGGCCAAAAAACGAGGATATATACCTTAATTAGTTGGGATATACTAATGTGAAACATTTTATGTTTTTGTTCTATAGAATTACAATAAAATGACTTTATAAAAATTAATGTTTTTTTAGTTCAAAAATCAATGTTGTTACTTATTATACATATTTATTTTTGGAAGAAATGACAATTTTTTTGGTAAGATGATTTATATATTGTTTTGTTTAAAATATATTTTATTATTATTTAATTAAAGTTAATTGATTTAGATTTAGTTAGTACGTTTAAATTAAGTTTATAATCAATTTATATTAATTGAGCTTTTTACTTTTTAGTATAATAAATTTGGAACGTGGAGATTTTGTTTGATGAAACGGCGATATAAAAAAGAAAGTCTACTGATTGTCACCTTCCCCTCCCCCCTAATTAGAGTCAAAAAGAGAGACAAATTTTGGAAGTTTAATAGAGTGGGATTCGAGGATGGAATCGAATAGCGTGTGCACTTATGGTTAAGACTAGTCATGTGTGTCTCTCCTACCTAATATAATTGACCGACTTGACATCTTTCGCTTCCATACGTTATTTACCAAAGAGTAGGAAAAGTATACTACATTTTGTAATTGAGAAGAAGCTCAACTTTGACACCTAAAGTGTGCTAATGTTGACTCATTTATATTAATTGCGTTAAATTAATTTTCATTAAATTGTTAACGTACTTTGTCACAATTATTTGAGATTCCTATGATTAATCCTTAAAAGAAAAGACATCAAAAATTTTATTTCTATAGAAAATTGGATAATTACAATCAAATGGTTACCGCTAAATAAAACAAAAGAGACATTTTAGAAGTAATTATCAAATATATTTTTATGGAGTTAAGTCTCCTCAAGGAGAAACAATAATTACTGTGGTAAATTTATATTATTATCAACTTAAATATAATTCAATTAGTTAAGACATTTATCTCCCCTCAAAAAGTTGTAGGTTCGAATCATCACTGAATATAAAAGATCCGATATTATTATTATTATTATTATTGTCAACAGAAAGTCATCTCCTATTAAAAAGAGAGGAAATAATGGAAAAAAGAAAAACCTAATAGGATCATTTTCTACATTTAGTAACGTTTCTTAATTTGCTGAATTTGTGGACTTTAAGTCATTGGTGGGACCTTCAAAGCCACTACGTAACTCTGCTTTGCTTTACATTGCAATGCACACGTGCTTCATCTGTTGAGATTTCGTGGGGATTGGGTATGGTCTTGATAACATTTTCCTTTAATTTCACCCAAAAGACTTCCTACCAATAGAAATAGATTCTCTAATGTAAAACTTTGTTTGAACTCCTCCTAACCTAACAAAATTCCTATAGATAATTCTCGCGTGAAAGAAAAATTCTTAAAACTACCTAATAAAAATATATAATATTTCATCTTGATCTAATTATACATATACATGTATTAAATTGTAAAACCATAACAACAATATCTTAACAAAAAAATATATATATAGGTAATGAGACAGAAATGGTGATGAAGAAAGTTCGTTTAGGTTTAGGTAACAAGGACAAAATATCCTCTTCTCATCTCATTTAAGGCAAGTTCCCCACGGGTCGAAAATATGAACACTTCTAGTTGAGGTATGCTTGTACGGGCCAAGCTACCATCTATTATTATTTTTTTATTGGAGATATATATATCAATTATAATGGAACTATGTGCGCTTTGCCATATCTCTCATTAATTAAATAATTAATACTACTTAATTTTAATTTGTGATTCCATGAAAAATAATTTTCATCCACTTATTCTTAAATTGTTTTCATGTTTTTAATCTTCGAATCTCACTATACTTTCCATTTCTCCTCTATTTTGACGGTGAGACCAATTTCAATCTAAATATATATTCATCATTAAAACAAATATATATTAAAATAAAATGACTTATCTTTTTTATTATAGTTTTACTTTTAGTCTAGAAATTTTGAGAATGATGTCTAATAAGTTTATGAATTTTTAAATGAATCTCATAAATTTATAAACTTGTGTCTAATAGGTTTTTTATTTATTAGACCTTAGTTTTCTTTTTAAATTTAACCATTAATCAAAATCATATTAAAAATAAAATTTAATTGTCTATGAATTTTAAAAACATATCAAATAGATTAATAATCGGTTAGATACAAATCGAAAGTCCAAGAGGTTACTAGATAAGTTTCAAAATTTAAGCCAATTATACAAACCATCTTCAAAAGTTATAATAAACTGCTACTTAATCTAATTTTAGTGATAATAAAATTCACTTTTTTTTTATTAGGTGTCCTTTTTCTTCACGGTATTCTCGCTTTATTTGTTTTTTGTCTAAAGATGAAATTTTTAACGATAGTTAATTGTATTCATAATATTAAATATCAATCGACACGTTGACATTTTCATATATTCATGAGTTCAATATCGACGTGAGTAATAAATCGACGATATATGAAGAATAGCAACAAAATTTCACTCATGTATACATAATATTAATATATTAATCATTTTAAATTTATTTAGAAATAGAAAAATGTTTATTTATTAATTTAAAATTTTTTAAAGATTTTTATAAAAATATTCATCTACATCTATATTTTATCCATATTTACATGAAAGTGAGACTTCGAAATTTTCATCGACATTTAAAATCTTGATTGTATTTACGTATTTTTGCAGTAAATGCTTGTCCACAGGACACTAACATTATTTTACATGCTTGGCTTTCCTTTATTTTTACTTCGTACTATTCCGACAAAACTACAGTTTTCATACGGCACTTGCCTAACCAGTGTCCGCCATAAATTTTTGTTGTTCCTTTTCCCCTTATGAATTGAATTCAATTTAACTTAAAATATAGGGAGGTTAAAGTCAGTGGAAGCAGGTCGAAATTCAAATGAATTAAGAACAAAATCTCAAAAAGAATTAAGGAAGAGATTGAGACACAAAATTTGAAGTGGTTGCACCTAAAGATTGTAATCAGAGACAAATCTTATTTGAAATATCCAAGAATGGAAGCAGACGAAGAACTGAGTATTTCCCAGAATTACAGAGAGACAAAACTAACTCTTCACCAAGTAGTTCAGAACAGTATTTTAGATAGGTATCTAATGAGCCTCATACTTTCTAATTTGCATCCAAAAAGTTATCAGGATCGTAGCCAATAATATATGGTGTAGAGAAGAAAAAGAAGACTCTTTTTGCCTTCTTCTTCTTTGGCCTTCAGGAGTTAGGTCCGTAGAAAAGTGAGTCAGGGAAGAAGTGTGGGAGTGGGACACACCAATTTAATTTCTGTCGATTTCCCTCCCTTGTACTCTCTCTCTCTCATGGCATGTCTCATCCATTAATAAAGAAAAGATATCCTTTTCCTTGCGAGATAGCTAATACACAACAACACAACAATGGCGGATCGTCGGGAACTGAAAGAAGAGAGCATTGTGGTTTTCCCGTTCATGGGGCAGGGCCATATCATCCCATTTCTAGCTTTGGCCCTCCAGATCGAGCAAAGATACACTAACTACGCCATTTACTTTGTAAACACTCCAAACAACGTTAAGAAACTTAGATTTTCTCTTCCCCCACATTCTTCCATTCGTTTTCTTGAAATCCCCTTTTCAAGCTCCGCCCATGGCCTCCCACCGGACTCCGACAACTCCGATACCCTTCCATACCACCTGGTCATACGCCTTCTCCAAGCGTCGGCATCTCTCAAATCCGCTTTCAGGGAAGCCATTCAGCGCCTCACGCGAGACCGCCATGGCCGCCCTCCGCTCTGCATCATCTCCGACATTTTCCTCGGCTGGACTGCTACTGTTTCCAGAGAGCTCGGCGTTTACCACGCTATATTTAGCGGCGCCGGTGGTTTTGGCTTGGCTTGCTATGTCTCCCTCTGGCTCAACCTTCCCCACCGGAAGGTGGACACCGACGAGTTCTCTCTGCCGGATTTCGAAGAGGCCTCAGTCGTACTCCATAGGACCCAATTGCCCGCCAACATCGCGGACGCCGACGGGGAGGACGATTGGTCGGTTTTCCAGAGGGAGAATCTCTCGGCGTGGGTGAACTCCGATTGGCTGCTTTTCAACACCGTGGAGGAATTTGATCAAATTGGGCTGTCGTATTTTAGGAGTAAATTCCCAGGGCTCAATGTTCGTGCAATTGGCCCGCTTGTATTGGGATTGAAGAGCCGAGATCGCATCGGGAAACCAGGCGGGGAAATTACGAGAGAAGCCTGCCTGAAATGGCTCGATTCGAAGCCGCCGAACTCTGTTTTGTACGTATGTTTTGGGTCGATGAACACGATCTCGGCTCCACAAATGATGGAGTTGGGGAAGGCGCTGGAAGGCAGCCGGAAGAATTTCATCTGGGTGGTCCGGCCTCCGATCGGGGAGGACATAAATTCGGAGTTCAAGGCGGAGGAGTGGCTGCCGGAGGGATTCGAAGAGCGAAACAGAGCCTCGGGAAGGGGTCTCGTGGTGGCGAACTGGGCGCCACAAGTGGAGATTCTGGGCCACAGAGCAGTGTCGGGGTTCCTGTCGCACTGCGGATGGAACTCGGCGATGGAAGCTATGAGGGAGGGAGTGCCGGTGATGGGGTGGCCGTTGGCCGGAGAGCAGTTCTTCAACGCGAAGATGCTGGCGGAGGAGATGGGGGTTTGCGTGGAGGTGGGGAGGGGAAAGAGAAGCGTAGCGAGGAGTGAAGAAATAGTGAGGAAAATGGAAGAGGCGATGGAGATGAGGAGAAATGCAGAGAAAGTGAGGGACGAAATGAGGAAGGCGTGGGAAGAGGAGGATGGATTCATCGGATCTTCTGTGAAATCACTCCACCATTTTCTCAACGCAGCACAACTCTGGAGGGACAAACAGAACCATGCTGCTTCTTCTTCATAGGTCACTATTTTCCTTTTCTTTTTTTTTTTTTTCCCGCTCACCACGTCGTATCGTTCTCATGAATGTCCTTCGCACGATAAATCAAATCAAGTATCCAGGTATTTACATAAAATGAAATAAATGGTAAAATACACTCTTTGATATTTGAATTTTTTTATTAAGTTTTTACACTTAAATCTCTCTCGTTTTAACCTCGTAATCATAATATGATTATTTATGGCATAACTATTTCTGTTTTTTTTTTTAGTTTTTAGTTTTTGATTTTCTATTTTTTAAAAAATAAAAACCATATATGTTTATAGCCATTTTTTGTTTTTTATTTTTTAAAAAACAGAAAACAAAACATGTTCGGTAACCATTTTTAGTTTTATGTTTTTAAAAAGTTAGAAAATTGAATATATATATTAGAAAGAGAAAATTATATGTAGAGTAGAGATGACAAGGGGTTGGGTGCGAGTGAGGATGGTCTCCCCCATTCTCGTGTTCGTGAAAATTTTTGATCTCCATTTCCACCTTGTTCTTCAGTTTGAGAGATGTTGTCGAGAAAAATTATAGTTGAAAAAATTTAGAGATAAAAACAAGATTCAAAATATAATTTTTTAGAGAAAATAAATAAATACAAAAATAAATAAAAGTTATAGTGAAATAAAATTGAACAAGAAAAAAGATATAAATTTCAGAGAAAAAATAGATTAGGAAGAGAAGGAAAAATTATAAATGACGAAATTTTAGAGAGAAAAAAATTCAGAGAAATATTAAATTTTTAAAGAGAGAAATGAAACTCATTTGTTGTATAAAAAATAGAAAGTAAATATATATAGAGATGAAAAATTCGGAAAGCGAGAGACAAATAATAATAAATATTCAAAATATGAAAATTCTAGAGAGAGAAAAATAAATTTTGTAGGGAGAAATTTATAAAGAAAAAGAAATTTAGAATAAAAAAGAAATTTTTTATAGATAAATATGAGAAAGAAAAAAAAGTCGAGTATTAGAAGAAAATATCAGATTTTAAAAATTTTACCTAGAATTTCATAATGGTTGTTTCAAAAACATAAAATTGAATTGGTTATCCAACAACATGTTTTTTAAAATCTAAAAACCAAAAACTAAAAACGAAATGATTATCAAATAGATCCTTAGTATTTGATATGCCCTCGAAGTCATAGTCATACCATCTAGTTTTTTTATTTACCATTGATATATCTTATTTAATTACCAATATATATCTATCATGATATACCATTTATATATTATTCAATCTCTAATATATCATTGATATACCTTATTTAATTATATATGTGTGGTAATATACCACGCATATACATGATCTGATATATTATTGATAGATTTGATTTTATATACCATGATTTGAATGTTGATATATTTGATATGAATGTCGATATACTTGATATGAATATCGATATATACAGGTGAATGTTAATATGTTATATTTACTCCAAAAAAAAATTTCATTTGGAATTATGGGTTAAAAGTTTTGTTTTACTCAAAATTATAAATTTTGGGTAGCATTATAGAAAATTTTTCTCTAACCCAAAATGAAATTGTTCAAAGAATGACTTTTTGAACTTTTTTTTTTTTTATCATTTGGAATTAAGAGACGTCATTCACAATTCACAATTACTGGTATATTTAGTTAAGGAGGTTATCTAATAAATTTACCTTTAGCATTCAAAAAAATATGACAAGTTTTGACATAAAATATTATGTGTGATAAATGGTCTAAATTGACGAATATCCTAAATTTGATGAAATTTATCGAGAAAAGAAAATAATTTCATCACATTAGGAATACATATTTCAAGTACGTGACTTAATTGATAGAATAACAACTTTCGGGCATGTGTTCTAAAAATAATAAAATCATGGTAAAAATTACTATTTTAATGTACTTTGACATACTTTAAATTAGGCAGATCGAATAAATAATAATTTAGATGAATTGTCTTTCATGGGTCCTATCAAGTTTTGGGTTACTTAGGCTGATATTGGATAGTCAAATGGATTAATATGAAATAAAGATAGAAAAATTGTCTTTAGTACGGCCATATTAGATACCATATTTTATAAATCTCTCTTTTTATTGTTCTTTATTTATTCTTACATCTTAGGAGAGGTCCTCTATAACATAACTAAAAATCACTTTACTATTATTATTCGATAAATTATTTAATATAAACTTAATATTAATAGAATAGTCATTAACCAAACTATTCCATAACCAATTTGATAAAATCTCGATTAATTAGTGTACTTCATATGCATTTCCTTGAACTCCTGAAAAAAACATTATATAAACTAGATTAAAAGAGTCGATATAAATAAACGTTAGAATTTTTTATTTACTATAATTATAATTTAAAAATAAAATAAATTTTAGAACTTTAAATGATATAATTCAAACATGAAATAATTTAATTTCTTTTCATTTATCAGGTATAATATATATATTTTTTTAGATCAAATACTAAACATAAATATATAGAAATATATTAAAGAAAGTAGATAAAATTAAAAAAAGCAATATTCAAATCAAGAAAAGTCTCTATTTTGACAAATTTGTTGCCCCTATTTAATAAGGATGAAAGCAGGGGAAGAGCGGGTGTGGGCTAATTGTTGTATGGTTGGGCTTGGCCCATTAGGGAAAGTAGGTCTGGTCCAGTGGATCTGAACTTACACTTCTTAATTACTATTGAACCTTTTTAATTACTACTGAACGATGATTACTGATAAATTATCCTTATTTTGGGTTCTGCTGTGACCAACAAAATTAAAAAAGGAAAAAACTGTTCCGGCTGTACGACGGCGACACTGCCGGTGCCGACTAGGAATAATCACGCTTCTGTTGTCTTCCAATCATCACTTGACAGTGCGGCCGCGCGATTCCTCTCTCTTCTCCAAAATTACCTTCCTATCCCCCAACTCTATCGCCTTCACATTGGTATTTTCCTTTTTTTTTTTTTTTTAAATTTATGTTTCCATTTCGGGGCACATCCAACATTTTCAGTTTTTCTATTTTATACTATGCTCGCCTATTTATTATCAATTTTACATTTTTTTTCTTTTGAACTTTTTCGATTAATAAAAAATGATATTTGGTCCAAGCGAGCATATATCTCCACGAGATTGTGACTTCGAATCTCCTTCGAACATATTGCACTAAAAAAGAATAGAAAATAAAAAAATGATATTTGAATATTTGATGACTTTACTCTTCATTTTTGCCGTTTAGAAATTTTAAAACTTTTTTTTTTAATTTATGTTAACTCACTCGTGTAAATTTATAAACCACTAATTTTATGATTAACCAATAGAAGTGATATCTTCATTTTACATTTTAGAAATTTTAAAACTTTATTTTTTTAATTTATTTTAACTCACTCGTGTAAATTTATCAACCATTGATTTTGGGATTAACCAAAAAAAAATCTTCAAATGTAGGGGATTAAATTGAAAAATTTTAAATAATAAAAACTAATTTGAAAAATACCTAAAATCTACCACATATATTTAGCTTATAAAATAAAGAGTCTCAATTTTCAATTTTATTAATTTTTTATATTAAAGTATCCAAATTAATTTACCTGCACATGAATCGTAATGAAATCAATTAGAATGAGAATATTATTTTTTTTGATATTGTTCACTAGAATTTTTTTGGGAATTGAAAGAAAGTTAAAATCCGAATCAAATATATAATAGTTACCCATATAACATTATTTTGCTAATTTTTTATTTTTAAAATAATAAAAAATTTTATTTTATTTTATTAGTATTTTTTTGATAGTAAATATTTATTATTGTAATAATTTTTTAATATTAACAAATAATAAATAATTAAAATGTAAATTACATCCAGTAAAATAATTTTATAAAAACAATCATTTAATATAGAATTTTATTTAATGATAATAAATTCTTTTTTAAAAAAATTTATTGATATTAATTAATAATAAAATAGTAAGATTAAAAAATAATAAAAATATAAAGCAATTAATTAAAAAGTTACAAGTGTAAGGAAGAAAAAGAATAAAAGTCCAATTGAAACTTTGGCAGCAGCTATAATCTTCGAATTATAATCTTCAAATTAGATTACTCAAGTTGATAAATTATAATCACTTTTAATTTACGTTTAAGCAACTACAAAGGGACATGGTCCCGAAATATTAAATGCTTCCATCGAAAATTCTATTTGGTGTATCTAATTAATTGAAAGTTTTTTTTAGTTCAATACTATTGGGGAGTGAAGGATGAAACTTCTAATATTTTAGTCCAAAAAATATATGTCATAACCAATTAAATTATGTTGGTCAACCAAAGCACAGCTCAACAAGTTAAGACATATGTATCTGACTATGGACTTAAGAGTCCAAATCCTGCGCACACGTGTTGTACTAAGAAAAATCAACTAAGTTACGTTTTTCTAATTAATTAAAATTCGTTTCATTAAATGAGGGATAATATTGTTTAAAAACTTTTTTTCAATATATTTTTAATATATTTGATAAATATATGTTTTAGTCCAAAAATTTTTTTTTTTTAAATTTAGTCTTTAATGTTTACTATTTTTCAGTTTTGTTTATTATATTTTAATATTTTTCCATCATATCTTATTTGTTGATAAATGCTAAAATTAGAAAGTTATCCGATACATACTTGGTGAATTGGTAGAATTTTAGAAGAGAAATTAAGTCAGCTAAAAAGAAAAGTTTCTAAATCTTTCTCCAAAATATTAATAGACGTTTGATTTTTTATTTTTTAGCCAACATAATTTGAGTTTATAAATTCTTTTCAACTCACTTAGTATTATACCTTGTAAATTTGTACAAGTGTGCCGTGGAATGACAAAAATATCTGTACAGTTACATCTCCATGGGGTCCGACTCGTGGAATTTTAATTTTGAATGGAGAGGGAGAGTTTTCTGTCTTTTTTTTTTCTTTTCTAATTTTAATTGGGATTAAATTTGACAAAAATTTAAAAGTTTATTACTTACCATGAGCACAATAAGAAAATCACATTTTCTTAACACTATATCATCCTCATTAATATTGTAGATCCATGAATAATAAAAAATCCAACCATATTTTTGTTACTATAGTTAACAATAATAATAATAAAAAAGTAACGAAATATAGCTCAATTTATTAAGGTATCATAACTTTGATAAAAAGTTAAAAATTCAAACTCCACCAACCACTTCAATATATTATTGAACTAAAAAAATAAGCAACAATGAGATAATTTTAAATGATTCTACGAATATTAACTTTTAAAAATTTAAAGGTTAAATAAATATAAATATTATTGATTTGAGCATATTAAAAAAGTAAATAAATTTAAAAGTCAATTTCCACGTAGGGTTGAGACTCTAAATGTTCAATTTGATTTCTTATCTTTATTTCGTTATTAAAAATGAATGAATTAAATTGAGTATGTTTATTAATGTCATGGTAGTTGAGGAAAATATTGGATAAAAGGATATTAAGTGAAAAAATAATTAATTTTTTAAAGAGTTTAGAGACTAAACTAAACGTTTTAAATATTTAAGGACCAAAATGAGATTTTAACCTTTACCATTTAACCATCTATTTGAAGTTATATTTTGTTTTACAAAGAAAATTGCACAAAACTTCAAATAAACAGCAAATATCCTGCATCTATTTGTGCATCTATTTGTAATAAAAGAAAAAAAAATCCTAATAAATCCTAGTTCTACTAATATAGATGAAAGAGAAAAGGGAAAAAAAGAAGTCAGTAGCTAATTTATTACAAATATCAGAGAAAATATCCCACATGATAAATGAGGTTGGAAACTTATAAGAGAGTGTTGAAGAAAACTAACATTAAAGAAAAATAGGTAAAGAAAATAGGCTTATGAAAAGTTAAAGGAATTGAGGTGAAATTTAGGATTTGGTAGAATTAAAGTCTGATTGGGCGTGATGGTACCGTGAGTGTTTTAAAATAAAATAGTATAATTGATTTTTTAAAATCACCATCAAAGTGGTATCTTAATAATCAATCTAAAATAATTTTAAACTTTCTGAAAATTCATTTTTCAATTTGTCAAGCAGGTCAATGAAGAGGGGAGTGATTTAAATTTTGACAATAGAAAAAGTGATTTTGACCATGCAAAAAATCACTCCCAAACACACCCTCCTGATTTTGAAAAACAAATTTAAGTATAATTGATTTTCTAAAATCACCAATCTTCTGCCAACCATATCAATAAACCGGATTTTAACACCAACCTTTAATAATTGTGAATCATATTTTAACAATTTTATTGATATTAAATAATAATAACACAGTAAAATTAAATAATTATTGATAAATTAAATATAATTTGTAATATTTATTATAAAATCACATCATCTAATTAAAATTTTATTAAAAGAAAAATGATTAGTAGTACAAAATAAAGAATAAAATTGTAAAAGAGTTGAGTAAAAATGTTATAGGAGACAAATTAGAGAAAAGGGTTTTAAAATATTTTTAATCCAAGATAAGCCAAGTGGGGACTTCATTTCTTCTTCACTTTGTACCTGTCCATAAAGAAAATAAGATATACGGTATATAATTCAAGGATTAACATTGGGTTTAAGTATTTTTGGACCAAATTCAAAACAAATTTACGTGGCTTAAACTTGATTTAAATAATAACATATCCTTATAGAAATATCAACTGAGTTTAAGTATTTTTAGTTCAAATTCAAAATAAATTTATATGGGTTTAAACTTGATTTAAATAATATCACATCATTGTAAAAATATGAAAAATAGAAAAATATGTCGCCCTTGTTTAATTGGAGCATCATTCTTGAAAAAAATTAGGTTATTCTTATTTAACTCTTTAATGGTATGTTAGTAATGAATTTGTTTGGAAAATAATTGAACTTTCTAAATCAAGGAGAGGTAGGTTGAGGAATGGTCAAATTACTCAAATATTCTCGTAAACAAATGAATAAGCATTGAGATTTACTCATCCTAAAAAATAGGATCATAAATTTTTGAAACAACCAGTATTTGCAAAAGTCAGCTTTATCCAGTTTCATGATTAACGCGAATATAAGTTTAATTCACCGTAATGAGTATCGGTCTCAAATTAAGAGGTAATAAATTCAAATCTTCCACCCACCCGTTGAACTTTATGACTAGCCAATTTTTTAAAGTTGAAGTTGAAGGTTAAAATGGTAAAGTTAAAATTGAAAAGTTGAAGGTTAAAGTTTATTTGTTCAAATATGGTTTAATTTGTAAAGCTAAAAGTTGAAGGTTACATTTTACGATGAATCCAAATACAGGAGTAAAAAATGATTTACTTTTCTTAACAAAAGTAAAATTAAAATTATAAAATTCGAATTGAGAGAAAAAAGGTTGGTAAGTTAATTAGATTTTATGTCTTACTATTAGGGTGTTTTTAGAGTGATTTTGGTTTGTCACGTTAAAATTACTTCCATTCTCATTAATTAAATATTAAAAAATTGATTTTAGAAAAATTTAAAATCACTTTAAATTAATTATAAGGTATCATGATAATTTTGAAAATTCAATTATACTCAAATCTGATTTTTTTAAAAATTACTTATTCTACCATTACTCCCAAATACTCCCTTGTACTTATCAATTCTATAGATGATAAAACCATTAAAAAAAATTAATTAGAGATTCCATATTGTCTATAACATTTTCGAGAGGCAGTGAGTCTAAGCATAATTCAGATAATCATCCACCAACAATCAAAACATCAGTGGGTTGAAGTTGTATTAAAAAGAAAAAAAAAATTGAGAGGTAATTTCCCACAAAATATTTATTTTTAATTATTGAAGTATGTACGAAATGAGTACTGTGGTGAAGTGGAATGGAAGACAACAAAGTAATTTTATAATTTACATATTATAAATGGAAACTGAAATCACGTCTCTATCTCCGACCCTCAAAACCAAACCGTATAAAAGGTTTCTTTTTGTAGGTTTATTTCCCAACTATTTTCTTTTTTACTTTTAAAATTAAGTTTTATCGAAAACAACTTTTGCGTTTCGTTTTCTCAGCTATAATATATCTTTTAAGCATCGACTTTTATTTGTTTTTAAATAATAAACAAAAGACATCTGTAATAAGACTATAAAATGTTTTCCTTTTTCATTTTCCACGGTGTAATTTCATTGGATATTATTTAGTTGAAAATCATGCCGAGTGAGTCTCTGTTAGGATGAAAAATTGTAAAATGTTTCTAACTTTTTTTAGAATAAAGACTGCATCTCGTCTCATCTCAAATTAATAATAAAAAAAAAAGTTGTAAATTTCAAGTTGAATTTGTCAAAATACACAAATGAGTTTTTTTTTTTCTTTAAAAATAAAATTGTTTTAATTTTTGGTTGTGGGGGTGCAAAGGGGGTGAGAGCTTTGCTGGGGATGAAAGAGGCCAAATATTTATGCGAAGCAAATCTCGCCGCGCAGAGAGCACAGAATCGAAAAAAAAAAAGAACAGAGACTACAGACTCACTCTTCTAATCTAATACACAGCCAACGACCAACATAAAATCCCGATTCAATTTTTGACACACCCTCCCCTCTCCTTCCCAAAACAAAAACAAAACAAAAAAAAAAGAGAAAAAAAAAAGGCCTTTTGGATTGTTTTTTGTATTGAATCGCCATAAACCCTAAATTCGAAATGCCAATGATGACGTGAGAGTCGCAATAGACATGGTTAAGCAACGCGAAACCAACACCAAACCATGGGACACGCTGGAGGAGCTCTTGCTCGCCTCCGCCGTCAAACGCCATGGAACCACCAGCTGGGATTCCGTCGCCATGGAGCTACACAATCGATGCTCCCAATCCCCTTCCTCCCAAGATTGTAGGAACAAGTTCTACGACCTCAAGCGCCGCTTCCTCTCCCAAAACCAAAACGACGACGATTCCGGCTCCTTGATGCGTATGCTCGAGGAGTTGAGAAAGATTCGGGTGGAGGAGCTTCGGCGTGATGTTCAACGTCGGGATTTGTTGATCGTGTAAAATTCTTGCAGTTTCACTCAGAGATCTGAGCCTAACTGATTGGTTCCTTGAGAGATCTGAAGATGTTTTCCCCCTTTTTTTTGTTTGTGTGAAACAGGTCATTGGAAATGAAGGTGAAGCGGTTGGAGGAGGAGAGGGACCGAAGTTTGGTAGAAGGCGAGGCGGCGCCGGATCTGGACGCCCACGCCCACGCCAACGCCCCGAAAAGAAACCTCCCGCCGCCCTCCGGGGACGACTCCGACGATCGCGAGAACCGATCCCTCAACGAATCCAATTCGACGAGTAAAAAAGACGATGTTCGACACAACGGCGTCGTTCAGGCGATAACCGAGTCGGTGAAAATCACAAAGAAGGAAACCGGGCCGCTCCGAACCGTGGCTGAACCGGAGAGGGAATGGTCATTCAACGGCGCAGGAGGGGAGCCGGAAGCGGCTGTCCAGCCCCGGCCTCATAAACGAAGAAGGGAAAGAGAGAGGAATTGGGGGAAAGTGAGTCAGAGTCAGAGTCAGGCGGGTGGAATCGGCGATTCGAACGATGCGTGGGAATCCGTGAGCGAGTCGAAGCAAGAAGGAAAAGAGAAAGAGGGGGCGGCGTCCAAACAGCAAATTAGCAGCGACGTCCAAAGCTCGGGCAGCTTGTCTCAGAGAAAACGGTGTCGTATCAGAAGTGGTACTGGTACTGGTGGCGACAGAGGAGGAGGAGGAGGAGGAGGAAGCAGCAGCGGCGACGACCCCGAGGCCGATGCGCTCTCTCCCGCCAAGGGGAAGCCCTCACCCATCAAATCTGAACCGTTGCTCAAGTTTCTCGAGATCATTCGGTCCCATCGGCTTGGCTCAGCCTTCGAGCGGCGCCTACGGAGCCAGGTATGTTAGCTCCTCGCCTCGCCTCCACGGATATTCGTTATTTACTTAAAAAAACGAGCCTAAGTAATTAAATTAATTATTGGACATGGAAATTTAGAAACATACACACACACACACACAAAAAAAAAAAAAAAAAGAAAGGGGCCGGGACTGGATAAGAAAAAGTAATGTGTGTAAAGAAGGAATCACATTATGAACGGCGTTGATGATTCATCCTTAGGTCTGTCCAGGTAGGAGTGAAAAATCACGGCCTTGTACTTTGGGGCGTAGAAGGACTTTTTTGTCATTCGCAACAGAGACTGAGGGTGTTTTGGTCCTTAACATTAGGACAATTAGGTGACATGCTATGGTCGTACGTGGAATCCGAGCCTTGTCACCTTGACACGCAAGCACGTAACTCATGATATTTGGCCAACGGTGGAGACTGGAGCCGTAAACCCTTCCGTTAGTAAAACTATACCAAACTGCGTCGTTTACCTGAAATTAGACCTCCAATCCTTAAATTGCCCTTCTGCCTAAACCTAATACCATGCCCATCCCCGCATCTTAGTCTGGCCCAAAAATTCTCATTTTCCTAAAACTCATATACACATATATGAATATATATTTTATTATTCAACTTAAAAAAACATTAAATATTCCAACCCAGCCATTCATTTTCACAAACCGGTTCGAAGTGATGGACCGGTTTGACCCTAGTCTGAATAAGAATATTCGTCTTCCTCCCCGCTTTCCTAAACTCTGCTCCAACGATGCGGAGCCAGTTGCTTGCGTTTTTTTTTTTTTTTTTTTTTTTTTGCGTTGGATGTGTGGCAGTCGGCGGAGGGGCTGGGTCGATTTTCTCTTCAATAATTATCCATTGTTTTTTTTTTCTGGTTTAATTTTGCAGGAATCAGATAGATACAAAAAATTGATTCGGCAACACATCGATCTCAGAACGATTCATTCGAGAGTGGTGAAAGGAGCGTATGCGGATTCCATTCACCGGTTCTTCCGAGATCTTCTCCTACTCTTCAACAACGCCATCATTTTCTTCCACAGATCCTCTCCCGAAAACGCTGCAGCACTTAAACTTCGAGCCCTTGTGTTGAAAGAAATGAAAGAGCAACTACGAAATCCCCAACCCCAACCCATTGTCGCAAAATCAAAACCCAAGCAGGAAGTGGATTCGTCGTCCAAGCCCTCTGCCATAGTCGGGTGTCGTAAACGCGACTCTGTTGTTCTGCTTTCGGATGTCGGTGGCAAAAAGGCTGAAAAGAATTCGAGAAACATCGAAGAGAAACCCAAGGTTGATCATAGCAACAAGGCCACTGATTCGTCGGAGATTAAAATTTATGAAAAGGGCACGTGGAAGAAGGGGTTGAAAGAGAGACCAAGAGCGGCGGCGGGTAATTCGGGCCCCAGAAGCAGCTCGAGAACAAGCACGAGCAAAAACAATAATGGGGAAGTGAAGCATGAATATGGGGGGAATGAATTGAGCTCTCACGACGGGATGGAGGTCCGAATGGAAAAGAAAGAGAGAGCGACGAAGAAGAAGCAAGGGGCCGTGAGCTTCTTGAAGAGAATGAAGCAGAATTCTCCAAGCGAAGCAGCGGAGGAAGATGGCGACGTTTCAGAGGATGAGAGTTTGAAAGAAGAGGAAGAAGAGGAGGAAGAGGAGGAGGAGGAGGAGAAGAGGAAGAGGAAGATGAACAACAAGCAGAAGGAAGGGAGGAGAGAAAGGGCAACACGTAGCGGTGGCGGCGGGGGTGGAGGGAGAGGGAAGAGAGGGGTGGGGAGGCCGCCAAAGAAAGCTGAAGCTGCAACAGTAAAGAGGCAGCAGAAGGAGGAGGTGGGCGGTGGTAATGGCAATGGCAAACAACGGAAGCGTTCAAGGAGATAGTGAATTATTGATTGATTCTTAATGTATAATGTAAATTATGTGGTAGTGTGTTTGTTATCCATTTTGTTTAGATTACAGGTTAATTACAAGTTAGAGGTTAGCAGGGAGGGAAAGAAAGAGGGGAACCGACCATTCTTCTTTTTTTCGTTGCTAAGTACACCCATTCATCATATACATATCCAGATTTTAGAAGAAAAAAAGAAAACAATTGGAATTTAGAAATTTGGTCTTTTTGTTCTTCAATAGAAAAGGAAGTGATCATGTAAAGAAATCATTTTTAAGGAGTTACTATTAAGAAGAACAAGTTGAGGCAGATCGCCTTCATGTCATGACAGCCTGGCTCGAGCCAGATTGGGAGAAAAAACGTCGCCCCACATGCAATTGTGTCCAGATTTCAACAGGTGATTTTAAAGAATTAAATCTCAAAAGCTCTAGTGGAGAAACAGGTGCTTTTTCAAATAAATTTATGGTTGGTGTTTGAAATACATAGAAACTCAAGTGAAGTACGTAGCAGAAGAAGTCGATCCTAAACCAAATAAGTTCACCAAATCCAAATCAGAGGATATCATGTGATGGCTTCACATGACCCATGTGACAAAAAAAAAAAAAAAAACACAAATAATCTTAATTTTATCTTAGTGTGGAGTGTGTCATTTTACCATTACCTTTCTGTCCTTTACAGCCAGACCAGACCAACAGATCACACACTTCACTTCACTTCGCCTATTATAATTATTTATTGTTCCCTTGATCATCATCTTCCACACACCATACCACTATGAAAATCCATCCGACAGCAGCTTTGGTCGGTGTCTGCGTCTTGATTCTCACCACCATTTTGATTTCCTTTCCGATGATGAGATTCCACCATCACAAATCGGCTCCAAATCAACCCAGAAGACTACTGCTGCTTTCTTCACTTTCGTCGTTGCCGCTGCCCACAAATCAGAACAACGCCAATGGACAACTGAAAGATGCTCCAAAATCCGCTGCCGCAAGTCTCAGGGTGGCGCCGCCGAGCAAATCAAATCCCACGCAGAACAAGTAATCAATTACTTTATAATTTTCAATACCCATTTTTTGTACAAACATCTTACAGTGAGAGATACACCAAATTTTTGCCGTAGATTATTGATAAATAGATGCAGGGTTTTTACTTCTTCTTAGAGTTAGACTTAGATCTCCACTACTCTGTCGATTTTATTTCACTGACATGATGAATTGGGACATACAGAAACTCCAGATTTGATGTTCATGACTTGGATTCGTAAGAAATTACTTAGTTTTAGCTTCATTTTGTAGTCATGTTGGAAATCTGGAAGATCGGAGTCTTTATTAGTTAATTCTCGGGTCAAACGATGAGATGAAAAAAGGATGTAAATTATTCAAAATAGAACTTGTAATGTAATAGTGTTGAAAACTTGAAAATGCGCATCATTAAGCAAATCAAAGCGCATAATTACTAAATTTAGTAAATTTAAGGTTCCAAATGTTGACTGATTTTTTTTTTCTTTTTGGAAATAATGTTACTTCATTTTGCAACCTATGGCATCTTCTGATGGGAATTTATTATTGAGCGGATGTCTGGACTCTCTTTTTTCTTTTAAATATTATTACTTTTTAAACCTTTTTTTTTTTTTGGGGAATATATGTTGTGTTGTTTTTGTTTTCTAAGATTGATTCAACTGTTCTTTGGAAGAGATTTTTGTAGGCAAGAATATATGTTTGTGTTGTTAATGTTTGAGTATTTTTATTCTAATTTAATTTATATTATTTGTTTTAATTTAATCTCTCATGCTTTAAATTTCTTAAATTTAGTCACACTTATTCACGAATTAACAAAAATTTAGAAGAGAAAAAAAATCAAAAATAGAAAATTTGAATAATGAAACCAAAACAAAATAACTATTTATAACGATCAATAATTTTAACACTATTGCGAATTCATACACTGATTAGGATATTGTTTCTTATAAATATAGTTTTTTTTTAAATTAAAGTCTTATTAATATAGAATCCATAATAGAATTTTGTTTTTTAGTATAAATTTGAAAGGGAGTTGAGTGGACATGGACAATGTATAGACAGAGGGATCTTTATTTAGTGGGTTTCCGATTTAGTGTGAGTATTTTGAATTGTGAAATTCTAAGTTGGGTATTTAAAAGCAAACTAGCCATGCCAATGATACCTATTTTTGCATCAGATTGGACATAGTCCCATTGGAAGGAGCCAACAAGTATAATCACTATGGTCCAAAGATTTTTCTATTTCTATTTCTATTTCTATTTCTCATTTCTTGGAAAAAATCAAATGTAGGTCATGTTTGCATACAGCTATTGGTCTATCTTTTTTTCAACAATTTTTTCTTCTCATATATACACTTAATTATTACTTATATAATCTTGAACTGAAAAAAAAAATATACTTGTTTGTTATATGATCCTTTTGTTTTGACAAATGAACTCTCCCTTACGTCAGGCTTTCTAAATACTGAATTAGATAACACAAAGTCTCCTCCAAAATTTTGATTAACGAATATACGAAGTAATGGAGAAAAATCCACTAAAAATAAAATACATCCCTTGAATGAGTTTCAAAGGAAAACAATTTATCTCCGTAATATATGTGTGTGTGTTGAAAAAATAAAAATAAATCAGTCAACGGTCCAAGGTAGGACTAATTACAATATTTTAAGAAAAGTGAAAATTAAATAATAGTGGGTTTGTGTTGTTCGTCTTCAAAAGTCAAAATTCAACTGTGTTGTTGTTTCCCCTTGGTTATAAGTTTCTTCTCATTTCTCCTCTCTGGTCATCTTCTGCATTACTTAATTACCCATTTCAAATTCAAATCTTCTTACACATCTCTCATGGCTTCTCCTTCTCCTTCTCCACTTCATCTTCTTCTAATTCTAGTTCTTGTTCTTTCACCATCCTCTACCATTGCTCAGCCCCACGTAAACATAACTTTGGGCTCTTCTCTCACCGCACAAAATGACAATTCCTTCTGGTCCTCAAAATCTGGTGACTTTGCTTTCGGCTTCTTGCAATCTCCAACTGGCGACTATTTGTTGGCCATTTGGTTCAACAAAATCCTCGACAAAACTGTGGTTTGGTCCGCTAATCGGGACAACTTGGTCCCTGAAGGATCCAAAATTCAATTCACCATACGCTCTCAGCTCGTGCTCAACAACCCTCGAGGCGAACAAATATGGACTGCCCATTTGGCAGTCACCAATCAATCAGTTTCCTATGCTGCCATGCTTGATACTGGCAACTTCGTGTTGGCTGCCGCCGATTCTAAGATTTTGTGGCAGAGCTTCGATGACCCTACGGATACGATTTTACCATCACAGATTGTTAATCAGGGCGGAATTCTTGTTGCCCCTTATTCAGAAACCAATTACTCGAGTGGAAGATTTCTTCTCTCCATGCGAAGTGATGGGATTTTGGGGCTCTACCGCAGAGCGTTCCCTTTGGATACAATTGGTAAAGCCTATTGGGAAACTAACACCGAAGGCTCTGGGTTCCAGCTGGTCTTCAATCTCTCTGGTTCCATTTATCTCATCGCGAAGAACAAAACCATTCTGAAAACTTTGACATCGAATACACCATCTCCTCAAAATTTCTACCACCGGGCGATTCTTGAGCACGATGGGGTTTTCAGACAATATGTTTACCCCAAATCCAAGATGGGAAATGGGAGTGATTCGTCCTGGTCTAATGGCTGGTCTCAAGTGTCGAACCCCACGCCTGGGAATATTTGTACCAGTTTTTATGATGGTGCGGGAAGTGGGGCGTGCGGGTTTAATAGCTATTGCAGGCTTGGGGATGATCAGAGGCCCTATTGCACTTGCCCACCGGGCTATGACTTGCTTGATCCTAACGATGTGATGAAAGGTTGTAAACCCACTTTCGCTCTTCAGAGTTGTGATGAATCGCTTGATGAAACCGATGACTTCCAAATTTCCCCTTTGGAGAATACGGACTGGCCACAGTCTTATGATCTGGAGCATTACAAACCGGTAACAGAGGATTGGTGCAGAGCCCAATGTTTGAGCGATTGTTTTTGTGTTGCTGCCATTTTCAGAGGCGCGGATTGTTGGAAGAAGAAATATCCTCTTTCCTTCGGGAAAATGGATCCTGGCGTCGGCGGAAGAGCCCTCATTAAAGTAAGGAAGGATAACTCTACTTTCAGATTACCTGATCATCTTGTCGAGAAAGACAAAACTTTGTTGGTCGCTGGGTCAGTTCTATTGGGCACTTCTGTGTTTCTAATCTTCATCCTAATGCCGGTCACTTTTCTGCTTGTTTACCGATTTAGTAAAAGGCGATTGGTGGGTGTTAAAGGAAAGTCACAAGCACTGGGTATGAACTTAAAAGTTTTTAGCTTTGAAGAGCTAAACAAGGCCACAAATGGATTCTCAGAGCAGCTGGGGAGCGGTGCTTTTGCTACTGTTTACAAAGGGATTGTTGATTCTATGGACAACAGCTTGGTAGCTGTTAAAAAGTTGGACAATGCGGTGAAAGAGGGAGACCAAGAATTTAAAGCTGAAGTGAGCGCTATTGCTCGAACAAACCACAAAAATTTTGGTACGATTGCTTGGTTTTTGTAACGAAGGGCCACACAGAATGCTGGTGTATGAGTTCATGCACAATGGGTCTGTCGCGGATTTTCTTTTCGCGCACTCAAAACCAAATTGGTATCAGAGAATTCAAGTGGTTGGGGGAACTGCTAGAGGGCTGTGTTATTTGCACGAAGAGTGCAGCACTCAGATCATTCATTGCGACATTAAACCTCAAAACATCCTGCTCGATGACTCTTTGGATGCACGAATATCAGACTTCGGTTTGGCCAAACTGTTGAAAAAGAACCAAACTCGAACCATGACTGCAATTAGAGGAACCAAAGGATATGTGGCTCCAGAATGGTTCAGAAACCTTCCCATCACAGTGAAGGTTGACGTTTATAGCTTTGGGATTCTGTTGTTGGAGATGATCTGTTGCAGAAGAAGTTTTGAACTGAAAGCAGAGAATGCAGATGAAATGGTGTTGGCGGATTGGGCTTACGATTGCTTCAGAAAGAGGAGAATGAAGATGTTGGTTGAAAATGATGAAGAAGCAAAGAATGATATGGAAAGGGTGGAGAAGTTTGTCATGATTGCAATTTGGTGCATTCAAGAGGAGCCATCTTTGAGGCCTTGTATGAAGAAAGTTGTACAGATGCTTGAAGGTGCCGTTGAAGTTTCAATTCCGCCCGACCCATCTTCATTCATTAGCACAATTCATTAATCAATCACTCCTAATAAAATTGTGCATTAAAATTTTCTTTCATGAATAATTCTTAATATATGTCCACTAACGACTAAGATTTTTATTTTCTTTTCTGTCTGTTGGTCAACTTAAGCTATGGATGATTTTAAAATTATTTCACAAATCAAAGGAGTGGATGGCGGCTCTTGAAATCTATTATCTAATACAAGACAAACTTGGTTAAAATCTCATCGACACAATAAAAAGAAATGTAATTCTGTCTTTTATAATATTTTGAATTATAATTTTAGTTTAACAAATATGAGCGGGGGTGAAGAAGAATAAACCACCTCAGCAATATTGCGTTTGAGGTTGGAACTTGGAAGACGGGATTCACTTTTTCTTTATAATATTAATAGATCCCATAACTCTATTCAAAGATTTATCTACAAATTTTGTTAGTGCAACAAATTATTGCGATAAAAAATTTGTATCATAGGTTTACTCTTTCTTTGTTTACTTTTACCACTAAAATTTTTGGTATCAGATGATGTGACTTTATTATAAAATATTATAAATTTATGTTTAATTTAATTTAATTATATTAATCAATATCAATAAAAATTGTTGTTATTAAATAAAATAAATTGTTATAGTAAAAAATATTTACTTTCCATTCAATAAAATAAATCAAAATATATTATTATTTTAGTTAAAAATAATATTAACACACTTTTAGTTAATATATTCATAATTAGTTAAAAATAAAAAATAGGTATTCTAGTAATTTTTATACATCTCATTGTTTTTATGATTCTAGATAATTTTAGTAAACGACATCAATAAATTTTTATTTCAATTATAAAAAACAACAATTTGATTGCAATGAATTTTCTTTTCAATTTCTTATATTTAGACTTCGGGCAAGTAAATGGGGCACGAATATATAAGTCCAATCTTTTGTTACCCAAAGAAGAAGGTAAACTGCATATAGAATTTTTAGGATTTATTTATTTGAGTTCTAACCGCAAATTGAAATTGAATTATATATTTCTCCACTGGAATCTGCATCTAATCAATTTGTAAGATGTAAACTTAGAAAGAATGTTCCCAAGTCATAAAAATATAGGAAGAGTAAGTGGATATATTGCTTGCCTAGGTGACGTGAGGCCATTAAAATAAAATATCTCCGCTACGGAAACTCGGTTTAGTAGATAAAAAATAATAATGATAATTCGAATCCAAAAATTTTTGTATACAGCTGAAATTACAAGGCAGTACTTTATTCCTGTGATTGAGTGGTCAAATGGGTGGTGCCTTACCCGGTTAACACCTACCCCGCGTGGAAATTCGGCCTATCAATTGTTTGGCTTTAAAGACTTTAAAATTGGAAGTCAACAGCGAGACGACGCCACCGCTTTGTCATTGGAATTCCATTTTGTTCATAAATTTCCTCTGCAAGCTCCAACCATTCTGCCCCTGAAATGGAACTTTGAATTCCCCCACCTTGAGCTGCCCTCTTCCACTTCTCTCATGGCTTCTCCCTTGGGGCCTATTCTTCTACTTTTGCTTCTTTTTCTTTCCCCATCCTCTATCCTTATCCTTGCTCAGACCTACACAAATGTAACTTTAGACTCCTCTCTCACTGCTCGTACTGATGGCTCCTTCTGGCCCTCTAAATCTGGTGACTTTGCCTTCGGTTTCCTCCAATCTGGAGATGGAGGTGGAGACTATTTGCTGGCCATTTGGTTCAACAAAATTGCAGAAAAAACTGTGGTTTGGTCCGCTAATCGGGACAAATTGGCACCTGGAGGATCCATAGTTTCACTTACCCGCAGTGGTCAACTCGTGCTCAGCGGCCCTCGAGGTGATCAAATATGGAGTGCAAACTTAGCAGGTGGCAACCAAACAGTTTCCTACGCTGCAATGCTCGATAACGGCAACTTCATTTTGGCTGCCAGGGATTCTGAAATTTTGTGGCAAACCTTCGATGTGCCTACCGATACCATTTTACCATCACAGACTGTTAGTCAGGGCAAAAGTCTTTTTGCTTCTTATTCACAAACCAATTACTCCAGTGGAAGATTTCAACTCGCGATGCAACCTGATGGGAATCTGGTGCTTTACCCCACACAATTCCCCACAGATACAAGAAGCAGGGCTTATTGGGCAACTGCCACAGTAGGCTCCGGCTTCCAGCTCGTCTTCAACCTCTCTGGTTCCATTTATCTCATCGCAAAGAATGAAACCATTTTGGAATTTTTGACATCAGATACTCCACCGACCCAGAATTTCTACCACCGAGCGATTCTCGAGGATGATGGGGTTTTCAGACAGTATGTTTACCCAAAGATTGGTAGTGGAAGTAATTCGTCTTGGCCTAAAGCTTGGTCTCAAGTTTCGGACTCCACACCTTCCAACATCTGTACGGCACTTAATGATGGTACGGTAAGTGGAGCGTGCGGATTTAATAGCTATTGTAGGCTTGGGAATAATCAGAGGCCATATTGCACTTGTCCACCGGGCTATGACTTACTTGATCCAGATGATGTGATAAAAGGCTGTAAACCCAAATTTGTTTCTCAAAGTTGTGACGCATCGTTTCCTGAAGCTGATGACTTCGAGTTTTCCCCTCTAGAAAATGCGGACTGGCCTCAGGCTGATTACGCCCATTTCCAACCAGTAAATGAGGACTGGTGCAGAAGCGAATGTTTGAGCGATTGCTTCTGTGTGGCTGCCATTTTCAGAAATGGGGAATGTTGGAAGAAGAAGTTTCCCCTTTCCTTTGGGAGGATGGATTCTAGCGTCGGCGGAAAAGCTCTCATCAAAATCAGGAAAGACAACTCTACTTTCAGACCTTATAATCCCTCTGATAAACATACCAACAAAACTAAGTTAGTCGTTGGATCAGTTCTGTTGGGAAGCTCTGTATTTCTAAACCTCACCTTACTGCTGCTCACCTTTTTGATTGGCTACCGATTCAACAAAAGGAAATCAAAGGTTCTTCAAGGAGACCCGTTAGCGTTAGGTGTGAATTTGAGGGCTTTCAGCTATGAAGAGCTAGACAAGGCCACGGTCGGATTCACAGAGCAGTTGGGAAGTGGGGCTTTTGCTACTGTCTATAAAGGAACTCTGGACGACAACAACCTGGTGGCGGTTAAAAAGTTGGACAATATGGTGAGAGAGGGAGGAGAGCAAGAATTTAAAGCTGAAGTGAGCGCTATTGCTCGAACAAACCACAGGAATTTGGTTCGTTTGCTAGGTTTTTGCAATGAAGGAGAAAACAGAATGCTGGTGTATGAGTTCATGCATAATGGATCTCTTGCAGATTTCCTTTTCGGGCCCTCAAAACCAAATTGGTACCAGAGAATTCAACTAGTTCTAGGAACTGCCAGAGGGCTATCTTATCTACACGAAGAGTGCAGCACCCAGATCATTCATTGCGATATCAAGCCTCAAAACATCCTTCTAGATGACTCTTTTGCTGCACGAATTGCAGACTTTGGTTTGGCCAAACTTTTGAACAAAAACCAAACTCGAACCATGACTGCAATTAGAGGAACCAAAGGATATGTAGCTCCAGAGTGGTTCAGAAGCCTCCCCATTACTGTGAAGGTTGATGTGTACAGTTTTGGGATTCTATTATTGGAGATCATCTGTTGCAGGAAGAATTTTGAACTAGAAGCAAAAAATGAAGACGAAATGGTGCTAAGCGATTGGGCTTATGATTGCATGAGAGAGAGGAAAGTAGAGATGTTAGTAAGAAATGATGAGGAAGCAAAGAATGATATAAAGAGGGTGGAGAAGTTTGTTATGATTGCAATTTGGTGCATTCAAGAGGAGCCATCGTTGAGACCCTCTATGAAGAAAGTCATACAGATGCTTGAAGGTGCAGTTCAAGTTTCAACTCCCCCTGACCCATCTTCATTTATCAGTACAATTCAGTGACACAACTTTCTTCTATTATGTGAAAACATTGTCTCTTCTCGCATATCATATGAATAACCCAATACAATTGTCCAATACAAAATGTCTCAGCTGCACTTTGTGGTATAGTTTAGACTAGCCTCAATTGTCAGTCATATAGGACCATCTTGTCTTGCCTCAACTCTCAACTCTGTTTGTTTTCGAAGAAGAGAAGAGCTTCAATACCGCCAAGGCTCCAAGCCAACCCTTTCTCTACTTTGCTTTTTTTGTCATTTAGTTCCTTTGGGAAGTAGTTCTCTGACCGTCCCACTTTTATGATTTTTCAAGTTTCTAGATTCAAATAAATACTACATTACGTATAATTTGTAAACTATGTATAATTTAATTAAATTTGAATCCTTCAAACAAAATGACAATATCCTGATAGGATATTAATTTAACCTAAAGATTGTTTTTAACAAAACGTATTGTGAGAGTTGACCGTGTGGCTTGAGACAAATGTATAGTCCTTTTCACAGTTGGTTGCAATAATCACAATCACAACCGCGTGAAGGATAAATAAAAATTTTCATAGTTGGTTTAATCCATTCCCTTTCTGGGTTGGTTTGAAGGACAAAGGGAGCTTCTTTGCCTTACGGTTTCTCCACACAAATAGTTCCTTTATTGGGAAAGCAACGCTGAAAGTGAATGGAACGATTTTAAGAACTCTACCTTCCAATGATTCGTCTCCTTCAACTAAGGGTCTTTACACTCGAGCAATTTTAATTCCATACCTTCCTATATCTGTGTGAGACTAAACGGTGGCTTTGGAAGTGGAGCATGTGGATATCATAATAATAGCTACTGTAGTAATGCGGGCGATCAGAGACCACTTGCAATTGCCCACGAGGCTATCTATGACAACCTCGATCCAAATGATGTGATGAAAGGTTGCAAACCAAGTTTCATTTCTCAAAGTTCCTGAAAGCCGATGCCTTTGAATTTTTTTCCTACTGGCCTGACTCTGATTATGAGGCTTTCTCTGGAGTAATTCAAGGAAGTTAGGGACAAAACTTTGATAGTCATTGGATCGCTTCTATTGGGCAGTCCTGCATTTCTAATCTTCATCTTTCTGTTGATCACTTTTCTGATTGTGTACCCATTCAGTATAAAAGGAATCGAAGGTTATTGTGGAAAGTCAGTAATCGAAATTAAGAGTTTTCAGCTATCATCAAGAGCTTAACAAGGCCACAGGTGGATTCACAGAGCAGCTTGGAAGCGGTGTTTTTGCTTTTTGCTTCTTATTGATCTGTCCAACAACTTCTTTGTGGCTGTGAAAAAGTTGGACAATATGGTGAAAGAGGGAGACCAAGAATTTAAAGCTAAAGTGAGCGCCTATTGCTCGTACAAACCACAAGAATTTGGTGCGATTGTTCGGTTTCTGCAATGAAGAAACCACCCAGAATACTGGTGAATGAATCCGTCCATAATTCCTAATGGGTCCATGCATGTATGAATCCAGTCAAACTCGATCTAGGAATGCAATTTAGAGGAACTAAAGGATATATGTTTATAGCTACGGGCCTACGGCATTTTGTTGTTGATCATCTGCTGCAGAAAGAGTTTGTAAACAAAAGCAGAGAATGAAGATGAAATGGTGTTGGCAGATTGGAGTTAAGATTTCTTCAAAGAGAGAAAAGTGGAGATGTTAGTGGCAAATGTTGAGGAAGCAAAGAATCATGACACGAAGAGGGTGGAAAAGTTTGTTATGATTGCAATTTGGTGCAATCCAAGAGAACCCATCGATGAGATCGTCCATAAAAAAAGTCATACAGATGCTTGAACACGATGTCGAAGTTCCTAAGATCCATCTTCATTTATCAGCGCGATTTAAATATGAACTTATCAGAACTTGAATAAAAAATGCACATAATAGGGCGAACATCAGTTCGATTATTTTGGTTTTTGAGTGAACCGAGATACTCTGTGAACCAATGTAGAAGATTGAACATAATCGATTTCAACCAAACCGGTTGATTCGATTTCTTCTATTCAGCTGCATCGGGTGGGGAATGTATCAAATTTTGGAAACGCGTAGCAGAGAAAGGGGAAGATAGGGATTGAGAGAGTACCTACTACTGCTCACTGCTGATTACGAAGAGAATCGAAGGGGGCGACGCAACGAAGTCGAAAATCGAAAGAGGAACGGCTCCTTTTTTCTTTTTCCTTTTTTTCTTCTTTTAATTTTATTTCATATTATTATTATTATTATTATTTTTTATAAACTAGAGATGGAGTTGGTGTTGGGCTGGGCTGTGTAGTTGGGTATGGGATTGGGCTGTTGGACCGATACGTAAGAGTTGCAGCTGCGGTTCGGGTCTGTCTGCTCTCTTTACACTCAAAATTTTCAATTTTTTTTAAATATTTGAAATAAAAAATGTTGTTGGTTTCATAAAATTGGAATAAATAATAAAATTTACTTTCTTAGTACAAGAAATTGGGGATACAGGAGTTTCAATCTCATCAACTACCATATATCACACAATTTTAATTAACAAACGCTTAAAATTAGGTCAAGAAATATTTAAAACATAACATTTATTGACCAGCAAATTTTTCCTTTTTTTTTAACAACCATTGACCGGCAATAAAAATTAAAACCCCTTGATGTCAAATTTAGTCTTGAAAATTTTGAATACGTCAAAACATAACATTTATTACTATCACTAAAATTATAGTGGATAACAAAAACCTTTTATATTTCAAAATATGTCACATGTTTTCAAAATTTTCAAATATAGTAAAAATTTCACTTATATCAGATACTCATATCAATAATATATTAGATACTTATATCAATATTATATTAAATACTCGGTATACTAGATATACACCACATACATATTGTACAAATACTCATATAAATAGTATATCAAATGTATATTACATACATATTGCAAGTATATCAAACACTCGTATCAGTAGTTTATATATATATATATATATATATATCAGTAGTAAGATATATTGTAGATATATTACAATTTATATCATTTAGGTAAAATTGTCATTTTAAAATTAGACTTCCATTTTAAAAAAAAAATTTGCTATATTAAAAAAAAACTAAAATGTGATTACTATTTTACTAATTTTATTAAATATTTTTTATCATATTTACAATTATAGTTTGTTTATTATTGTTATTATTATTATTATTATTATTTTTTCTAGCATAGTAAAATTTATTATTATTGACCACAATTTCCCACGTGTTCCAGTCAAGCTCCAACTTTTCAAAGTCTGCGTTTTTCTTTATTATCATTATTCTTAAAAAAAAAGGCTCAAAATAAATGGAATAGTCCACCTTGGAAAGAGAATAATACTTAGGTCACCACACCTATAAAAGTTATTAAAAAAAGAAAAGAAAAGAAAAACTAATTTTCGGTCCGTACTATTCCTTTCATCATATTTAACTTCACATTGCTGTACTCAAAAAAAAAAAAAAAACCTTCACATTGCTTCTCAACTATATAAAAAACTTGCTTCTTTGCCTTGCCTTCGTCATTATGGCTTCTCCACAAAAACCATTTTGGTTCTTCTTCTTCCGAATCCAACCCTTTCTTTCTTTCCTCCTCCTTTTCCTTTTTCTTTTACCATCCTTTTCAGTTTCTCAGCCCTACAAAAATGTAACTCTGGGTTCATCTCTCACTGCTCGCAACAATAAAAATGACTCCTACTGGCCCTCCCAATCTGGTGATTTTGCTTTTGGGTTTCAACAGATTGGAAGCAAAGGCTTTTTGTTGGCCATTTGGTTCAACAAAATCCCTCAAAAAAACCGTTGTCTGGTCCGCCAATCGGAACGATTTGGTGCCTGAAGGATCCACAGTTCAACTCACCACTCTTGGTCACCTCCTGCTCAACGACTCAACAGGCAATCAAATATGGGCCGCAAATTTTGCAGCCGATAATGGAACGGTCTCCTATGCTGCCATGCTTGATACCGGCAATTTCGTCCTGGTTGCGAATAATTCCCCAGTTTTGTGGCAAAGCTTCCATGAGCCCACCGATACTATTTTACCGTCACAGAATATTATGAACAACGAAATTAGTCTTATTGCTCGCGATTCAGAAACAAAATTACGCAGAGGGAAGGTTTATATTACGGATGCAGGGCGATGGGAATCTGGTGCTGCACCCCAGAATTGTCCCTTTGGGTAGTATTGGGTCACCTTATTGGGCAAGTAACACTGTAGGCTCTGGGTTCCAGCTCGTTTTCGACCTCTCTGGCTCCATTTATGTCTCTGCAACCAATGGAAGTAGTGTAAAAAATTTGACCTCCTATACTCCTTGGAATAAGGATTCTTACCATCGAGCCATTCTCGAGTACGATGGAGTTTTCAGGCAATATGTGTACCCAAAGAATGATAATGGCACTCCTTCCCTTCGACCTAAGGGTTGGAGTCAAGTCTCAAATCCCATACCTTCGGATAATATTTGCGGGAGCATAGGAAATGGCTTAGGAAGTGGAGCTTGTGGGTACAACAGCTATTGCAATTTGGTGGATCAGAGACTAACTTGCGAATGCCCACGAGGGTATCACAAGGTTGATCCAGATGATCCCATGAAAGGTTGCAAACCAATTTTTGTTTCTCAGAGTTGCGACTACTCGTTTCCTGAAGCTGATGCCTTCGATTTTTTTCCGATAGAAAACTCAGACTGGCCTGACTCTGATTATGAGGGTACCTCCGGAACAAATGAGGATTCGTGCAGAAGATCTTGTTTGGATGACTGTTTTTGTGCTTCTGTCGTTTTTGAAACAGGGAATTGTTGGAAGAAGAAGTTTCCTCTTTCATTTGGAAGAATTAATCCTGATTTTAAAGGTAGAGCTCTCATCAAATTTAGGAAGGACAACTCAACTTTGATGCATAATAGTGTTGTCAACAGATATAGGGACACAACTTTGGTAGTCACTGGAGCAATTCTTTTAGGCAGTTCTGGGTTTCTAGTCTTCATTTTATTGCCGGCCACATTTCTGATTGCTTACCGATTCAGTAAAAAGAGATCAAAGGACGATGTCGTCGAAAAGCTACCGGTCCTTGGTATGAACCTGAGAGCTTTCAGCTATGAAGAGCTTAACAAGGCCCCAAGTGGATTCTCAGAGCAATTGGGATGCGGTGCTTTTGCTACTGTTTACAAAGGGATCGTTGATTCTATGGACAACAGCTTGGTAGCTGTTAAAAGGTTGGACAATACAGTGAAAGAAGGAGACCAACAGTTCAAAGCTGAGGTGAGTGCTATTGCTAGGACAAACCACAAGAATTTGGTTCGATTGCTTGGTTTCTGCGATGAAGAGCCACACAGAATGTTGGTGTATGAGTTTATGCAAAATGGGTCTCTCGCAGATTTCCTTTTCGGGCCTTCAAAACCAAATTGGTACCAGAGAATTCAGCTGGCTATAGGAACTGCCAGAGGGCTATGTTATCTACACGAAGAGTGCAGCACTCAAATCATTCATTGCGATATTAAGCCCCAAAACATCCTTCTAGACGACTCTTTTGGTGCACGAATTGCAGACTTCGGTTTGGCCAAACTTTTGAAGAAAAACCAAACTCGAACCATGACTGCAATAAGAGGAACCAAAGGGTATGTGGCTCCAGAATGGTTCAGAAACCTCCCCATTACAGCGAAGGTAGATGTTTATAGCTTTGGGATTCTATTGCTGGAGGTGATCTGTTGCAGAAGAAGTTCTGAATTGGAAGCAGAGAACAAAGATGAAATGGTGTTGGCAGATTGGGGTTACGATTGCTTCAAAAGGAGGAGATTGGAGATGTTGGTAAGAAATGACGAAGAAGCAAAGGATGATATGAAAAGGGTGGAGAAGTTGGTTATGATTGCAATTTGGTGCATCCAGGAGGAGCCATCGCTGAGACCATCCATGAAAAAGGTTCTGCAGATGCTTGAAGGTGCTGTTGAAGTTTCAACCCCGCCTGACCCATCATCATTTATCAGCACAATTCAGTAGCATAATTTCTTTTAATTTCATGAATAATTTTTAGTATACGAATTACTATCCCTATCCCTCCCTGTGTAGGTATATCTTTTAAGTGTGATATAGTTTGGGAAAATGGACAAAATAAATTTTCTGGGAGCGTCTCTTAAAATTTTTTAATCCTACTCCTCAAAACATAAGTTTTTTAGTCACTACTAACATTATCAACTTTACCAAATAACCTCTCATGTCTTTCCTTGCTTTTTTTTTCTCTCCCAGGCTCCATCTCTCTTCTCTCTCTTCCACTAATATTCTAATATTTTAGACTTCTCTCCTTATTTCCTCTCTCTACTCTATCTCCCTCTTTTTATAGATTTTTTTTCCTAATCTCTATTTTCTTATCGTAATTTTTTTTTTCATTCTCCCTAAAATTTTTTCTTGGAGTTTCTCTTTCCCATCTTCCCTCTTTCTCTATTTTTTCTATTACTATTATTCTCTTTCTTCTTTACTCACCACAAAAAGTAATTTTTTTCGCCGAAGAAAGAAGATCGAGGAATGGGGGCAAGAGAGAGCGAGGTTGAGCGAGGGAGGGCGAGAATTGAGGGAATCTAAAAATACTATCTCAATATTAATTCAAATTTGTTTCTCGAAATCTATTCTCAATTTCATTAAATCTCTCAAAGTAGTTTTAATTAGGATGGAATTACATTTTGCTTTCATCTCTTTCATTCCTAATTTAAAATTTAATCAAATGAAAATATCAATTTAAAAGTATTGGAATTTGAAATTTAATTCAAATTTATTTTCCAAAATCTCTTTTTTAATTAGATTTTAAATTGATACATTTGATTAAAATTTAAATTAGAAATCAAAGATGGGAAAGCAAAATTGGGGGATTTGAAAAGCAAAATTGAGATTTGAAATTCAATTATAATTAAAACTACATTAGAGATTTCAGGAAACAATGAATTAATATTGAAATTCCGTATAAACATTAATTCAAAATTAATTTGATTGGATAAACATTAATTCAAAATTAATTTCTAGATACTATAAAAAAACAATCTCATTAAAAATATTATTTTTAGATTCACTCAATTCTCTCTCGCTCTCTCTCTCGCTCTCTCTCTCGCTCACCCTCGCTCTCTCTCTCTCTATCTCCTCCCCCATTCCTCTTCCACTGAGCTTCTTTCTTCGGCGAATGACCTCCTTCGTTGGCTTTGATGCGGCCGTCGTCAGCGAAGTCACGGGAACCATGGAGGCTGCTGGTTTTAAAAAAAAAGCTGAGAGATTTAGAGTTTTTTTTAAGTAAATTGCTTTTTGTGGTCAGTAAAGAAGAAAGTGAATAATAGTAATTAGAAAAAATACAGAAAGATGGAGGAAGGAAAAAAGAAACTTCAAGAAAATTTAAGAGAGAATGAGAAAAAAAACTTTGCTGAAAAGAGAATAATAAAAAACGATAAGAAAAAAAATATGGAAAAAGAGGGAGATAGAGGTAGAGGGAGGAAATAAGGAAGGAAGTCTAAAATATTAGTGGAGGAGTAGTGAGGGTCATTTGGTGTGAATGTGATGTCAGCAAATGCTTATAAAATTTGTGTTTTGAAAATGATGATTAAAAAACTTAAAATGATCCAATAGAATGCTTATTTTGTCAATTTTCCCGTTTAGTTTTATTATACTTGATTGCTATTGTTAAGGATTCAACATTCAAAAGATAAAAGACGCAGTATGCTGACTAATTGTCCATTTATATAAAATATATATGGCTAATATAAAAATAGATTTTACCAACCCATAAAAGCGAAATGATTCAAAATCAAATTGGTTGAGTGATAGTAATATTGACATTATTACAACAATCACATTTAATAAAATTTTTGCGTGTTTCTGTCAAAATCAAATTGGTTGACTGATAGTAATATTGATATTATTACAACAATCACATTTAATAAAAATTTTGCGTGGGAGGAAGTATTTACTATTTAATATAAAGTTTTGAATGTGTCAAATGTAACATTAAATTTAAGGAATGCATCAAATATTCAGCGATTCAAGTATCTCAACCAATTCTAATTTTTCAAAGTGTCATCTCTTTTTTCTTAGTTTTACTACGTGCACCGTACCTGTCACGTTATTACAACAACCATATTTAATATTTTGTACGTGGGAGGAAGTATTTAGTCTAAAAATTTTGAAATCATCAAATGTAACATTAAATTCATGGGCAAATGTTATGCATCAAGTGATTGACTAGCAATGCAAAGTCTCTCATCCAAACTCCAACTTTTCAAAGTGACCTCTCTTTTTCCTTTCGGGTTGGCTTTTCAAAACCAGCCCTCCCAATTTATTATTATTTTTCTCGTACAAAATGACCTCAAAATTAAATGGACCTCTTACCATCATTTTGACCTACCACCTTTTTTAGCTGTTAAAATATTAATATCTATGAATGTCACTTGAGGGTGGGTAAGAATACATTTTTGCCCTCATAGCGTGAGACCCTTTTTAACCTAAGTATGCCTTTTATAATTAATGCAAAAGCTGCCTAATTTTATGGGGATGAAATATTAGAGGTATGTTTGTGAGACAGAAAGAGATAGCATTTACAGATATCTTTTAGTAATGTATATATTTTAAAGGCTTAACATATCAAATAGTCTCTAACCTATTAAGCCCTTCCATAAATAAATATGTTAAAAATTTATTTTTAATACACCATGTGAGGATGAGAAATTGAATTCACAACCTTTTGGTTGAGATATATGTTAATTACCGCTAAGCTATACTCACTTTGACAATACGTTAAAATTTGTTAATAAAGAGTTGATGTATTACTGAAGGATTGTTTTATTAACATTTGTGAACATACCAATGGAAAGAAATGAAATTTATAAATCAACAAGTTGAGTTTCATGTGTTAAAGTAATATTATTTGATGTCCCATGGTTAAATATGTTAATAAAATAATAAATGAATGATACATCAATTTTTTTAACAAAAAAAATATAGATTTTTTTTAATTACGAAAGGAGTCTATTGAGATTTTTTTTTTTTTTTTTGTTTAATATGACCAAGTCCAAAACAAAAGTCACGTTGGAAGAAAAAATGTCAATCCAATGACGAAGGTACAAAGGCCTCTTTATGTATAAAAATGGACTCATCTGTCTAGTTTGCCTTATGGCTTCTCTACAGAAATTATTCTACTTCTTTCCTCTTCTTCTTCTACCATCCTTTTCAATTTCTGAGCCTTATAAAAATATCTCTCTGGGCTCATCTCTCACTGCAGGCGGCGGCAACAGCAACAACAACGGCTCCTACTGGCCCTCCCCATCCGGTGATTTTGCTTTTGGGTTTCTACAACTTGGAAGAAAAGGCTTTTTGTTGGCCATTTGGTTCAACAAAATCCCTCAAAACACCGTTGTCTGGTCCGCCAATCGGAACAATTTGGTACCTGCAGGATCCACAGTCCAACTCACCACTCGCGGTCAACTCCTGCTCAACGGCCCCGGAGGCAATCAAACATGGGCTACAAATTTACTAGATAATAACGCTGCTTATGCTGCCATGCTTGATAGTGGCAACTTCATCCTGGCTGGGACTGGGAATGATTATTCCCAAATTGTGGCAAAGCTTCGACACACCTACTGATACAATTTTACCATCACAGACAATCAGCGGAGATCTTATTGCTCCTTATTCAGAATCGGATTACTCAGAGGGAAGATTTCGACTCTCCATGGAAAGTAATGGGAATCTTGTGCTAACTTACCCCGCAACTATCCCTATGCGTGCAACTCCCACATCTTACTGGGAAAGTAAAACGGCAGGCTCTGGAAACAGGCTCGTTTTCAACCTCTCTGCCTCCATTTATGTCTCTGCAAGAAATGAGAGTGCTGTGAAAACTTTGACCTCCAATGCCCCTTCAACTGAGGATTTCTACCATCGAGCCATTTTCGAGTACGATGGAGTTTTCAGGCATTATGTGTACCCAAAGCCCCATAATGCTTCTCCCTGGCCCCAGGCTTGGAGTCGAGTATCAAATTCCGTACCTCCCAATATTTGTTTGCCAATAGTCAGTGGCTTGGGAAGTGGGGCTTGTGGGTACAATAGCTATTGTAGTATTGGAGACGATCAGAGACCAACTTGCCATTGCCCACGAGGCTATGACTACCTTGATCCTAATGATGCCATCAAAGGCTGCAAACCCAGTTTTATTCCTCAAAGTTGTGACGACCCAATTCCTGAAATTGATGCCTTCGAGTATTTTCCCATAGAAAATTCAGACTGGCCTGACTCCGACTATGAAGCTTTTCACGGAGTAGATGAGGACTGGTGTAGAAGAATTTGTTTGGAGGATTGTTTTTGTGCTGCTGTCGTTTTCCAAGAATATAAATGTTGGAAGAAGAAATTTCCTCTTTCATTTGGAAGAATTGATCTTAACTTTACAGGTAAAGCTCTGATTAAAATTAGGAGAGATAACTCTACTTCCATACTTCCCAATCGCGTCAAGAAAGATAGGGACAAAACTTTAGTAGTCATTGGGTCGGTTTTATTGGGCAGTTCTGGGTTTCTTATCTTCATCTTACTGCCAACCACTTTTCTAATTGTTCTTGGATTAAAAAAAAAGAGATCAAAGATTATTGACAGGAGGCCAGAAATTCTGGGTGTGAACCTAAGAATTTTCAGCTATCAGGAGCTGAACAAGGCAACAAATGGATTCACAGAGCAGTTGGGAAGTGGTGCTTTTGCTACTGTTTATAAAGGGATTATTGGTTCTATGGACAACAATTTGGTGGCTGTTAAAAAGTTGGACAATGTGGTGAAAGAGGGAGACCAAGAATTTAAGGCTGAGGTGAGCGCTATTGCTCGAACAAACCACAAGAATTTGGTTCAATTGCTTGGTTTTTGCAATGAAGAACCACACAGAATGTTGGTGTATGAGTACATGCCAAATGGTTCCCTCGCAGATTTTCTTTTCGGGTCTTCAAAACCAAATTGGTATCAGAGAATTCAAGTCGCTATAGGGACTGCCAGAGGGCTATGCTATCTACACGAAGAGTGCGACACTCAGATCATTCATTGCGACATTAAGCCCCAAAACATCCTTTTAGACGCCTACTTGGAGGCACGAATTTCAGACTTTGGATTGGCCAAACTGTTGAAAAAGAACCAAACTCGAACCATGACTGCAATCAGAGGAACCAAAGGTTATGTGGCTCCGGAGTGGTTCAAAAGCCTCCCCATTACAGTGAAGGTTGATGTTTATAGCTTTGGGATTCTGTTGTTGGAGATGATCTGTTGCAGAAGAAGTTTTGAAATGAAAGCAGAGAATGCAGATGAAATGGTGTTGGCGGATTGGGCTTACGATTGCTTCAGAAAGAGGAGAGTGAAGATGTTGGTTGAAAATGATGAGGAAGCGAAAGAAGATATGAAGAGGGTGGAGAAGTTTGTTATGATTGCAATTTGGTGCATTCAAGAGAAGCCATTGTTGAGACCTTCAATGAAGAAAGTGATACAGATGCTTGAAGGTGCTGTTGAAGTTTCGACTCCACCCGATCCATCACTTTGCTAACATAATTTTCTTCCATGAATAGTTCTTAGTTTACGAATGACTATTAATTCACGTGAATATCTGTTGAAAATGTGAAATTATGCTTGTGGCAGAGGCAGATTTGTAATATACATTGTTGGTTTATTATTAATTAAAATTCTCTTTGGTTTGGTGGCGCAGGTGTGTCTTGCTCTTCTCAATGTTTGATTTTTGTATTCTCAATTTTTTATTTTGTTACTCACCAGTCCAATTTCAAAAAGAGGTTGACAGAGCTTGCTCAATCCACTTAGCAAAAGGAAATTTTAATTACAAATATAATAAATATAAAAAAAAAAAGTATATATTACAAACCCGAGTTTTGCCAAAACACGTCCCTGAGGCCTGAACTAATGGGTTTGTATGAATTTCATATTACTTATAGTAGATTTCTGACCAAATTTCATTTCATCCCTTTACCTCACTTTTTTAAATCAAACTAACTGTAGTTTTGTATTTTTATCGAAAAATATATTTTGGGTCAGAAAACGAGTTTCGAAAATTTGGGTCAATTACCTAAATCCAAAAAGCTTTTGAATTATTATTTTTTTTTTGTCAATTTTCCCTATTGTTTACTCAACTTTTAAAATTGAGATAACATCTCTATTTTAAATCTTAATTTCATAGATGTTGTTTTCAAAATTTACACTTTTACATATTTCAGATAGGATTTTATGTTATTACCGTTTCTACCATTATTTATTGCTTTTTATGTTATTATAATTTTAAAATTTAAAATATTTGAATCCTTAATTTGTTATTATATTCATTTAATTATTGTCGGCTCCGTTCAATTTTTCAACCTAAATTCCTCAAATCTCTCATTAAAAAAGATTTTATCCTCTCACCAATTAAGAACTCCCAAATTTGTGAAATCATGTTTTGAATTAATCAGATTTGTTCCGTCTGCTTCCGTCTCCAACCTTTTTTTTTCCGCCGTCTTCCTTTCTTTCGTGCAGACCTTCATCAACGAGGACAAGAGACGTGCAGACTGTCTGTCTTCAGGGCTTCCATCAACAAGCGATTTTTTCCTTCTTCTTTTCGTCTAGATTTTCTTATTTCCGCTGCCGAATAGACTTTCCGTCGACCTCGTTGCACGTTTCCGACACTGTGCAGCGTGCTTCCTTCAACGAGATATTTATTCCTTCCATTTCCGTCGCCGAATAAACTTTCCATCAACGTCTTTGCACGTTTCCGACGTCGTTCAACTCGTTCCTCGTCTCCTGTCCCCTTCTGTTTTTACCATTGGTAATTATTAGTCTTCCGTTAAGATTGATATATATGGGGATATATTTTATGTATGTATATAGAAAATTGAAGTTCTAAACGTTTCATAGTCTTAGTATTTCTGATTATATTCGTATATATTCGTATATATTGTATATGTGAATATATCTCACATATATCTTATAGTTGTGTAGATAGGGTCCTCCAAAATTGAAGTTTTGATTTTTGAAGGTTTTCAAATTTTGGGGGATTTGAGGTTATTGTTTCAAATCTTTGTCAATTTAAAGCCTCTGTCAAATGGATGTTTCATTTTTTTTGTTTATTTATTTTGGGAGATTTTTAGACTGGATTCGGGGATATTTTGAGAGGTTTTCAAATTTGGGGAATTTAGGGTTTTCTTTTTAAGGTTTTGGTGTTTTAATTTGTTTTGGAAAGTATCATTAACCTAAAATTATGGGATCCAAATTATATCCTTCCAATAGACTATTTAAGTAATTTATGTGATGGATACCCTCCTAAATAAGATTGATACATGACAAATGTAAATTCTATACATTTAATTAGGATCTTTAGCCCATCAACGTACTATTCCCTTTAAAATTTGTTTTAGTACTGTTGGGACGTTGGCTCACTTGGGCCCAAATAACATATGTTCAGAAAATCTTGGGCTCATAATATCAATCGGTGAAGCCCTTTTATGAAACAGTCGTGTGGTGAGGGTACTTATTCTTCGGACAAAACAAAACAGAAGAGTTGTTCTTTTTCTTTTTCTTTTTTTTTTCTGGGTTCTTCTTGCGGCGGTACAGAAGCGGCGACGAGGGTTTTTTCCTTGGTTCAGTCGATTTTGTAAACTTATAAGTTGCAGTTCGTTTGATGTTCTCTCTACTGTGCCTTTTGTAGCAGGAAATTTAGGCTTGTTATTTGCATAAGAAAAGAATGAGGTTAGAGAAGTGTTGGTTCTGTTCCTCCACCATATATCCAGGACATGGTATTCAGTTCGTTCGCAATGATGCCAAGGTAAGGGTGTAAAGTTGTTTTTGTTAGCTTGAAGATTGCAAACTTTCTTGTTCGTGATCCTTTGTTTGCGGTGCATATTAGTCTGTAGGAATTGATGGTCGTTCTTGGTGGACTTCTGAATTAGTTATATTAGGCAGAATCCCTTGTTCCTTATATGCTTTTTCGGCAGATTTTTAGATTTTGTCGGTCAAAATGCCACAAGAACTTCAAGATGAAGAGGAATCCCCGTAAAGTTAAATGGACTAAGGCATACAGGAGGTTGAATGGAAAGGATATGACACAGGTAACTTTCTTGATTGATTTCTGGAACAATTAGGATTTTGATTTTTGAAAGTCCAAACTTTCTGGCGTCTCTTTAATTGTTGTTTCATATTGGTATTATCCAGGACTCGACTTTTGAGTTTGAGAGGAAGCGCAACAGGCCGGAGAGATATGACAGGAATCTCACAGAAGAGACATTGAGGGCTATTAAGAAGATCGATAAAGTCAGAGCAGATAGGGAGTCGAGGCACATTGCACGCAGGTTTTTAAATCTCTTCCATTACCACGCTGTATGCCTATATACTGTGAATAATGCTTTAGGTGTAACTTGGGGTTGTTCACATTTGCAGAATGCAAGGAAAGAAAGGAAAGGAGCTCAAAGAGGCGCGCAAGGAATTGGATCAGAGCATCAGTTTGGTCAAAGCACCTTCTGTTCTCAAGGAGGATCCTTCCCTCACCCTTCCTAAGATCAAAGTCAAGGTGGCACAATCGCAAGCAGAGCAAAATCAGGCTATGGAACAATGACCTTGTTACTCTCATCAAATGTTTACGCCACAATTCTTGTGCACATCATGTGGTAGTTTGCCATCGTCTGTCCTTACAAAGGCATGGTTGTCAACGTGTCATTTGAGACTGTTGTTTGAATACAGACTCTTAGAATTTTTCTTGAATCATTTCTTGGCGCTGTTTTAATTTGTATGTTTCCTCACCTCTTGCTTCTTTGTTGAAGAGGGCATGTAGAGATGAATTCACATTGGAGATTGATTTCTAGATTGACTGTAGGTGGTGGACTCGACGGATGTTTTGGGTTCTAAATGGAACGGCTAAGATATTTAGTCACTTATAGATTGGAAGTTGGAATCCCTCTAAATTTGTTCTTGAAGATTTTGAATACGTCTGATTTGATATAGCATTCCAACTAAAAAAAAAGAAACTGCGACCCAGTTTCTGGTTCTCCCCGATCACAAAAATAAGGCTTTATTATTATTTATTTTAAACTATTACAAATCAAATAAGGATTGGAGATTTAATAGTTTCATGAACGCATTGTTTTCAACAAAATGTCACGTGATTTGGTCTCATAATTCATATTTTTTTGGTTCAGATAAAGGGTGAACATAATTTATTAAACTTTGTCCGTGGGTTGGGAAATTCTGACTGTGTCAAACCGAGACATAACATTTAATTTTGAGGACTAAAAGTAACATCACATCAGTTAGCAATTAAAGTTACCTTGTCATAAATATTCTATCTCAAAATCAATTAGGTATCTCGTATATATTAACGTGGGATCCTTGACATATTCTTTCATAATGGTAGGTTTTTTAAGTTTACTAATCTTGGTCGGATTCGAATTCAAATATTTGGGAAGTTCACAAGATAACAAAGATTTATAATATACCTGAGATATTCTACTCATTATCAATTGATTGAGATATTCTACTCATTATCAATTGATTCAGAAAGAAGTAACTTATACATACATTAGTTAGCTCTTTTTCTTATTTGTTGAATGCGGGGTCCTTTTAACACAGCATCCTCTTTTTGACTAGTTTTCAAAGTCTTCTTCCTCTTGTTCTTATTCGTGGCTAGTTCTATTCTAAGCCCACGTGGAAACTTTGGCACCATTGGAATTTGGAAGGGGCTCTCTCCCTCTGCTCTGCATCTGCTCTTGTTTTCCATTTATCTCTGGATAATTGAATTGATATCGCTTCTCAAGTGTATTGCATGTTTGCCCTATGGCTTCCCCGTGCGAATCATCTTACTTCCTTCCGTTTCTTCTTTTTCTTTTTCTTTTACCAACTTGTTCGATTTCTCAGAGTCAGCCGTATAGAAATGTAACCCGGGGCTCAGCCCCTCTCACTGCACGCAACAATGACAATGGCTCCTACTGGTCCTCCCCATCTGGTGATTTTGCTTTTGGGTTTCGACAGCTTGGAAGTGAAGGCTTTTTGTTGGCCATTTGGTTCAACAAAATTGTCGAAAATACCGTCGTTTGGTCGGCTAATGGTGATAACTTGGCTGCCTGAAGGATCCACAGTTGGCTCCAATGCATCAGCCATATTCTGCTTTGCACTTGGTTCATAGGTGATGAGAAATTCTTCAGTAGACATCACCAGAAAAGAAAAAAAAGTCAGTAGGGTGGTGACATATTATTATGTTTTTTTATATAGCAGGGAGTCAAAAGCATTGCTCCTCTATACCCAAGTACACCCGCGCCCGTCCCAAGGCTCGAATCCGGGAGATATCAAGAGTTTTTGGTATTAAGCTCACCAAAAGTTCAAACTTGAGACCCCAAATCCTTGCTAACTGGGCTGCCGCTTTGGGGCGGGTGGTGACATATTATTGCCTTGGCCGTCTCGTGCTCTGACGACCCTGGAGGCAAGCAAATATGGACTGCAAACGTTGGCACTAATGAGGACGTGTTTTAAGCCGCCATGCTTGATACTGGAAACTTCGTCTTGGTTACCACTACCGATCAAATTGCGTGGCGAAGCTTCGTTGCGGTTACCGATACGCTTTTACCATCACAGACTTTAAATAAGAACGGAAACCTCATTGCTCGTTACTCAGAAACCAACTACTCAACTGGAAGATTCCAACTTGCGATGCAAGGTGATGGGAATCTCGTGCTTTACCTCAGAGAATTCCCCACGGATTCAGTAAATGCAGCTTATTGGGCAACTGGCACTATTTTGGACCGTAGCTCCAACTTTCATGTCGTTTTCAGCCTCTCTGGTTCTATTTATCTCATTTCAGACTCAGAGAATGGAACCATTCTGGCAAATTTGACATCAAATACTCCGTCAACTCAAAATTTCTACCACCGAGCGGTTCTTGAGCATGATGGGGTTTTCATACAGTATGTTTACCCAAAGATTGGTCATGAAATCAATTCGTCTTGGCCTAAAGCTTGGTCTCAAGTCTCAAACTCCACACCTTCCAACATCTGTATGGCAATTAATGGAGGTTTGGCAATTGGGGCGTGCGGGTTTAATAGCTACTGTAAGCCTGGGGATCATCAGAGGCCACTTTGCACTTGTCTACCAGGATACGACTTAATTGATCCTGACCATCTGATGAAAGGTTGTAAACCCACCTTTGTTTCTCAGAGTTGTGATGAATTGTCTCCTCAAACTGATGACTTCCAATTTTCAACTTTGAAAAACGCCAATTGGCCCGATTCTGATTATGGGCATTTCAAAGCGGCGACTGAAGATTGGTGCAAAAGCGAATGTTTGAGCGATTGTTTTTGTGCCCTTGTTGTTTTCAAAGATGGGGAATGTTGGAAGAAAAAGTGGCCTCTTTCTTTCGGAAGAGTGGATCCCAGCCTCCGCGAAAAAGCTTTCATCAAAATCGGGAAACACAACTCTACTTTCGAATTCGAACGTAGTAATCTTTATGAGACAAAACATTGGAAGTGGAACAAGACTGCGATAGTCATTGGATCAATAGGCTGTTCTGTTCTTCTGTGCTTCATTTTATTGCTTGCCACTTTATTGATTCGTAAGCGATTCGGTAAAAGGAAATCAAATGTTCTTCAAGGAGACCCATTAATTTTAGGTGTGAATTTGAGGATTTTCAGCTACGAAGAGCTCAACAAGGCCACAGGTGGATTCGTAGAGCAGTTGGGACGTGGTTCTTTTGCTACTGTTTATAAAGGGATTATTGATTCCATGGACAACAGCTTGGTGGTCGCCGTTAAAAAGTTGGACACTGCGGTGAAAGAGGGAGACCAAGAATTTAAAGCCGAAGTGAGCGCTATTGCTGGAACAAACCACAAGAATTTGGTCCGATTGCTGGGTTTCTGCAATGAAGAGCCACAATAGAATGCTGGTGTATGAGTTCATGCCTAATGGGTCTCTCGCAGATTTCCTTTTCGGGCCTTCGAAACCAAATTGGTATCAGAGAATTCAAATAATTTTGGGAACTGCGAGAGGGCTGTGTTATCTACACGAAGAGTGCAGCACTCAGATCATTCATTGTGATATCAAGCCTCAAAACATCCTTCTGGACGAGTCTTTTAGTGCACGAATTGCAGACTTCGGTTTGGCCAAACTTTTGAAAGCAGACCAGACTCGAACTATGACTGCAATCAGAGGAACCAAAGGATACGTAGCTTTAGAGTGGTTCAGAAACCTCCCCATTACAGCGAAGGTGGATGTTTACAGCTTTGGGATTGTGTTGTTGGAGATTATATGCTGCAGAAGGAGTTTTGAAGCAAAAGCAGAGGGTGAAAATGAGAAGGTGCTGGCGGATTGGGCTTATGATTGCTTCAAGGAGGGGAAAGTGGAGATGGTGGAGAATGACGAGGAAGCAAAAACTGAGTTGAACAAAGTGAACAACTTCGTTATGATTGCAATTTGGTGTATTCAAGAGGAACCATCGCTTAGGCCCTCCATGAAGAAAGTGGTGCAGATGCTTGAAGGTGTGCTACAAATTTCCTTTCCCCCTGACCCATCTCCTCTGACATTTTCTCTTCTATAATTTACTTTCTTTTAAAGCCTATGTTGTTCCTAAATTCTGTTTGTATTCGACATCTCTAGTATGAGATAGATTATTTGTGGTGTTGTGTAGCATTAGATTGCGTAGTCCTTGTTTCTGGTGCAAGTATAATTTGAGTAGTCCCATTTTCTGTTTTACTTTTTTCCCTTATTTTTTTTGAACTATTCAACTCTTTTACCATATTGGATTTTATTTTGAAATTTGCTATTTCTTAATTTATATATTTGGTAGTCCCAATTTATTTGTTTTCCTTTATTCCTTTGGGTGCTATGCATTATAAAATTTAAATTCATTCAAACGGTTCGCAATAAATTGATTTAAGTTAACAATAAAATGCCATCTATTTATGCTATTTTAATATTTTGCGAAGTTTAAAGTGTGAATACCATACACATACTTTTGTTACTTTGCATGTGGTTAATTTTAAAATAAAATAATTTTTTTAATGTGGATAATTTAAAATTAAATATTATTTAATTTCATTAGTTTAAAATAAAATATTATTTAGTTTTTCAATTTGAATAGTAACTACCTATTCAACACTATGAGATTTTGTTTATTGTTTAGGAGGTCCGGCTGTTACAAAATCCATGTCCCAGAAAATGTTTTTTTTTTATTACAAGATTCCTGGATATAAAGAATCGAACTTCCGACCTTAAAAAAAGTGCTATACTTATGTTAGCGAGTTTAACAAAAGTGCTACGTCTCATAAAATATAATATATTACATTATTTTTTGCATCGAAATGAAGGCTGGGGATTGGACATTGGACATGATCAAAATTACATTTATGCCCAGTGAGCAAAAATTTCGTCGTGAAAATTTTGATGTGTAAAAAAGAAACATAAAATTTAATTTAAGGACTAACATGTAACATCATTTGACAAGCAAATTTCGGATCTCTCAGCCAAACTCGAACTTTTCAAACCCTGTCGAAAGTTATAACTCGAAAAAAGAAAAAAAGAAAACAAACATTTCAATTTATTTTTAATATATTTATTTTTTGAGCCACTTTTTAAGAACAAATATTTTTAAAAGGCAGTCTGATCGAAGAGTGATTTTCCAAAGAAATTATTATATCCTTAAAATTTAAAACCATTTGATGATAGGTATTGCTTATTGCATCCCACATCAAGCAAATAGCAAATAGGAAACAACAATCTACTAGATCTAATATGGAGCGAGAAAGAATAATTAAGGCAAATTTGAGAAAGCGAAGTATAAATGGTATGCTAAATATTAAAGAATATGATAATACTATAAGTAAAGGTGGGCAAAATCAAAGCATAGCTATTATAAATTATAATTGAAGTAGTAAAAATTCATAAATGAAATAATAAATAAAAGAGATAAAAAGAAAGATCTAAAATTGAGTTATATTCTTTTCTTGCTTGGAGTCTCGAAACTTTAACCCAGAGCAGACACAGTTTTCAACTTTTAAAACCCTAACTCTGAACTATTCTTAATTAATTATATGTATTTTTTAAGTCCAACAAGTCAAGTTTAAATAATATATCTTTAGTTTTTTCTCAAGAATATTTAAAAGCCGTAGTACGGGATAAAAAATGCTCAATATTTTACATTGATGAGTGTGCTTCATTTTAATTACATCAATTATTTTTTTTTAGTGGAGAGGTTTTTTTTATTTTTTTATTTTTAACTATTAAAAGTTTCTCTACCAAAAAAGAAGGGAAAAAAAAACCGATGATAATTAAAGGGCATGCGGTGTATGGTGATTGTATTAAAGAGGGAGGTGCGAGCTAAAAAAACAACTAAAAATCGATGATGTTATTTACTGTTGTGTGAGCATCAGCATGACCATTGACCAATTTGTTGCACTTTTTCCGTTGCTCATTTACCAAAAAGTCCCTGGTATTTTCCAGGCCCGGCCCAGCCCAGAGCAGACCCTTTTGGCAAATCGCAAATTCCATCTTTGTTATTCTCACGCGCTTCTCTCGTTTGGAGTTCGAGGGCCATGCCAATTGTACCTCCTTAGTCCTTTCCTTTGACAATCACTCCCTTCTGCCCTCTTCCAAATCTCAGCGCTTCATCTTCTTCTTCTTCTTCTTCTTCTTCTTCTTCTTCTTCTTCTTCTGCACTCCACTTCCTTTTACTTTACTTCTCTTCCACTTCCAGATCCTACCTTCTTCCGGACTTGACATCTTTCTCTGCTTTTTCTGCAACTATTTGCTACCATTTTCGCCTCTTCGGATCCCTCCTCCGATCAAAACTATTGGGTTCACCGGCAACATGCCTTCTTTCTCAATACAGGTTTGATTCACTTCACTTCCTCCTCTCGGTTTCCCCTTTCTCTATTTGGGCATTGCATTTGCGTTCTGTTCTGTTCTGTTCCTGTCTTCTTACCCTTATTGGCTTTGGAAGTTGAAGACTTGAGGTTGATGTCATTCTTTCTTTTTGCTTCTGGTTTTGTTGAGCTCCATTAGTTTCATATGTTGTGTTTGCCTGCTTCTACTCTTACTTTTCTGGACTGGAGAGATTGCTTGATGTTCTTCAAGTTTATATTGTCTGATTTTGATTTTCTTCCGTTTTCCTGGTCAAACTATTTTCATTTTCTTTTGTTATCCCAATCCACCGTTTCGGATCTTTGTCGGGGCTCATCGTCTCCTGGTTTTATGTACTTCTGAGGCTTATTTTTCCATGAAGTGTTTCAATGCCGTGGTAATACAAGATCACGTAAGATACGAAATAACTTCCACCTCATGGGAAGTTAAATCCAAGCCGCAGGCTTATCTTGCTGCAAGACTTGATTGAGTACAGTTTCCCTTTTAAAGGCAGCAGCTACACTCGTTCTTTACATATTTGGGACGAACTCTGTTCTTTAGTTTTCTGATTTGATGCCCCAAGACTGCTTTATATGCAACAATTAGCTTTCTTTTTACATGCCCAACTCCATAAAAAGTTCCAACCAGCCCTAGAGCCAAATGTCAGAATGAGGACATCTAAGTGTATGTATCAACATTTGTCATATTTGCTCAGCATCTGAGCTGCTGGCTTTCTGGCACTGATGCCTTTTCTTCTTGAGTTTATTTTACTCTTCTTTTAATGGAACAAGAATAAGAAAGGCAGTTGTTTCATTCAACAATTGGTTTTGGACAGTATAATTTTTTTGTTCATTGGTGTTGTATTTGTAAGCAGTTAACTTTCTTTTGGTTTCTCTATTGAAATTTTATGTTACAATCTTTATTTATTAACTTGAACCCCGATGGGTTGCTGATCTTTTGGTCTGTTGGTACCTTGTGTAAAGGGTGGTGATTATAACTTCCTCAGACACTCTAGTCTTTACTCGACCTTAGCAGATACTTTATTTGTATTATTTCGTAAATTTATCATGGATATATCATCGGAGAATTCAACCATATCCTAAATCACTCTTCTTTACGGGTTTTTTTTTTCCTAATTATGTTGCAGAACACTTTTATACATGAGTTTCTCTAAGTTCTAGAACTATGGGTAGAGGAAGAGGAAAGGGGAAGAAATTCAGTGTAACCAGTCTTGAAGACCCAACAACTGGTGAGGAAGAGAAATTGTCTTCACAGAAGCAAAGTGGAAGTGCAGAACAGCCATTAAAAGATGAAATCAAGGAAGAAAATTTTGGAAAAGTAGAAGCCATCAATGAGCATGCTAAAGCTTCACCTGGCAAGGTGATTGAAGGTCCAACTCCACTGGAGTGTGGGAAGAAGAGGAAAAGAAACTCTTCAATCAAAGAGAAACTGGATTTAGATAAAGATGAAAATTGTGATGGCACCCAAACAAGCATTGTCGAAGTCAAGTCTAATGGATTCCGGCATAATGGAAGCAGGCGAAAAAGTAAGCCCCGTCGAGCTGCTGAAGCAGTTGTTGAGTGCAGATAAACATTTGGTGGTTGATTATTGGCGGAAGATCTGTCCCATTTATTTGGGCAGATGGTTACCATTATAAATTTAGGAAGTGAAACGTGGTAATATCTAGTCTCCTGTTTCTGTTACTTGTGATTTTTTTCATTTCAATTTTTTGTCACTGCCCAATTTTGATATCAAAAGAGGGACTAAAACTTCACTTTGTTTTTTGTAGTTCCCAATACTTTTCTTGTCACAAATTTAGATCTATTTCTTAAGAACACGAATACATCAGTTAATATATGAAGCTAGAAGCATGGTCGACTTTGTAGACTTTATTCCTATATTGTTTCATGGAAAAGTCTGCTCTATTCATTATGATTATTGCTTATCAGGGTATGGCCAGTACTCCGAGCTTGCTCCAGATATGCATAGTTTTGTTGCCACATGAGAGTGGGCAGTGGATCTTTGTTCCTGATAGGAACGTAGTTCATCCTTTCATCGTAGATAAGAGAACACGCCTAGATTCAGGTCTTGAGAGTTGAAGAGGAAAAACTTATTAGCACAAGTTTGATGCTCAAAAGATCTTAGTTCAAATGCTCATTAATTTTTCATGAAAGATAATGTTTTTCTTTATGGCTGCCTTTATATGAAGAGTTTGTAGGGTAGCAATCGCATATGTTGGTCAATCCATTCAAGTACCAATGAGATCTTCCAAATTGCTAAGATTATTAAGTATATACTAATCAAGTGGTTTGGGGACATTTAACATTTCCGCAACTCTGTTTAGGATCTCCTCTTTATTTCAAGCATGTTGATATTCCATGGGTTTTAAATAGAAATACTGTAAGGGACTCCTTTTCCTGTTACTCCGGGTCCTGATTCTGGCTTCAAAAGTTGATAAGGCACAACCCCAGCTCCACGTCTGTTCTGCAATTTATAATCGGCATTCCTTTCGTCGATTATCCCTTCCAATTCTTTCAATTTCCCACTGAACTTTTCAAATGCTCCCTTTATAAAAGGCTCATGTTCCCACGCCGGTTCGATTTCTTTTCCCAAATATTCTTCATCTGGAGAATGACTTGACAATACATTTAGAACGGCTGTAACTTTTGTGGCTTGAAATTGTGAAGGAAAGGTGTCTAAAAGCACATCTTCCGGCCTATCAATAAACTTCTTCCATTTTTCTGCGTTGAGATCTTCAGTGGGCACATTGATTCTTGCAATGCTGGGTCGATTTGGAAAATATCCTGCATAAGAGTATTGTCCGAAGTTGACCGCTGCATGGTGGCCAGAAGTTACCCACATGATGGTGGTGACAATGTTAATAAGGTCTTGGGGGGTGTCGAGAACCGGCCACCATGGTTCATCCTTCTTGTCTGCATGGCCTTCAGTTCGAATCTCGGTCCACCATGCTTGAAGTTCTTTATCTGACTTCACAAGGCTTGGATCTGGATAGTAGAAGTTGACGTACTCTGTCGCCCATTCTTTAATGGCATCCCAAAGGACTAATCCATCGTTGGCGAAAGGATAGTCTTCAATAGCCAGCTTCAGACCGTGAGGTGCATTTGGATCCTCAACAGCCAATCCCCTTCCAGAAACAACAAGACACAATATTCAATATCAGTATGGATAGAGAAACAAGTTTCAATTAAGCTGAAGGAGGTTTGGAAGAACAGTTACCTGTTAATTAAGTCAGCAGGCAATGCTTCTAAGTTGAATTGCCACTGTTCTTTGTAAGCCACAGAACTAAATTCAATGGAATATTTTCCAGGTGAAAAGCAGGACTCAATGACTCCATCTGCATTGATTAGAGATTGGCGAGCAAGTGCATTGATCTCCATGGTGTATCGAAAATGGGGATGCAAAAGTCTATAGATTGGATGCATTTCGCTCAACTGTCTGTTTGATGCGATAATGTATGGTTCCACACAACAATGAGTTCTAAGCCTGCAAATGAAAACAAGACATAAGGTATCAGAGTGAGTTTTTTTACAAAAAATTTACCTATTATAAAATAAAGGCTTACCAGTGGCTAACGAGTTGATGATAACCAGAGTCATGGGCAAGAACATGAGCTTTGGCAATCCTCCAAAGCCAAATTCTAGTGGCATCCCAAAAGGGTGTAAAAACGCCTTTCCATTGTGGTTTGTCGTCGATGGGTGGCCTAGTGAGCTCGATAGCCAGCGGCCTTAGAGTGTCATCTTCGTGTAAGAAAAACAACGTCCTTGAACCATACAATGTCGTGCCTTTAAGTTGTCGTACCTTTGCCACATATGGGAGGAAGAGATCGTGATAATCTAGTATAAATAGCTTCTTCTGTTTCAATGCCTGCACTTCCCCAACCCCAACATACAAAACTTTAGACAAAAAGAGAATTATATAATTGCAATTCCAAGTGAAAACAATCATCTAAGGCGTACTTCATCGATAGTCATGAATCCTTTGATTTGTTGCTCAATTATTTTATCAGTGATTGCTGATTCAGGAGGACCATAAATGGCAGGGTCAAGTTTACTCTTCAATGGCCATTCCTGCATACAACTTCTCAAGTTAGATTGGAACTTGGAAACTACGGTCAAGTACAAAAGTATCATACCGTGACAAGCTTTATGCTGTAGGGATTGAGACCTGCAAGGGTCTGTCTAGCAAATTCCTCATCTCTATACCAAAAGAACTTGTCCTCTGTATAATGAAGAATAATATTTTGATGATTAAGTAATGGAAACAAAGCACAAACAGCCCAACAATTATTCGAGAGACTGAGAAATCAATATTACTTTCAAATGGTTCAGGAGGATGGAAACGCAAGATATCCTCAGCCTTGTCAATAGCAGTGTCGATCATCCTTGGAAGAACAGTAGCAAGCTTCCAACCGCCTTGAGAAGGCGGCAATGGAACTCCGTTATCATAAATATCGTCGATTGCAGGGAAATGTGGGAAACTTGCCTCACTATCTGTGGCTACCGACTCCAAAGCTGGTAAAAGCCCATGTAGCACTGAGTTAAATGTCCTTGCATTGAACGTTGCCTCTTTTATGAATGAGAAGGCTTCATCCCGAGGTACATAAATGTCTGAGCTTCTTACTTCTGATTGAGGATCTACAGTTTTTCCAAACACCCAAGTTTTCATTTTCATGTTCATAACCATAAACATTAAACAAACAATACGTTTTCTTGCATTCAATAACTAACAATAGAAATGCGATATGGAAAAAGATTACCTTGCTGAGTACGTCCACGTCCAGTTCTACATCGCCGAGGATATGGGAATTGTTTACCCCCAAGCACTGGTCTTTTCAGCTCGTCGCTTTTGTCGGGATCGCCGAGATCATTGTAGACATCGTAATCATATATCCTCTCATGGTTCTCACGCTTTCCATGGCCATTTCCTTGCTTAGTCTTGAGGTCGTCTTCTCGAAACCTTTTTAGCCCCTCGGGCGTCTCCGATGGCAAGTATGACTGTCATCATGATGAAGCATAGTTAGGCACAGACAAGAGAAAAGAAAAACAGAACAGAACAAAAAGAGGAGTGTTTAAATTTGACCTTAGTGGTGAAGAAGACTCTGTTACTGTCGATCTCGGATTTAGAACTGATCCAAGAATTGCAGACGAAGTGTACAGGGCCAGTGGGAAGGCCATCGATGACAATGTCCTTGAGATATATCTCTCTGTGATGCTCATTCTCAACGAGAATAGCTCCAATTGCACCAAAATCTGGTGGAATTGTAAAATCTGTCTCGTATTTAACCTCACCAGCCTTTTGCTTGTCGTCTCTCTCTTTATGAGCATATTTTTTTATTCTTCCCTTCTCCAGTCCCGTATCTGAAACACAGTTTTGTTAATATGTTTGATAATGTTTTCTGTTTTCTACTTCTCTACAAAAGGAAATTAGCTCAAATATGTTCACTAATGATTTATTTATCTACCATGCCTGCAACAGTTACCAAATTACAACTCTCTTTTATTATATAAAAAAACTAATATAAAAGACATACTCCAACCTAGCAGCATATAAAAATGCATCGAATTTAGGAACAAAACTGCTCAAATCTAACTAATTAAAAACACATATAGCACAACTACCAGAATCAAGATCTCAAAACGGTATGTTGTGCTTAAAAAAAAAACATTATTCAAGTATAGGATTTGAATTGCATCATATATTCATCTTCAAGGTTTAAATTGAGGAAACTAAATTCATGATGACTAATCATTTTATTTTTTACTTTTGGTTTAAACCAAAATTAAGCCTATAAACACTATTGTATGTTTGTTTTATTATCTATTTTTTTTAAATATAAGCTAAATTTTAAAAACAAAGGAAAGTTTTTAAAAAGAAAATTTGTAATAAATAGTTAAAATATTTGCTATATTGGTAAATATAACAACTTTTAGGTTACGACTAAATATTTAATTATTTTACATTGAGTTTATAGTTGTTTTTAGAATTTTTAGTATTAAATAGAATAGTTACAGATTAGGACTTAAATATTTTGGAAAAAGAATAATGGTCTGAAAATTGAAAGAGCGGAGAGAAGGCGGCAGAAGGAAGAGGAAAGACAGGTGAGTACCGGAATCGATTTCAGCACTGACGAGCTGGAGAAGAAGTGATTTTCCCAAAAGATCGGCAATGTCATCAAGGCCTCGTTCCAAATATATCCCCCCGGTGGCTCGTTTCACCGTCACCACGGCTTTAGCAGAAACCGCCTTCTCCGACGCCGGACTCGCGACGGAGCTCTCTTTTACCTTTACGACGGGGAAGCGGGCCGGGCGAACGGCGTCCCGTAGTTCGGCCCTCCTCTGCCTTGGCCGTATTCCCCATCCAAACCCAATGGGGAGAGGAGCCTTCACATTACTCACAACAAACGGTTTCCGCCCATCAAACGCACCTCCGTAAACTTGAGGTGATTTCAACATTATTAAAATAATTAATTAATTAGTTTCCGTCCCGCCCTTATGCTACACGCCACAGCTTCATATATTTATAATCACTTCGAGACTACGCTAAGCTCGTAATATAGGATTAGGACAGGACAGGACAGGATCGTGCCACCTGCCCTATTCCTATTGGTCACTCACAGATTTTCTGCCCTCTGGTGGGGCACACCCAAGTACTATTCCACTCTCATCAAAATTTAATTATTTATTGGATTGGATTGTGTATAACTATGTACCAACGGATTTATAAATTAAAATCAATACACAAGTGATCAATGGGTCAAACAAGTGCGAGTGTAAGCAGCCTGACCCTGAGGAGAGAATCCAAGGAAATTTACAAACTTTACTTTAGCAGAAACGAAAAGTCTTGTAGAGTTGCAAATGGGCAGTGGGACGAAAATATCCTCCCTCTTCCAGATTTGGATTATGATTCGTGTAAAACGACTATTTGACAAATTTTGAATAACTTATTTATATGCTTGAATTGGACTCCCTTGTCTCTATTTACTAGATATTTTTGAAACTACTCCCAGCCCACACAGTTCAGTTTCTGGCGCAACCCAACCGCACCCTTGGGTTTTGCAGCTTCCCATCTGACACCCAACTTCCAATTTCAAGCTGGATTTGAGTTTGGAGGACTATGTTTTCTAAATGGATTTGAGAACGGATTGAAAAAAATATATTAAAAAACACATAAATTGTTTTTTTTTTCAAAAAACCAAACCGATCATTTGATCTGTCGGTTTTAAATCAAATAAATGGTTAGTCAGCATCCATTCTTACCTAAAAACCGACCCGATCCACTGATGTATCCTTCCAAAATATCAGAAGGCTGCTAAAATATCTCTCCCTATGTTATATTTTGTTACAATTTCATGAAAACTTATTTAAATGTATTTTCTAAATTTTTTAAATCCTTTTCTAATTTACGAACTATATCATGTTAAAAATTATAAATTTAGTCTATAAGATTTCGAGTTTGTGTCTAATTGGTTCGTAATTAAAAAAAAGTTGTCTAATATATTCTCCAACTTTCAATTTTGTAAAGGTTACTAGAAGTTAAAAGTATCTAATATGTCCTTAACCTTTCAAGGTCGTGTGCGTAATAGATCATTTGCCTATTCAACATTTTTTTTTTTGAAAAAAAACATAAACAGATCTATGAAACATAAACTGAATTTTGTGTCTAATAGAATCATAAACTTTTAATTTGTGTTTAACAAATCTATGAATTTTTTTAAAATTTCAAATAAGTCAGAAATTAAACGTGGCAAAATATTTTCCCATGAAAATATCTGGTGGGGGTGGCATGGGATGGGTACTCGGAGCACCACCACTATGGCCATGAAATTTTCCATCATCATTTTACTTGTTTGCCAAAGCCAGAGCCAGACGTCAAAGTCGTAACAGCTAGCAGTAGTGTTTTTCTTATCTCCTCACAGTCATTGCCAATGGCCATTATTGTTGTTTCTTTTTTACGAAAATACAGCCGCCTAAACCTAATGGCAGATCTATAAATTTTATTCATCGTTAATTTATTCACAAAAATATAATTTCGAGAGATTGGAGAATGGTAAGCACTTTGGATCTCGGTACCACCTACCGTTAGATCTTAATTTAGAGTCATGTATTCGTCATTGCATAATAAACCACGATTATAGAATTTATAGGGATCTACTAGCCTAAGTCACATGGCATCCAGCTACTATTACTTTTGAAGATGATGTGCTCGTCGATTTTCTTTTACCGTATCTCACCATTTAAATTTTAAATTAAATCTAGAAAAACTTTAATACAAATAAGATAAGAAGTTAAAACATAAAATTAGAATGATATAGTTATATGCGTAAAAGTAATTGAAACGTGATAATTTTATATTATAGTCCAATTTTTTTTTACTAACTATTATATTTTAAATAACTTCAAATTGTCAAATTTATAGTATATATGACGTAAAGTTAATAAATATGTACCATAGACCATTAATTTTCAAGTTGATGATTTCTCTAGATAAAAAAGTTGAAATTAAAAATTATCTAAAATAAGTACAATTCAATATTAAAAATGATTTTAAAAGAAGAAAAACAATATCAGTACAATAATTTATAGAAAAAATATTTCTTGTAGGTTCAAAATAATGGGTGGTGACTACCTAATAATTTAAAATTAGGATTTAAATGTCCCACCAACTTATATATTCAATTCTTTTTTATTTTCTAAAAATTGACATATTTGAATAAAAAATTTGAAATTTCTATATTTTTTTTTAAATTGACATATTCTATAGTTTCCTTTCATTTTTTAAAAATAAAATCGATGGCATTTTTTTCGATATACAAAAGTCGCATAAAATTGAATAGGAAACATGAATTAATACGAATTACATAAATAAAATTAAAATTAAAAAAACAACCGAGTTCAGGTTCGAACACGGGCAATTCGGGACTGGGCGCACGCAATGCCACTACGCCAAAGATGGATTGGATAATAATTTAGACTTTTACATAAAAATATAAATTATTGTTTTTCAAACGTTCAGAGCCCCCGGCCCCACATAGATCCGTCCCTGCACAAACCACGTGATGTTAATAAATACTTCATTGCAATATTTTTGGAATATATATATATATATTTCTGATCTGATTTCATGCCCCCTCTATTTTGTGGGTTTAAATAGAAGAATCAAGAAAAATAGATTTTGTTGTGTAAAATTGATTTCGATAGGTTACTGAGGCTATCTTAGAATAGAAAGTAGCAATTTGAAGAGCACATGCACGGTCGGAGCTTCTAGACCTTACTAAAGTTTAGAAAAGTTTATACTGAGATTCATTAATTGGTGGCGCTTTACATCACATTTCCTTAAAAAATACTAAATAGTACCAATATCGAGAGTTCAATTGACCATAAAATTTAATTTACAACGAATTTTTTACATTTTAGAAAATATAATATTTTTTATTTAATTAATAAATTAAAACTAGTAAGATTTCTTTATTAAATCCAATAAAGACATAAATTAGTATGTGATGTTGAGATAATGGAGCCAAATCAGGAAACTCATATTTATTATAATATTGTTTTTCCTAAATGACTAGAATATTTGGCCTCCTATACAGTCATTTTGTTTAGGTTTTGTTTATGTGTTGTTGCACATCAAAGTGGGAGCTGAACGTGTAGGTGTACGAATTTTTAGATGGCAGCAGTAGTGCTATTTGGCAAATTATTTACAGATCTCGGGATTGTAAAGCATCGTTGGCAATCTATTCTCGTGGGTATTTGGTGAGGTTTTTATTTATGTTTTTCAGGATTTTATTGTTGTAGTTTCTATAAGTTATATGGTTTTTATGAGGTCCTTATATTTGAGATATTATTGTATTTGTCCATTGTATTATCCCAAAATCATAGTATAATTTGTTGTCGGGAAAGATTGGATGTGTTCATAGTTGGGTTGAATCAGTATAAATCTTTTGTGTCATTTTTCCTTATATTTCTTTTATTGTTTAATTGACTTAGTTTTCACTCGAAAATTGTAGAATGGAAAAACATTCTTGATAAGTAATTTAAAAAAAATGTGGACGATAAAGAAAAATCTAGTCATAAATAATAATAAAACAAGAAATTGACATTAAGAACTAATATTTATTTATAATAAATGTTTATAGCCTTATCGATAAAGATCATGTGGATGATAAAAAGGAAGTCATAGTCCAACCACGTGGCAACGATGAGAATGGAAACAAAGAAAAATCGAGCCGAATTATTAGTTTATTGTCACAACTTAGAATTGTATCTAATAGAATTCTAGAGTTAAAAAAGTGTTTATAATAAATCTAAATTTTTAATTTTGTGTTTTACAACCATTTCAGCTTTCAATTTTATATCTAATTCATGTCAAAGATGAATTTTAATTCATGAATCTATTAGATAATAATATGAGATTGAATTTAAAATTAAAAGTTATGAGATTTATTATGCACTTCAAGACGTCTATATAGATACAAAATTGAAATTTGAAAAATTCAGATACAAAATATATATATCAAAATTATAAGATAAAAAAGGAGCGTGTGGAAAAGCTTGGATATTGGAATTCAATAATTCCATAGAAGCAGCCAAAGGACATGCCTCATGGGCATGGCCAGCAGCATCCACAGAAGCTGCAGTTAAGATACCGAAAGTGAAAGCAGGAAACACTAATGTACTATGAATTTTTGAATTGCAAAACACGTTTCTGGATATGGTCCAGCTGCTATTTTGATGCTCAGCCCCACTGCCACTGGCCTGGCCATATGTGTTACATAGCTGCAATCTTTATGTTCATCCCACACCCTTATCATTTATTAACCACGTCTTATAATTTAGGTTAAGTAATAGATTTGGATCAGCTGATTTAGTCCACTCATTTAGATTTAGCTTCACTTATTTACTTAAATCTCACAAAAGCTAATTATTCTTAATGTTATATCAACGCATTTTGTTTAGCATGGTGGTAATGATTTGATTTTTTTTTCTATTTAATTAATTGTGTTAGTTCAACGATTTAGAGAGTGAGTAAAAAATAGAAGTAAGGTAAAAAAAAAAAAAAAAGTTAGTTTGCTGTAGACCATCTTTGCGAGATTTTAACCAAACCGCAAAAACTATAAATTAAAATTTAGCCTATAATTAATTAACCCAAACAATTTAGCACATCATTTTTTTTTTTTTTTGAGAAAACATCATGTTATTCTTTATATACATATTACCATGACAGAATAATTTATATTGTCTTTTTCAATAATTTATATTGTTTGTACTCGTCAGTCTTTTCACCCCACCTCATCGAGGTTTAATTATTGAGTATAAAATAATTAAATAAAAAAGTTAGGGGTGTTATTAATAATATAGAGACAAAGGATAAAAGTAGAAAAATAATTGTTAATGATAATAGAATTGATAATGATATATGAGAGATGAAATTATCTTTTAGGGAATGAGAATGGAAATTAAAAAATTGTGTGGGTCCCACCCAACAAAAAAAATTGATTCCTATTCTTTCATTTTCACTCTGCTGTAGTAAACATGGTTTAAGCAAAAAACCATGTTTTTATTTGTAAAAATATTTTGAGATGAAGTTAAAAAGTAAAAGTTATAAGATTTTGTGTCAAATGTGGGGAATATTTATTGTCCTCAGAGTTCCTGACATGTAAATTTGAATGGTACACATGGGTTCACTTATCATGTCACGTGGAGAGAACTAGAAGATAAAGAGTAGAGATAAAAGAAATTTGGGAGCGAAAAAAAGGACAAGGTAGTCTTTTCAAAGTAGGGTTGTCAATGACTAATAATGAAGAGTGTGATATCGACAAATTTTTATCACATGGGACTTAAATTCAATTAAAACTATAAGGACATTGGTTTTTTTTTTAAATTATTAATTTTCTTAATCTAAAGAAAAAATATATTAAATTTTGAAAACAAATCAAAATAAGAATTATGAAATTTAATAAATATCATGTACAAATTAAATAATCAAAATACTACTTGTCTTTTAATATTTTGGTAAATTCAAATCTGCTAACGTGCAACGGTGAGGAGCCCACTAGTTGTTAGACTAACTTATAATGTATTCCAACGAAGCGTCGGGTTGTTGATAAGGAGTGTGAGCAGACGAGGGCTACTCTTGTAGGACCTTTTAGAAGTGTGGTCCATACACGGCTAGGGAGGAAAGAAAGGAAGGGGATAGCGAGTCCCATGTAAGTTTCTCAATAAGTTTCATTTATTCAAAAACATGCGGGAAAAAAAAACTCCTATTCTTGTGAATTAGAAATCACTTAAAAAAAATTTATGCATACAACTCGCTATCTTTTTTATTTCTTTTTTTAAAGTCAGATAACAAATAAGGGAGCGATGAAAAATAGAAATCAGCGAATTTTGGAAAAAGAAAATATGGTTTGCAAATTAAATTTATAAAGATAAAGAATCCTAACTGTATACATTGAATAAAAATGTCTACACACATATTGAAATTGCCTCCAATATATATGTGTATACAAACTTGAAAACTAGAATTAATAATAAAGATTGGCTGTCCAATACTTATTTGCTGAAGCAAATACCATGATCTAATAATGAATTATTCTAATTAGTAGATATTATTACTCCTACATTCATGTTGAATATATGACTAAATCTTCAACGAGATACCATAAAATTATTTGAGTTAATTTAGAAAATTGGTATGTATTTTTATATAATCATGTAAATATTCATTTAAAATTTAATTAAATTTAGAAGGAATTTACCCCTATAGTTTTGTAAGTCAAAAATTAAGAGAAATTCCAATAGATAGCAAATTTTTTTTATGTATTTCAAAAGATGTCACATATTTTTAAAATTTTTAAATATTGCACAGATTTTCAATTAATATCAGTAGTACATCATATACCCATATTAGTAGAATATCAAATACTCATATCAGTAGTATATTACACATATATGGTACAAACACTCATATAAGTAGTATATCATATATATATCACATACATATTGCAAGTATATATATTAGACACTCATGTCAGTAGTATATCAGATATGTATCACACACATATATATAGTCAGATATATTACAAATATATATCATTTGGATAAAGTTTTAATTTTAAAATTGGACGTCCGTTTTTTTTTCTTCTAAATTCTATGTTTGAAAAAAAAATAAATATGGTTGCTATTTTGCTAATTTCACTCATTGTTTGGTAACCAATTCAATTTTGTGTTTTTGATTTTTCATTTCGAAATCCAATCTAAATTTCAAAAAAAAAAAATACTTTTCAAAAATTAATTTTTGTTTTTCAAAATCTAATTTTTCTCCTGATACTCTACTTTTTTATTTCTTTCTCATATTTATCTCTAACAAAATTCTTTCTCACTCTAAATTTTTTTTCATCCTAAATTTCGCTCTACAAAATCTATGTTTCTCTCGCTAAAATTTTTATATTCTAAATTTTATTATTATTTCTCTTTCTCCAAAATTTTCATCTTGCTATATCTTTATTTTTTTTAACAAATCATTCTCATTTATGTCCAGAAAGTTAATATTTTCTCGAACTTTTTCTCTCTCTACAATTTTGTTTTTTTAAAACTTTTTTTTCTTCTTAATCTATTTTTCCTCTGAAAATTATATCTTATTTTCTCGTTCAATTATCTTTTAACTATAACTTGTATTTATCTTTTTATTTATTTATTTTCTCTAAAAAATATATTTTGAATATTATTTTTATCTTTAAATTTTTTCACACTATTATTTTGCTTTTTCTTTCTAATTTCTTTTTTTCTTTAACGTATCTTTTTCTCTCAACTTTAATTTTTTTCTTTGAAAATTTTCTTGTTTTGTCTTTAAATTTTCTTTTTCTCTCCAAAATTTATATTTAAAAAAGTTTATTTTCATCCTTCTAATCTTGTATTTCGTGTCTCTACATTAGGGATGACAGAAATTCTCTAGAGTCGAGTCCCTTGAAGAATAGGAAATTCATGTCTCAAACCCGTCCTGATTCTTTTTTTTAAATAATTAATATATTTTTTACTAACATATTTACTTAATTGTGAATAAAATATTAAATATTTTTTAAAACTAATTATTTATAATAGTAAATAATAATTCTAAAAATAATTCATATATATTTATTACACTTCTTTATAAAATTCTAAAAATAATTAACATTAATTACAAAATCGGTAATTTTTCCTGCGAATATCCCCTTCCCAAAATAATGATTCTTTAACATGGTTCTGGATTCCCGAATCGATGAACGAGGTGGAGATGGTGGACTAAAAATTTTCACGAGCACGAAAATGGAGAGCACGTCTTCAATTCCGCCCCACATTATTGTCATCTCTACTCTAGATTAAATCTTCTCTTTAATATATATTTCCAATTTTGTAACTTTTTTAAAAATAGAAAACCAACAATGGTTATCAAACATATTTGGTTTTCTGTTTTTAAAAAACAAAAGACAAAAACCCATTATCAAACATGTATGGTTTTTATTTTTTAAAAAAGAAAATTAGAAAAAAAAAACCAAAAACCAAAAACTAAAAATAAAAATGATTATGAAATGGGCCCTAAATATTTTTGTTAACCGCCCCTTCAATTAATTTTTACTCAAAACTTCAATATCATCTAACAAACCCTAAATTTAGATATAACTGCTACAATTCTTACGCTCTATGCAATTTCAACCCACTAATTTAGTTTATGATTATTATACACAAAGTTGCCCATTAAATAACCTTGCAAATACTTAAAAAAAAAAAAAAAAACAGCTCTAGTGTCAGTTTTAGTTTGAATCCTATCAATTTCATATCAAATATCTATTTTTATAATTTCATTTGATACGTATGAGAAAACTTTTTTCAAACGCAAAGTAAAAATTGTAATAATTTTTAAAGTTGAAGGTGAATATTGCAACCACTTATTTAAGGTGTAATTTAAAAAAATTCAAAATTTAGAGTAACATTGTATCAATTTGTCTAGTTGGATTGAAATTCAGATTTTTCCTAAAATTTAGTTGACATTAAATCGATAACTGGACAACTAATTCAGTTCCCAAACCCTTGTTTTTCTAGTTTTTTTCTTAAAAAAAAAAGTTTTAGTTTCGTTTTTTTTATATAATCAAATAATTAGTATTTTTTTAGTACAACATGAAAGATGGAGATTCAAACTTATTTAGTTGGTAATAGATATTTTAATAACTATATTATATCGAATATATATATATATATACACGCTCTAATTTGACAAATGATTAAATAGTTAACTGCGTACGCGAGATAAACAAGAATTACAGTAGCACTGAAATGATTAAGGAAATCTTACTAATACAAATAACGACCTTCATGTAAATCAGTCCCACTACACTCTGTGCCTTTAATCGCTAGATGGTGCATGGACTCTGTCTCCATGTTGGGTCGGGTCATGGGTGCCAATTGCCAGAGGCCCTCGGGTGCACATTGGCCTCCGCCCATATTAAAATATTTTGCCCAAAATAAATAATTTTCCACTTAATATTTCCACATATTTCAGATTTGTATTTATTTTTCTAAAAGTTTGGTTTCCGTACATACCATATTTTGTCCTGATCATTTTTTTTTATTTCCTCCGGATCTTCTTTGTTTGAAGTAAAAAAGAAAAGTAAAAAATTAATTAAAAAAAATTAAAATTAAGTTAATTAATGAAAAATGAGAATTTAAAAATAGCTTTTTTACTTAATCTCTCGAGCTCCCCCTTTTTTTTTCTCTCATTATCTCCCCATTCTCCCGAGTTCTACGTTTTCGACTCTCCAGCATTTTTTTTCTCTCCTCCATTTGGTGTCATTTCTTCCACTCATTTCTAGTTGAACTGAACATCCATATTGGAAGATTTGAAATTTCTTTTGCTATTTTTTTTTCTCTCCTTTTCAAATTGCTGAAACAAAATACTTTTATTTAATTATAGATTGTTATTTATTAATATTGATATTTAATTCAATACTTATGGGCTTGTGAGTGTTGAGAACTGAGATTAATTTTGTAATTAAAAGCTAATTTTAAATGGAAACGCTGCAAGGAACTCCTCTTGCCGTCACTCCAGGCTCCGAATACGGCTTCAAAAGCTGATAAGGGTCGACTCCAGCTCCATGTCTGTTCTTTAACTTAGGATTTGCATTCCTCTGATCAATAATATCTTCCAATTTTTTCAACCTCCCACTGAACTTGTCAAACGCTTGCTTTACAACAGGGTCATCACCCCATGCTGGTTCCATATCCTCTCCCAAATACTCCTCTTCTGGAGAATGAGTTGACAATATACTTAGAATGGACAAAAGCACAGTCGCCTGAATATGTGCAGGAAATGTGTCTAGAAATACACGTTCTGGGTCTTCAAGAAAGCGCTTCCAAAGCTTCGAGTTGGGTTCTTCTGTGGGGACGTTGATTCTGGCAACACTGGGTCGCGCTGGAAAATAGCTTGCGAAATAATATTGTCCAAAGTTAACTGCTGCGTGGTGGCCAGAAGTAACCCACATCATGCTGCTGACAACGTCAATAAGGTCTTCAGGAGTGTTGAGGATGGGCCACCATGGTTCCTCTTTCTTATCTCCGTGGCCCACGCTTCGAATTTCTGTCCACCATGCTTGGAGTTCCTTATCTGACTTCACAACGCCTGGGTCTGGATAGTAGTGGTTCACATATTCTGTTGCCCACTCTTTAATGGCGTCCCAAAGAATTAGCCCATCGTTCGCAAAAGGGTAGTCTTCAATGCTCAGCTTTACACCATGAGCTGCATTTGGATCCTCAACGGCCATTCCTCTTCCGGAAACAAACAACTTATTAGCATGGTAACTAAACGCGGGGAAAAATACAAGGCAATTTAAAAGAATTAGTTGGCAGCAACAGTTACCTGTGAATTAAGTCCGCAGGCAAAGCTTCCAAGTTGAACTGCCACTGCTTCTGGTAGACCATAGAACTAACTTCCATAGAATATTTTCCAAGTGAGAAGGCGGTCTCGATGATCCCTCCTACATTGGTAAGAGCTTCCCGAGCAATTGCATTGATCTCCATCGTGTACCGAAAATGGGGGTGCAGCAGTCTATAAATTGGATGCATTGCACTTAATTGTCGATGCATAGCAATAATGTAGGGTTCTACCGAACAATGAGTTCTAAGCCTGTAAGTGAAGATTAATAAAACAAAAAAATATATTTTAAGCAACTTTTTCTTTAAGTACTTATCAATAGTTCAATGTTAAAAAGACATACCAGTGGCTAACAAGTTGGTGATAGCCAGAGTCATGAGCGAGAACATGAGCTTTGGCAATCCTCCAAAGCCAAAGGCCAGTGGAATTCAAACATGGTGTGAAAACGTCTTTCCATTGTTGTTTGCCGTCTATTGGTGGCCTAGTGAGCTCAATAGCTAGGGGCTTCAGAGTGTTATCTGGATTTAAGAAGAATAACGTCCTTGACCCATATAATGTCTTGCCTTCGATCTTTCGTACCTTTGCTACATATGGTAGAAACAGATCATGGTAATCTAATATATATAACTTCTTCTGCTCCACCGCCTGCAACCCAAAATAATCAAACTCTTTACACACGGAAAAATATATTTTTTGTTCATAATGTTTGACGTAAATATCTATTTGGTTACTAAAATTTCAAAATGCATATTTTTAGTCCATGAGATTTTCAGTATGTGTGTATTTAGTCCCTAAAGTTTCAAAATGTACATCTTTAATCGCTGAAGTTTGAAAAATTGTTCTAAGGATCATTTGACAGTTAGTTGATCATTTGTGATTTTTTCTCTCCCCTCTCTTTCTCTTTTTATCCCATTTCCCGCCAATGTTATTGCCACCACTGCCAACCCACCCACCCGCTGTCGCCGTAGCCACACTTTCTCGCACCTTTGGTTCTCTCTCTCCTTTTCTTTTTCTAACCTTCATTCTAGATCTAGAACGAAGGAGAGAGGAAGACCTCATCCTCCTGCCGACAATTGCAAAGGACAAAGCACGACGATGGTAATGCGATGGAGAAAGTGCCACGTCTCTTTTCTTTTTCTCACCTTCATTCTAGATCTGGAACGAAGGAGAGAGGGAGACCTCATCCTCTTGCCGACAATTGCAAAGGACAAAGCACGACGATGGTAATGCAATGGAGAAAGTGCCGCGACGGCAGACGGTTGGTCGACGGTGGCAGCAGGCCGGAGATGAGAAAGAAAAAGAAGGGAGAGGAAGAGAGAAAACCACGGACAGTCAACCGTCAATAATGGAATATTTTGACCAAATATTCCATTTTGAAACTTAGGGATCAAATAGACACCTACTCCAAATCCATCAAATCGACACTTGCTTCAAATCGGAAGAACCAAAAGTGTATTTTTTTCAAAATATATTATACGTAATTGAAATTAAATTGTCAAATCGCTTGCTCGTACCTCATTGAGAGTCATGAATCCTTTGATTTGTTGCTCAACTATTTCATTGGTGATTGCTGATTTAGTTGGACCATAAATGGCAGGGTCAAGTTTACTCTCTAATGGCCATTCCTGTAAAAAATTTCTAATGGCAATAAGTTTCCTATATCAATGAAAAGTCCTATGTGCGTTTTATGAGTTTAAAGGACGTTCTGGAGCATTGAAGTGGAAGGGTAGGACTTAGGAGATAGTAATCATACCGTGACAAGCCTTATGCTACACGGATTGAGACCTGCAAGGGTTTGTCTAGCAAATTCCTCATCTTTAAACCAAAAGAATTTGTCGCCTTGAGAATAATGAAGAATTACATTCTAATCAGTTAAGTAACAAAAAACAAAAAGGAAGAAGAAAGCACAAACGATTTGAATATTTGAATATTGCTTAATTAGAGTTGTTCTTACTATCGAGGACTGCTTGGGAAGGACCTAAGAGCAGGATACGCACAACCTTATCCACAGCAAAATCAATAAGTCTTGGAAGAAGAGCACTCGGCTCCCACGTGTATTTAGAAGAAGGCAACAACATAACCCTATTTGTGAAACGCGACTCTATGTCTTGGGCTATCGCCTCCAAAGCTGGTATGAAGCCATGTAACATTGAATAAACTGTCTTTACTGCCGGGGTTGTAACCTGTTTTGTATCTATGAATGCCTCGTCTCGAGGCACATAAAAGTTTGAACTCGTTACCTCCGATAATGGATCTACACATATAATTTTCCCCATGTTACTATCATATAATAGTAAAGAAAGATGAAATAGTAAAGAAAATTACCTGCTTGAGAACGTGCACGTCCAGTTCTACAACGTCGAGGGTAAGGATGTTGCTTACCGCCAAGAATTGGTCTTTTAAATTCGTCGCCTCTGTCGGGATCGCCAAGATCGTTGTAAACATCATAATCATATATCCTATGGTGAGACTCTCGTTTTCCATGTCCGTTGCCTTGCAAAATTTTGAGGTCTTCTTCTCTAAACCTCTTTAGCCCCTCTGGTGTATTTGATGGCAAGTATGACTGAACATCATCAATCACATAGTTAGTAATAAACTCAATATGGTAAAATATGTGTCACTTGCTCATCTAGTCAAAGTCCAAAAATGTACAATATAAAGACTCATATGGAAAGTAACAGAAAGAGATAAATAGTTACAACAAATCAACTAACTAATCAAAGAAGTTAGTTAGACTATAAAGTTAGCGTGGGTTTAGAAGTGAGGATAAGAATAGTAATTTTAGAAAAAAGATTTAAATATAATTGATTTTCTAAAATAATTATTCAAATGATACTTTAAATTGAATTTAAAGGGATTTAAATTAAATTTTTAATTTGTTAAAGAAAAGTGATTTTGATTGACATGATGTTAAATATGTGGTGTTAGTCTTTTTTTTTTTAATTGATTTTTGTAATATTGTTTAATCTCCAATTTTATTCTCTCACATAAAATAGTCATAACTTATTAGGAACCATTTTAGTTTTACAACTAACATTTAACCATATCCAAAAAAGTACGCAGATGCAAATACGAGGCCAAGTTATTGAATGTGTGACCTTAGTGGTGAAGAAGATTCTCCTATCATGGCTGTGAGACTTGGGACTGAGCCAAGAATTACATGAGAAGCGAAGAGGGCCATAGGGAACGCCATGGATGACAATATCCTTGAGGAACAGCTCTGTGTTATACTGATTCTCAACCAAAACCGCTCCAATTGCACCAAACTCTGCTGGAATATTTACTAACTCCGTCTCGTACGTAATTTCCCCATCCTCCTCCTCTCTGCCTACTTTCTGGGCATAGCCTTTTATTGTTCCCTTCTCCAATCCTGTGGCTGAGTACAGAATTTTTCTTCATTCAAATCCAGACCCCAACCATGTAAAAATCATAAGGTAAAAAGATGGGGTTTTTCCTTCTTTGGTAAGAAATAATTGGAACCCCCACCAAAAAAAGAAGACAAAAAATGGTAGTTAATTTGGGACCACCGGAGAAGTTGGCATGCATGCACGTATAGGACGCAACTAAATAATGGAAATGGTAAATTTAATATATAGACAATCAATCAGGCAGACGTACTGGGATCCATCTCAGTACTGAGAAGCTCGAAGACAAGTGTTTTGGTGCCCCACAAATAATCAGTAACATCGTAAAGCCATCGTTTGAGGCCAAGGTTGGGAAGCAGCAACCTGCCGACATGTCGTTTGACAGTAACAACAACATGAGCAGAAAAGGGGTTCTCCATGGGAGCCGCAACGGAGGCTTTAACGGCAGTGGAGGGAGAAGCTGAAGCGAAGCGGCCGCGGAGGCGAGGGGTGTTTGGAATAGGATGCTTAAGCAGCAAAGCTTCGACATTGTTCTCAACAAATGGGTTCCGGTTCCGGTACACAAAGTGAAAGTGGGGAGATGAGTTATAAACTGGAGATTTCAACATTTTGTTTTCTCAAAGCTTCAACTTGTTTGGGAGGAGACCTGGTGAGTGGTGAGTGGTGAGTGGTGAGAGGTATTTTATAAACAAGAAGATTTCAAAATATAACAACCCACCAGTATAAGTGTATCCCACTCTTTATGTACTGACCCGTCGCATCCATCTCTCATCACCACAATAATATTTAGAAATAGAAGAGAAAAGAAGATATATTTTTTTTCTGTCAAATTTTTAGTACTCCAATGGGTCAGCAACTAAATAATATTCGTAAGGCTGTCTTATATTGCCTCGAAAATTGTCTAGTGAAGTTATTTGAGTAGAGATGATGTATGACCCTATTTTTTTATGTTGTAATTTGGCCACACATATCTCGTGGTTGGTTTGGACAACCACAGCATTGCCCCTGCAGCGAGGGAAAACATCTCTGTAGGGTTGCAGCAACATGACTATCACTTTCGTAACCATTTTGTTTTACCCCTATGTGGTTCTCCTTACAACAGATTAGAACAGAATTCATTGCCAAAAATATATTTTATAATTTTTCTCTATTGTCAGCCACATTTTGTAATTCACGTTTTTTTTAATTTCAAAATACATAACAACTAAAAAGACGTAACAACTAGATTTGTATTTGCTCTAAAAGTGACTAGTTTGGTTTCAACTTTTAGAAAATAAATCTAAAAGTTTAATGAAGGGTTACTAAGGAAATGTTAACGTAGCATTAGTACATTGGTAACTAAATCGAAAAAATAATTGCATAAAGAAATCCATGAACCATCAAGATGTGTGTGAGGAGGAAAACAAGTTACAAGTTAACATCAAAATCAAACAAACGGTTGCTATGGTAGAGAACATATTTGTTTGCAGCTATGAAAAAGAGACGATTCAAGAAGGCGAGAAAGAGTGAAAAAAAAAAAGAAAGAAGAAATAATTATCCAACTCATAAATATCACACCATCTTATTGTTAGTGACACTAACAAAAGTTTGACTTAAAAGACCTTTTTAGAACTATTTTCAAATAGTCATGAATCAAACTAAACTCAAACTCAAAGACAAAATATACGTATATTTTACCCGAAATAAAATCTACCTTCACAGTTTCAAAAAAGTTTCAAACAAATTCTTTCTTAATAACACATTGAAATTGAATATCATAACAAATATGTTAAAGATATATATACTTGAATAATATTTGGGTACTAATCCCTTAACACTCTTATATTGACCATCATTAAAATTTTGACAATTCTTTAACTTTTTGATAGCAGAAAAGATATTTCTCTTCCTGCATTCTTCTCTCCTACTTATCAAAAATTTAATAGTGATCGGTGCTGACCGATTATTTCCTAAGTTCTCTTCATATACTTTTTAATAAGGTAACATTTTCGTAATGATATAACGAATCTTAGTCTGTGTTTGGTACCTTTTAAAATGGCTTATGGAGGATAAATTTAATTTAATTAATTTTTTTTTTTGAAAAAAGTAGTAGTGAGAGTGCTTTTAACCAATTAAAGAATTCTAAAAATAAATAAGTAAAATATTTAAAATGCTTGAAGCATTTAAGTTAAGTTGAAGTTGTATATCAAGAAACAACAGATTAGTTGTGTAACTTTCATCTAAATGGAAACGCTATACGGAACTCCCTTTCCTGTGACTCCAGGTTCTGAATATGGCTTCAAAAGTTGGTAAGGCTCCACTCCAGCTCCATGTCTGTTCTTCAATTTAGGATTCCCATTCCTTTCATCAATAATCTCTTCCAATTTCTTCAATTTCCCACTAAACTTCTCAAATGCTTCCTTTATAATTGCATCCTCACCCCATGCCGGCTCCATCTCCCCTCCCAAATACTTCTCGTCTGGAGGATGAGTTGACAATATATTTAGAATACACAGAAGCACAGATGCTTCAACATGTGTAGGAAATGTGTCTGAGAACACTTTTTCTGGATTCTCAAGGAAGTACTTCCAAAGTCTTGAGTTAGGATCTTCTGTGGGCACGTCCACTCTGGCAAAACTAGGCCGAATTGGAAAGTATCTTGTGAAAAAATACTGTCCAAAATTTACTGCTGCGTGGTGACCAGAAGTGACCCACATGATGGTGGTGACAACGTCTATAAGGTCTTTGGGAGTGTTGAGGATCGGCCACCATGGTTCGTCCTTTTTATCTCCATGGCCGACCGTTCGAATCTCCATCCACCATGCTTGAAGTTCCTCATCTAACTTGATAAGATTTGGTTCTGGGTAGTAGTGATTCACATATTCTGTTGCCCACTGTTTGATAGCTTCCCAAAGGATTAGGGCATCGTTGGCAAATGGGTAGTCTTCAATAGTCAATTTTAGACCATGAGGTGCATTTGGATCCTCAACCGCCAATCCCCTTCCAAAAACAATAAGATATACATAAAAATTAACTAATTTTAGTGATTTTTTACTAAAAATGTAATCTCACGTTGTATTAAGGTAATATTTACCTATTAATTAAGTCAGCAGGCAAAGCTTCTAAGTTGAATTGCCATTGCTTTTGGTAGACCACAGAAGTAATTTCCATGGAATACTTTCCTGGTGAAAAAGCAGTCTCAATAATCCCTTCTACGTTGATGAGAGTTTTGCGAGCAGCTGCATTAATCTCAATGGTGCCTCGAAAATGTGGATGCAAAAGTCTATAAATTGGATGCATTGCACTAAGTTGTCTGTGTGTAGCGATGATGTAAGGTTCTACTGAACAATGAGTTCTAAGCCTATAAATTAAAAATATAACAAAATAACGTCACCTTTTAATTAAAATAATATTTATCAATAGTTTAATGTGTAAGAAAAAGGAAATGAAAAGAAAGACAATTTACCAGTGGCTAACAAGTTGGTGATAACCAAAATCATGGGCAACAACATGAGCTTTGGCAATCCTCCAAAGCCAGAGGCCAGTGGCATCACAACATGGTTTGAAAACGTCTTTCCATTGTGGTTTGGCGTTGGTTGGCGGCCTAGTGAGCTCAATGGCCAATGGCTTTAAAGTGTTATCTGGGTTTAAGAAGAATAACGTCCTCGAACCGTATAGTGTTTTGCCTTTAAGCTTTCGTACCTTTGTTACATATGGTAGGAATAGATCATGATAATCTAATGCAAATAACTTCTTTTGTTTCACCGCCTGCACTACCCAACAGTACTCAAAATTTAACACAAAAAGATTTTGATCCAAGTGGAAGAAACATGCCTATGTGCGTATATATACCTCATCAAGTGTCATGAATCCTTTGATTTGCTCCTCGACTATTTCATCGGTGATTGCTGACTCAGGAGGACCATAAATACAAGGGTCAAGCTTACTTTTAATTGGCCATTCCTAGAAAAAAAATTAATATCTCAGAGGTCAGTTTCTTGTATCAACTGCAAGATCGTGTTTATCTCAAGTAAAGATCAGTTATTGTAGATAAATTATCATACCGTGACAAGCCTTATGCTATATGGATTAAGACCTGCAAGGGTCTGTCTAGCAAATTCCTCATCTCTAAACCAGAAGAATTTATCTCCTGAAGAATGAAGAATTGCGTCTCAATTAAGAACAACAAACACATATATTAGTGATATTTTTTAATCACACGTCCATTATCAATTGATTTTGAGATAGAATTTTATGAATATTGATACTTCTTATAGAATTCTTACCGTTAAATGTTTGTGAAGGACTTGGAAGGACATCCACCACCTTATGAGCAACGAAGTCAACAAGTCTCCGAAGAAGTGTATTGAGATTCCAAGTGTGTTTAGAAAGATTGTTTGTGTTAGACAAGTGTGAGGAACACAAGTTTGTGTCCGCCTCCAAAGTTGGTACGACGCAATGTAACATCCAAGAAACTGCCTTTGCTAACATGTTTACCTGTTTTATTTCAAGGAATGTTTCGTCTCGTGGCACATAAACATTGAGACTTCTCACTTCTGATAACGGATCTAAATTTTCCACGTCACCAAAGATTTTTCCTTAGTTAATTACCACCTTAATACATAGTTCGCATATTATATGAAAGCTCGTATTAAGGTAAAACCAAAAACAAAACAAAAACCTGTTGGTGAACGTGAACGTCCTGTCCTACAGCGTCGAGGATAAGGATGTTGTTTACCACCAAGCACTGGTCTTTTATACTCATCGCCATTGTCTGGATCTCCGAGATCATTGTAGACATCATAATCATATATTCTATGGTGGGCCTCGCGCTTTCCACTGCCATTGTCTTGTAAATTCCTTAGCTCTTTTGCTCTAAACCTCTTTAGACCATCAGGTGTGTTTGATGGCAAGTAGGACTGATAAAAAGATCAATCAAGGAGGTGGTGAATTATTTAATATTCACGAGATTCTATCCATTGAAAATGAAAAATGAGAGGAGTAGCTATGCCTGTTATAAACATTTATCAGATTCTTTATTTTTTTAATGTGTGATCCTTAACATGAATGAAAAGTAAGACGATGCGAAGAGGTGTTTTAGAGTGACCTTGGTGGTAAAGAAGATTCTCCTATCACCGCTGTGAGACTTGGGACTGAGCCAAGAATTACATGAGAAGCGAACAGGGCCAGTGGGAAGGCCTTGGATGACAATATCCTTGAGGAACAGCTCTTTGTTGTGCTGATTCTCGACCAAAACTGCTCCAATTGCACCGAAGTCCGCCGGAATTACAAACTTTATATCATACATAATTACCTCAGCATCCTCTCTGGCGACTTTCTTGGCATACACTTTTATTGTGCCCTTCTCCAGTCCCGTTGCTGAGTACAACAAGTTTTTTCATTCAAAACCGAACTCCAACCATGTAAATAAAATAGCTAAAGACCAAAAACAAGTTTGCGAAACGAAATCATGCATGAATATAACTGTAGGGGTTTTCTTTTTCTTTTTTTTTTTTTTCCTAAAAAGTTTCAAAACAGGGTATAAAAGGAACAAGTTTTTGGTACAGAATGTATTCAAATCGACTTCATGAGTATAATATGTAACTATTTCTTCTGTTAGATAAATTAGGAATATAATTATGTCACTATTTCTTTTGCCATACTTCTTCATCACAAGTTAGATTTGATTAAATTATAAAATTTTAAATTTTATACCTTTGAAAATACATATTTATTTTATGCTATTTATATAATTATCTCATGAAAAAGTTAATAGTAAAATTTTAAACCAGAAAAAAATTTTCAAAGTCTTATTGTGACTTTTTTTTTGATGTTTGGACTAGACTTTGTTGACCTTTATGCTAAAGAAGTCCCTATGAAGTTTGGGTCAAAATCCTTAAACCCGTGTTGTTGTCAACTATTTTTAGGTAGCAATGTGAACTTTCTTGAAAGTTCGAACTAACTATCTTTTAGTCGAAGATACGTGTCTTTATTCAATTCAACTAAGTTTAGGTTAGCGACAAAAACATGAACTTACTTCGCATGGTTATTAATTTTTCAGGGTTAAATTATATAAGTTCTAACTTGTGTATAATAATAAATATTAAAAAAGTGCTTAATTAAATCTCTACGCTTTCTATTGGAGTACCTATTTAAACTTACTTTTCCATAGGGTGTTGGATATGTTTATTTGTATTGTTCTATTTATATATAATAACTGTTATGGGTAAAAGAAAAAATCCAAACTACGAATGAATTACAGAGATTGAACTCATGGGCTCTAGAGCCTGAATCCCGCAAGCCCAGCCCATGGGAGAAATACCATGGGCCTTGACCCACATGGGTTCGAGCCCATGGGCCTAACCCGATGGGTGTGACCATGAGCCCAGCCGTTAGACTTACCCACGGATCGGAGCATGAGACTAGCCCCTTGTGCTAAAACCCCATTTTTCGCGCTGTTTTGGGAAATCTAACGGGCTGTCCAACTTGTTTTCCTAGATTAGATTATGAATTGTTTATCTAGTTTAGAGGTTTCACGGAATCTCATCCATCCAAAAAAGTGTTGTACAGAGCAAATTACTCATCTGCGCTGATTTCACGCAGCAACAATTATAAATGTGAAGGTTGAGATTCCATCCTACTAGCATTGATACTTAAATTAGCAAATTAAGATAAGCAAAAAAAAAAAAAGAATACAGCTCACGTACTGGGATCCAGGTCAGCACTGAGAAGCTCCAAAACAGGTGGTTTGGTTTTGGTGGCCCAGAAATGAGTAATACCATCAATGCTTGGAAAGGGCGGCCGTTTGAGAGTGACGACAACTGCGGCAGAAACGGGGTTCCCAGTGGGAGTCGCGGCGGAGGATTTAACGGCAGAATTAGGAGAGTCGAAGCAGAGGCGAGGGGCGGCGTTTGGTTTCACACTCTGTCGTCCAATAGGAAGCAAATTAGGTTCGGCAACATTATTACTCAGAAGAAATGGACCACGGTAAATACACAGGGCTTGTTTGGAGTTATAAACGGGAGACTTCAGCATTTTCTACTTGTTTTGCGTTACTTTTTGCTGATAAAAGCTTTAGATGACCTCAACTCAAGTAGCATGAGATGAGGGCTATATATATATTATATATATATTAATATAATATATGCCACCTTAGCCAACAAACAAGCACAACTCTAATACAACTCTCAACTGTGTGTGTACCCTCTTTAAAAGTTGATGTTTATATGTCTCAAAAAAAAAAAAAGGTTGTATGTTTGAAAACATGTTTCTTGTGTAACTCGTTCAATTTATTTAAACATTTTTTAAATTTCGAATAGTGGCCACTACCCAAAAAAAAAATCTCCCTCAAGTTATGAGTGGTCAATACGTTCACAGAAATTATTTTATTCCATTCTATTTTTCTAGATGAAGAATAATTTACAGAGACTCTGTCTCATTTAGATCAACGAATCCTTATTTAGGGAGGGTCACACGAAAATTTACGATTTTAGTAATTAATTTTAAAATTTAAAAAATAAAAAAGAGTAATAAATATATAAATATTTATTACTCTTTTTTATTGAAAATTAATTACTTACTAGTATAAATAATTAGTTTTAAAAACATTTTATTTTACTCATAGTTGGGTAAATTAGTTAATAAAATATATTTACTTATTTAAAAAATGAAATTTGGGACGGAATCCGAGTTTGGTGGAAAATGCATTCCATGTTTTTGGAGTGGAGACTCAACCCTCATAAATTTTTGTTATTCCTGAGGTAGATACACGAAAATAAAAATTTAGAAATATAAAGAAACTTTTAAAAGAAAAGTTTTCGATCGATAAAAGAAAAATATTTTGAGAAAGAAAAGTTAGAGAAAAAAAATTTGAGAGAGAAAATTAAAGTTAAAGTGAGAAAAATTTAGAAAAAAATAGAAAAGTTGAGAAAAAAGACATATCAGAGAAAGATAGAAAGAGAAATTAAAAAGAGAAAAAAAAACTATGACAAAAAAATCTAAATATATTTGAATAGAAGTTATAATAAAATAAAATTGAAAGAAAAAAATTTAGATACTATAAAATTAGAGATATTTTTGCTATAGAAAAAAATTAGATGATAAAGATAAAAAAAAAAAAGAATTCTAGAGAAAATTTAGGAATATATAAAATTTTAGGGAGAGAAAAAATTAGAATGATATATTAAAACAAAAGGAATAAAATAAAAAGATAATGGGATGAATGTTCTAGAAAACGTAGCCTACCCCTACCGTCATAGGGGAAATTGGGGTTTTTGACCCCACCAATAGTTCAAATTGGATAAATGAACCCCTTTCAAAAAAACCTAATTTTTGACCCCACCTCTACTTAATTTTGAACCTCTCCCCAAGCCAATTTACCATAGTACCCTCATGTTTAAAAATGAAGGGAACTCCCTCCAGGTAAATAAGTAAAATCCTAAACCCCATCTCGGACGTTTCCTGGCCCAACGAAAATTTTCACCATTTCTCGAACGTTTCATTTGTCCTAAAATCCTAAAACCCATCTCGAACGTTATCTCGGACAAAGGACGTTGGACGATTCATCCATCTCGGACCTTACGAAGTTATCTCAGACGTTTCTCTTCCATTGTTTCGCCCTAAGAAGTCATCGATCGCAAGGTTAGTGGTCGGGTAGATTATAACAAAATTTTTAGAAACGTTTGTTGTTCTGATTTCATTATCGGCGCTATCTGAAGCAGCCATGTAGATCTAGGGTCATTTTCATGTTGTGCTTGCAGGACTGAGAAATTTGGGGAAAAAATCAATCTCGAATTCAATCCCGGATGATTTTGGTCCGGGATCGAATACAGGATTGAATTCGGGATCGAATTCGAACTGGCTGCGTAAGCCTCCATCCTAGACCACCCGGACCATTTCGCCTCCGGGATGAAAGGCAGAAAATGGGGTTTCATTCTCTGCCTTTCATCCCGGACCGTTTCGGTCCGGGATAAGGTCCGGGATGGAAGGCATAATGCATTATGTTGTGAAAGCCTTCCATCCCGAACCTTATCCTGGACCGTTTCGTTCCGGGATGAAAGGCAGAAAATGAAACCCCATTCATCCCGGAACGAAACGGTCCAGGATAAGGTCCGGGATAGAAGGCTTTCACAGCATAATGCATTCTGCCTTCCATCCCGGACCTTATCCCGGATCGAAACGGTCCGGGATGAAAGGCAGAGAATGAAACCCCATTTTCTGCCTTTCATCCCGGAGGCGAAATGGTTCGGGATACGGTCTGGGATGGAAGGCATAATGCAGACACTTCGAAATTTTTTTTTTAAGTTGGTCTGCACTGAACGTTTTTTTTAATTTCCTTGCTACTTTATGTAATTTTTTTTACCTTTGTATAGGACATATAATGGATTTGAGACTAATTCTAAACCATGATGACTGGTTTCCGGCCACGTTGACCAACATTGCCCATGTAGATAAAACCACTTCTAGGCTGAAGGGTAGGTTAACCCCAACCCAGTTAGACATGTTTAGGCAAACGTGTTTCGGTCCCATTTTGGACATGGACATAGTTTTTAACAGTCCATTAATACATCATCTATTGTTGAGAGAGGTTGAAGAGCCTAGGCAGGACATCATTAGTTTCGACCTGTTTGGGAAAAGGGTCTCTTTTGGTAAGCGGGAGTTTGACCTAATCACCGGCCTCAGTCATAGGATGATTAGGGTAGATAACGATATTCCTGGCTGACGACTTCGAGCACGTTACTTTAAGGATAGTGTCAGGGTTAAGTGTAGTGAGTTAGAGAAGATTTTTTGGAGGCAGTTTTTGACGATGATGAGGATGCTGTCAAAGTTGTCATAGTTTACTTCGTCGAGCTTGCCATGATGGGGAAGGAGAGGAAGCAGTTTATAGATACGACCCTTTTAGGGGTTGTGGATAGGTCGGAGCTGTTCTGCAATCACGACTGGAGTTCGTTGATTTTCGAAAGAACACTTTGGAGCCTGAAGAATGCCCTGAAGGATAAACTACCGGCGTACCAACAGAAGGCGAGAAATGACCCCACACACCAAGAGACTTATAGTCTCTACGGGTTTCCATACGCATATCAGGTTAGCGAGCTTTAAGTCAACTATATAATCGTATATATTATTTAAATGCATTATTTATTTGACTTCACTGGATTCTAGGTATGGGCTTACGAGACGATATCGACGTTGAGTCTGCGCGTAGCCACGAGGCTGGGCGACGACGCCATTCCTCGACTCCTTAGGTGGTCGTGCACTTATTCTCGTGGGTTTCTTACTCTGCAGAGAGATGTGTTCGATAACACGATGGTAAGTAATTATCTTGACCCCGTGCGATTCAAATTTATTTTTTCGTTTGGGTCTAATCATAAGTTTTTTGCAGTCCAAGGTTAAGGAATACTTGGTTTCGACTAATGCTGAGGCAGAACACATGGTCCGTATCATGCGTCCATCGGAAGCCCGCGCTATACCTGCCCCGCTGGCTGTACCTGACCAGCCTGCAGTACCTGACCAGCCTGCAGTACCTGACCCGGCTGTTGTACCTGCCCCGGTTGCAGTACGTAACCCGTCTGCAGATTTGGAAAGGGGTGCTGAGGAAAGAATGGTGAAGGACAAAGGAAAAAACTTCATAGAGGATCCGGTAGAAGAGGCCGAGACATTGGACGATGTTGCATTATAGGGTCCTGCATTAGACGATGCTGGACCCAGTGGAAATGACAGCGAAGCCCTACAGAAGAGGTTGAAACGGAAAAAATTCAAAAATAAGATCAGTAGAAGGTTGAAGAGGCTCGATGACCGAGTTGGTGCTATCGAGGCCACACTGACTGGCTTCGAGGCCACACTGACTGGCTTCGGGGTTGCCCTGAAAGGCATCCAGAGATACCTTAAAAAAATGTCGAAGGTACGCATTTTATATGTATATAACATTAGGTATGCTTAGTTATTAATTATGATTAGTTGGGTCCGAGCTAACGCTCATTGGTCCGTACTTTTCGTGCATGGTAAATTCCCTGATCCGACCAAATATTTTGGACGTGGGGGTGGGCTCGATGATGATGATCCATCGGATCAAAGGTCTGATGAGGCCCCAACATGAGGTTTGAAGAGTATGGACGAGGACCGGAGGCCGGAAGCGGTCCCTAAGACTGACGAGTATCAGACCATGGACGATAATCCGAAGAGTATGGACGAGGATCCGAAGAATATGGACGAGGATCCGATGTTTATGGTTGAAGACCAGGGTACGATAACGGAGCGGGACAATGCATCGGATGCTTACCCCGATCGTCCTGTCGGTTTGTTTCAGGTAAGTCCTATTTCTATAATGCTAGTATACGTTTGTGCTTCCATATACCAATATGACTAATATTGGTTGTATATTAGGATGCCATTGTTGGAATGCAAGAGCCGGACGTTGCATCAGATACGCAACCCGTCAGCCGACGCGTTAGGCGTCCCTATAAGGACTGGGCACCGGACGCAGTCATTAAGGTAAACTGTCATTACACGAACTGTGTATTGTGTTTTAGGTTGAACCTTACCTTGACCAGGACGAATATGACCTTCAGCAGGCCCCAACTGGGCGTGGGCTACGCAAAAGGCATTACTCTTGGAAGCTGAAGGATATATACACACCAACCGGTCAGCGTGGGATCACCGTGGATAGATACGACCCAGTATGTCCCATTCCACCGCAGTTGGACGATAAGTTCCAGAGATGGATGGATGACCCGAAGACGGATGGGAGATTGCGGTCCACTGCAACTGGTTTCCAAAAGAAGGAATGGTATCGCGATCTATTGGACCCTAGTGTTGAATTGAAGGACGAAGTAAGTACATGTTACTATATTCGTAGTACTATATTCGTCAATATGTTTGATTACATCAATGTGGATTGGTTAAATGTAACAGGTACTTGATGGTCTCGTCCTGTTTACAGCGAAAAAGTTGGAGAAGTGTCTCCATCTATGTCGCAAGAAGTTTGCGATAGGCGACGTACTTCTTTCGGTAATTACTTTTTACTTCTTCCGGTTCGAACTAATAAATGTTGTTTTGAACAATTCTTTAACTAATGAATTACTTTTTAACTGCTATACAGACTCTGCTGAATCGGACAGACGGTCCATATGCGGCCATGAAGCCGAGTGTATTGTCCACTAGGATCAACTACCCTTGGTGCGAGGAGAATACAATCTGGCGATATGTCCACGGTAGGCAGTCGGAACACAACGTGCCCTGGAGTGATGCAGACATCGTGTACACCCCCATGAACGTAGGCGGGAACCACTGGGTGATGCTCGGGATCGACCTTGTACAGGGCGACATAACCGTATGGGATTCACTCCAAACGACCACTCCACTGGATGAACTTGAGAAGGAGTTGAAGCCCATGTGTACAATCCTACCTACGCTACTGCATCATGGCGGGATATTTTCAGTTCGACCCGATTTGCCAGTGGTGCCGTGGAGGGTACGTCGGGTTCGCGTACCACAGCAGAGTAGTGCGACTGATTGCGGGATTTTCTGTGTCCGGTATTTCGAGTACGATGCCACCGGGTCAAATATGAACACTTTAACCCAATATAATATTGTATATTTTAGGCGTCAGTACACTGTACAGATGTGGGCGCGTCGTCCCATTTTTTGAATAGTATGCATTTTCGATATTGTTTCTATGTCATGGTTCATTATTCTAACATCATACATGAATGACACATTCAAATACAATCTCCCCATTAATAATGATAATAATAATATAACAGGTAGGGTTATCAATGCATGCATGCAAGGTTGGTTGCTTGGGGTACAAGTTACCATACAAATTTATGAAAAACCAACAAGTTACCAATACATCATACATTTACGCTGTGTTAAGGGGTTCATTACATGTTTTGCGATTGAGCCCAGATTGAGTTGAAATAAGACTCTTGATATGCTTTCCCAGCTTTTAGAAATAGTTCCTCGACTGCCTTTGCATCGACTTTAAATTTTGCTAACAAGTTCATCTTAATATGTTGTATACAAAAGCAATAAAATGCAGTGGGAAATACCTTGTCAATTGCCTTACAAATGGTGTGATGTCTATCAGAAACGAAAACCAAATTGTTCACTACGCCAAGCGCACCTTTTAATTGAGTCATAAACCATACCCATGATGCTACAGTCTCACCGTCGACAATAGCAAATGCAACAGGGTAAATCTGGTTATTCGCATCCGCACCAGAAGCTGTTAACAATACCCCTCTGAACTTCCCTTTTAGATGGGCCCCGTCGACAACCAACACTGGTCGAATACAAGCCAGAAACCCTCTAATCGATTGACCCAAAGTCATAAAGACATATTTGAAATATTTTCCATCTTTCAGTTCCAATTCGAAAATAGTACCTGGGTTCATGATTTTTAATGCTTCACCATAAGCTGGTAGTAGACCGTATGACGATGCTGGATCCCCTCTAATAAGTCGAAGTGCTTCTTCACTGGACCGCCAAGCTTTGTCATAACTTATATTCACACCATACTTCTTCCTCATGTCTTGTATTATGTCCTTCGGTCTATACGTGCGGGAGACGTCTGTAAACTTCGCTTGGACAAGATGTCCGACCACCCAACTTTTGGCTTGCCTATGATCTGTTTCAAAACTCCACCATTGCATGTATGGATGCTATAGTATTTTTTTATCTTGAACAGATTGCAGTCCCTCAACTTTGTAGCTCGAAGTCTCCAGGTGCAACTAGTATCAACGCAGCGTAGTATATATAGTTCCGGTGTCGACTTTTTTATTTTAAACTGAAAATTCAGCCGCATTGCAACTAAATGCATTCTCAAACTCAACTCCTTCTTCGTATCAAATACTTCGCCCTCCTTAACATCATTTGTTCCAGAAGACTGTACCATGAGTTGCAACTTCTCATCATTAGGCTGCCCAGTGAGACCATCACACCCCATTTGTTGAACGGCTGCTTCATCCCTACGAATCTCAGCATGTACCTGTTCCACATCGGGCTCAGACTCTTCATCAAGTGCATCGTCATAGTCATCATTCACAAATTCCGCATCATAGTGTCCTTCTTCTGACTCTCCCAACGGGTCATATGATTCATCACTTTCATCTTGATTATCATTCAATAATCCCGGCACATTCCAATCACATACCCTGTCATCTCCTAGCTTACATGGAACAACATCTGATTCCAATGGTGTTAAACCAGCTATATCATGACCTAAATGCCCGTAAAAGGGGTGTGGTTGTTGGGAAGAAGAGGGGTTCGATGATGAGGAAGGAAATGAATGTACCGAATCTGTGGGTCTCTGGAATGGGGGAATACAAGCTGTGGGCATACAACTCGAGCACACGTTTTGGCCTACATGATATAGGAAAGAAGGCATGTACGTTTCATTCTCATGTACCTACTTTGGCGTAGTAGATATGTATATAGGCAATTCAGAAACATCTTCACCAGTTAAAAAAAAATTCAGGTCATCGTCATCAGTTATCTCCATTACACAAACTTTAGTTTTAAAATGATATACGCGTCTAATTATAATATCGAACTGAAGGGGGTTTATATTACTCAATTTATACACGTGACCTAGAAATTCTCTGTACGTGGTTGTACTATCTACTGTCAATCCTCTCGTGCGACCACCAACGTAATCTTTTTCACTATCGTTCCATTCTCAACCAAATGTTATGAAAACACGAGGCATCCTTCAAATAGATCAAATCAAGTGAGATAAGAATATCGTCCAAAAAAAGTGGTAAAAAAATAAAAAAATACATGTCATCCCGGACCGTCCCGGACCAGTCTTGGTCCGAGACACATCCCGGACCACAGTGCTTCTATTGGTCCGGGATGTATCCCGGTTCACTCCCGAACCATCTTTCGATCCGGGATTGAACATTCAATCCCGGATCTCGAAGCTTCAATCTCGAAACAATACTTGGTCCGGGATACCGACTGCATTTTTTTTTCTTTTTCCAAGAAGCCAAGTGAAAATGTATGAATGGAAAATATTTCAAATCATTTCAGAAATTTTTATGTTAACGTACCTCTAACTCTTCAAATGTGAAAATGTGGGGACAACGATTTTAGATAGTGTGGGGACAATGATCAAACACGTGGCAATGTTTCTTTCCCGGATTTAAAAAAAAGCGTGATCTGCGAGGAGTTTGGATGGTGTGAAAATTTTGGATTGTTTCAAACTCAAAACATAAGTAAAATATGAGGTTAAAAGTTTGGTGAAATGGTTGGGTGGAAGTTAATGGGGAAGTTAATCTATCATAAATAAGGGTATATTTGTCTTTCCACTAAAGTGGATTCAAAATTAAGTAGAGGTGAGGTCAAAAATTAGGTTTTTTTGAAAGGGGTTCATTTATCCAGTTTGAACTATTGGTGGGGTCAAAAACCCCAAAAACCCTACGGCCATACCCTTCCAATGGTCCTAAAATCACGTGGATATGGTAAACAAAATTTTTTACGTCCACGTATTTCTAACCATTCCATCGCGATCGTACGATGTACATATTTCCCAACAAAAAAGTAAATAGGGCCAAACTAGTACTTTTCCTTTCTGCTATGTCAATTGGGTACGGTACTATGCTATAGCTATTAATTATTATACGAATTTTTTTCTTTCTTTGTTTAAGGGCCCCGTAACATTTTATTTTCATGACATGAGACCAAGTTACATTGCCGGAAACCTTGAGAGAGAGAGCCTATTAGAATGATAAGATTAGAGGACTACAAAGCTATGCTCTCCTTCAAAAAAAAAAAAAAAAATGTAAAAAGAAAGAAACTTGAAGAATATCTCATTCATTTGATGGAACTGGACCTGAATTAAGGCTTCAATAAATTGTCTATTAGGAATTTGCTTTAGTGTGTTAATAGCTTGAAGGATCACCAACTAGTAAATCCGTACTTTATCCTTGATAAATTAGTAAGAAAATTTGTCAAATCCGTTCATAATTCGTATGCTCGTCTTCAAGCTATTGCTACTCTCTTTTGGAAACGTTTTTTTTTTTCTAGCCATAACGAATAACTTCTTCTCTTTTACAAGGTTCGTGATCTTTAGCCTCATGAATCAGGATAATTTGGTAGTATTAAATACGAAGTTATGTTGTGTTAATATGATATGAGCAACTTAATTGTGTTTTAATGTAATTCACAGGTTATTTAAAAAAGCAACTTGATAAATTTATTTTCAACTCTGCCAAAAGTAGATGACAAATTAATGTCTTGATAGTGCTTATTAATTTACCTTAATTATGACATCAGAGTTGTTCATATTTTAATTTTGACATTCTCCATAGATCAAATGGAAACACTATATGGAACTCCTTTTCCAGTGACCCCAGACTCTGAAAATGGTTTCAAAAGCTCATACGGAGAGACCCCAGCCCCAGTTCGATTCTTCAAGCTGAAATCAGCATTCCTACGGTCAATTATAACCTCCAAATTCTTCATCTTCGCACTGAACCTATCAAATGCTGCCTTTATCACAGGATCATCGCCCCATGATGGCTCCATATTCTTGCCAACATACTCCTCATCTGGAGAGTGACTTGACAGAATATTCAACACCATCATTACCTTTGTCGCCTGATACTGCGAAGGGAAGGCATCTAGAAGAAAATGCTCTGGCTTTTCCAAGAAACATTTCCAAAGTGCAGGGTTGGGATCTTCAGTGGGCATGTTGGTTTTTGTTATGCTAGGCCTGTTTGGGAAATAGCCTGCATATGCATATTGCCCGAAGTTCACAGCGGCGTGGTGACCAGATGCTACCCACGCAATGTTTGTTACTATGTCTATTAGATCTTGGGGAGTGTTGAGAGTTGGCCACCCCGCCGCATCTTTTTTGTCTGCATGCCCCACAGTTCTAATCTCAGTCCACCATTCTTGGAGCTCTGCGTCAGATGTTACCATGCTCGAGTCGTGATAGTAATAATTCACATATTCTGTGACCCATTCTTTAAGAGCATCCCACAAAATCAAACCATCATTAGCGAAAGGATAGTCCTTGATGTTCAGTTTCAAACCATGTGAAGCAGTTGGATCCTCCTCTGCCAATCCCCTGCCAAGTATTCATCAAAAGTACTGTGTCAAGTTTTATGTATCAGTCAATTCAAAAGAAGAACAAAAATGGTGAACTCAAGTCACCTGTGAATTAGGTCAGCTGGCAAGGCTTGTAAGTCAAATTGCCATTGAAGATCATAAGCTGTGGAACTCAACTCCATGGAATATTTTTGTGGTGAGAATGTGAATTCTATTGTCCCACCTGCACTGATAAGATTGGTACGAGCAGATGCATTGATCTCTAAAGTGTACCTAAAATGAGGATGTAGAAGCCTATAGATAGGATGCATTGCACTCAATTGTCTGTTTGTGGCTATGCAATAAGGCTCCACGGCGCAGTGAGTTCTTAACCTACAAAACAAAACAGAGGACCAAACTAAAAAAACAATCTTTTTTATTCCTCTAGCAATGATCTTCAAAGTCAAAGTTGAGTGGGATGGGATATATTTACCAATGAGAAACGAGTTGGTGATAACCAGCGTCATGGGCTAGAACATGGGCTTTGGCAAATCTCCAAATCCAAAGGTGAGTGGCCTGCTCGCTGGGTCCATAAACTCTCTTCCACTGCGGTTTGTCGTCCATGGGTGGCCGAGTTAGCTCAATAGCTAGTGGTTTTAGGGTTTCATCTTCGTTTAGAAAGAATAGTGTCCTTGATCCATAAAGCGTTGTTCCTTCAACGGCTCTCACTTTTTGAACATATGGCAACAACATGTCATGGTAATCCAATATATATAGTTTCTTCTTTTGAATTGCCTGCATATCCCATTTATTCATTTGAAAAGATATATTTTATTTCATATGGCATATATGATTGTCGGGACTAGTACTGATACAATTACATACCTCTTGAACAGTGATTGAGCCAATTTTTTGATTGAGCATTTCAATGTTGAATGCAGATTCAGGAGGACCATAGATTTCAGGGTCAAGTTTGCTGACTAGTGGCCATTCCTACCATTAATATTTAAGAATTGAGTATTTAATATGAATTCAATGGTATAAATGAAAAGAAGAGGATTTCATGGCATACCGTGACCAACTGTATGCTACATGGGTTAAGACCCGCAAGAGTTTGCCTTGCGAATTGTTCATCACTTAACCAAAAGAACTTGTCTCCTGATGTAATTAAAGAATAAGAATAAGTCGAGTTAATGAGTAGATGAGAGGGAGTTAGCGAGAGAGATGTGCACTCACGGTCCATAGGTTCAGGAGGATCAAAGCGCAACGAAATTTTTCCTGTAGAGTCGAGTTTGAATATCCAAGGTAAATCATCCTTGAGAGAAGTACTGGATTCAAGAGTGGGAAGTTTGAAGCCGTCCACCGCGTAAAGTGCATCGATATCTTTGAAGTTGGAGAATCCAGCCTTGTCATCAAAATGTACCCACAAGTTTGGCACAATGGTGTGTATGAATGACAACACTGAATCTTTCATGAATGCATCTTGCTTTATATTAGAGAATGCCTCGTCTCGAGGGATGTATATGCTCTCATTTTTTCTCCTTTCTTCCAACTCTGGGGCTACAATAATATTACATAAAAAAACCATGTCTAAAAACTCTACTCATATTCATATATTTTTAATAAATAAATAAAACCCTTCTTAATAAATAAATAAATCTCTAAATCTCAAACCTTAGAAAAATAAAATACGTAGACCCTAAAATTAAGCAAACATTGATTATATACTATATTTGTTTCATTCTTATTAGTTATTAATATTATTATGTAACTTAATAATATTAAGTTGTATAATAATATTAATATTAATAACTAATAAGAATGTGAGGGAGAGAAGTGCATGGAAGAGGAGATATGGGTAAGGTACTCACAATTTTCACAATGTGGACGGCCGGTTCTACAACGTCTGGGATAAGGATGTTCAGCGCCACCAAGAACTGGTCTTTTGAGATCGCCACTACAACTCCCGAGATCGTTGTACACATCATAATCATAGATTCTATCGTATGGTACACGTTCACCAGTGCCATTGCCCCGCAGATTCACCAGCTCATTTGCCCTCATGGACTTGAGTCCAGCAGGCGTGAGCAATGGCAAGTATGACTGCATGCCAAAATTAAAGTTAGGATTTAATTGTATCATGTATGGTAAGGGCCAAGAGGAAACAAATTAAAAGAGAAGTACGACCTTGCTGGTGAAGAAGACTCTCTGTACTTTAGGAAGCACGGTGGGGGGTTGAACCCAGGAGTTGCAGGTGATGGTGGAGGGACCAGAAGCCAGCCCAGTGAGGTCCACTTCTTTGATGTACATCTCCTTTTCATTGGGGTTTTCAACAATCACGGCCCCTATCTCCCCAAAATCTGGTCCAACTTCGAAACTTGCCTCGTAAATTTCCTCCTTCGGGTCCTCACTCGACAATCTTGCCTCAACTTTTATCCTCGCTTTCTCCGACCCAGTTTCTTTTTTGAATTGAGAAACCATTTCATCAAAGAAAGTATGCGAGAAAACATACAAAAATACAAAAAGAAAAAAAAAAGACTTAGATAAAAACATTCAAATTGAGAGAAATGATAGAAAGATCATAATTAGAGGTGATTTTGGATGACCAAGACAAGAAAGAGTCTTTAAATCGTCTTAAAGATGGGTACAAGATCTTGAAGTCTCCGACCCAGTTTCTAAACAAACCTAATTCACATCGGTTTCCCTTCACTCTTACCAACACATGCCTATTTATTCCCTTTTATTACAATTAAACTCAAAATTCTCTTCACTGTTTCATTTTGGTCCCGTTTTCTTTATTTTCTTTCCAAAAAGCCCAATAATCCCATTAATTCTCAGTTTGGTTCTTATTTTATCATATTAATATATTAAAAGCTTCCAACTATATTCATCATAAAATTATTTGAACACATAAACGGGTTATTCACGTATTATATAACACATAAAATATAATCCAAACATGTCTCTGCATCAATAAAACTAACTAATTTCCTCGAGTGACATACTCACTTATTCAAATATATTAATATAAAACAAGATTTAGTTGAGATTGTGCTGCGCTTGTCTTGCCTCTTGATTAAATATTAATTTTCATTGCTTTTCTTTTACAAGATTTTCTGTATCTTTAGATCAATCAAAATTCTAGATATTAAAACTTTATATATGAGAAAAATTAATTTAAGAAAATCGTTTTAGATCGACGTACAGATGTAAAGATGTGCTAGCTCGTTTGTTTTTTTCCCTAATAAATTTTCTTTTGCCCGTCAATTGTAAAATTAGTTTGTTCTAACATTTAGATAGAATATTTAAACAGAAAAAAAAATGTAGAAACAGATTTAAATGCTCTAAGATTGGTCATTGGTATTAAGTTAAATTTAAACAAAGTAAATTACACAGAATATCCAACTACTTCATATATTCGAATATTTAATATAATTCAGCCAATTTAAAAATATATTGCTCTTTTAAGTTGTTTAGGGGAAAAAAATATAGGATTTAAATAAATTTAAATCATAGACAAACCCACTTATAATACTTTAAGATAGACACTATTTTATAACATATCAAACAAATTATATTAGTATGTTTCAACAGTCCAATATATCTATTTATACGGGAAATTACTTCAAACAGTCCATTAAACCTATAAAAATAAATTTAAAAACTATATTTTCAACCTTTGCCGTGGTTATTAATTAGGACTTTAACTGTTGTTAAGTTCAACCAACTCTAGGTTAAAAAGTAACGTATGTTAATCCCTCACCCGCATGCACTAAAAAAATAAAATAAATTAAATTGCATCTTTATTTTTCATTGCTCAATCATATATAAGATTTCCAAAAATAGAGGTACTTGACTTTAACCAGCTGCCTGATAACTATTTTGTAATATTTTAACTTTTTATTTTTATTGACATATTTATCTCTATCACATTTCTTTTTTACTCTAATTTTTTTCATAAATATCTCTTTAAAAAATTATTTTTCTCTTTCTAAAATTAATATTTTAAATATTTATTATTATTTTTCTATCTCCAAATTTTTCATCTCTAGATATTTTTATTTATTTTTGTTCTTCTAACAGATCATTCTCATTTCTCTCTCTACAAATTTAATATTTTCTCGAACTTTTCTCTCTCTAAAATTTCATCTTTTATAATTTTTCTTTCTGTTTCTAATCTATTTTTACTCTAAAAATTATATATTCTTTTATCGTTTAATTTTCTTTCACTATAATTTTTATTTCTTTTTGTATTTATTTATTTTCTCTCAAAAGTATATTTCGAATCTTATTTTTATCTCTAAATTTTGTACTCACTATAATTTTTTATTCCCTTTCTAATTTTTTTTCTTTACCTCTCAACTTTACTCGTCTCTTTTAACTTTACTTTCACTGTTTTTTTTTTCTAAATATTTTTCTTTAGCTCTCTAAATTTATATTTTTTATGTCTATACATTAGGGTGACAAAAATTCTCACAAAGGTCGGGTCCCCGCTTCAAGAATAGAAAATGCATGTCCCGACCCCGTCAACGATTCCATTTGTTAAATAATGAATATATATATTATGGACATATTTACTAAATTGTTAATACATGATTAAATATTTTTAAAACTAATTATCTATACTAGTAAATAATAATTCTAAAAAAAATTAATTTTTTACATTTTTTATTTTTAAAATTTTAAAATTTTAAAAATAATTAAAATTAAAGGAAATTGCATTGGGTAGCAAAATTTTTATAAATATTTACAAAAATGTCAACCTCTTTTTGTATTTTGCAAATATGGCAACATATTTGAATTTTTATTTTCGAAATTTTTATTATTCCAATTCAGATGCCTCTGATCTACTTCTATATCTAATCTACTTCTGATCTCCATCTGATGTACTTCCGATCTACATCTGATGTACTTCCAATCTACATCTAATTTACATCCGATGTACTACTAATATATATCAGATGTAAGTAATATACATCTAATATACACATTTAATGTACCTCTAATTTATAATATACTAAATATATTGGTAACTTATATTAAATATAAGGTAAATCAAATGTTTAATTTTTAGTAGTATATCAGCTTAGTTTATCACTACGATTTGTTGATTGATATACTATCTTATCAATATTTTTTATTGCTATATCACTACTATTTAATCTATATTAATATTAATTAGATACTAAATATAAGGAATATCAGTCGTTTAAATTTATAAAGTATATCAAATTTTCAACTATGGCTCACATAAATATTTTATGCAATAACTTTAGATTCCTTTTTTTCCACCAATATTTTCATCTTAAAAATAAATTAGTGAATATATTAGTAATGTATCAACACACATATAACATAGTTATATCAGTAGATATCATAATTATATAATCAGGGGTATATCAATGGTAAATTAGAGGTATAACAAGTATATATCACAGTTACATAAGTGTCATATCAGCATGGTAAATCAATGGTAAATCATGTAATAATATGAGAACTTATAATGGTATAAATCATAACTATATCATATATACATCAGTGGTAAATCATATTAGATGTTATATTAGTAGATATCATAGTTATATCAGAAGTAACTCAATTGTATATCAATATTGTATCAGTGTTATATCAGAGGTATATCAAGTATATATCACACATACATCAGTGATAAATCAATAAATAGTAATAATCATATAAGAAATATCAGTGGATATCATAGTTATATTAGTGATATATATATATATATATATAGTAAATTAGAGGTATATCAAGTATATATCAGTGCTACGAGGGTAAATTTGACATTTTATTATTTAGACCTCCATTTTTTCAAAAAGTTTGCTATATTTACAAAATTAAAATGTAGGTGCTAAATTTGTTATTTTTTTTATTTTGCTATATTTGCAATTGCCCCTAAAATTAATTATAAAACTAACAATTTTTTTGGCGAATATCCACACCCCAAATAAAGATTTCTTTAACCACGAGGTGGATAGAAAGGACTAAAAATTTACACGAGCACGAGAATGGAAAAGGACATTATAACCCCACCCCTACATAATCTCTCTACTCTACTTAGAACTTTCTCCCCTACTTAGAACTTTTTCCCTCGAATATATTCCCAATTTTCTAACTTTTTAAAAATAGAAAAGTAAAAATAGTTATGAAATATGTTTAGTTTTCTATTTTTTAAAAATAAAGGACAAAAGATAAATATAAATAGAAAAACCAAGAACAAAAAACAAAAATGGTTAAAAAATGACCGAGGTAATCTTAGACAATGATTTCTAAGAAAATTTTCTTACAAATACTATGTGAACGAAGATGAAACATGGACTTATGTTAGTGGGATAATCTTCACGCTCAAAAGTGGGCGTGTCGGTCTTATTGACCCATTTAAAATTTTAAAATATAGAAGAGAGAAATGTGAAAAGAAAAATAATTTGTTCTATATTTTTTGTAAAAGTAAATGCTGTCAAATTTTGTGTGAGCTGAAAGTTTTTTAAGTAAATAATGGAAAAGAGAAGCCTACTGAGGTCGAGCAGGTTGCTGGCGAACTCCAGTTTGAGAAACTTTTCAACGTCTGGTTTGACATCCCTTACAATTGTCGACGAAGTGATTTCTCCAGTGACTTTTTGGACAACCACTTTGGTTTGGACGGTGGTGGTGGGTTCGGCGGCAGTGGCTATGGCTGCCTTTATCTCACGGCAAACCAATCTCAGCCGTCCATTTCTACTGCTCTTACTACTCCTCTGCTTCTGGCAGCTGGGTTTCGAATAATGAGGCAAAAAAGCAGCGCCGGCGTTTGTGCTACAAAGCAATGGCCTCTGCAGATGGGAGAGGGACGCCGGAGCCGCCGCTCCAGTCGAACACCCAAAGCCTTGACCTTTCAACATTTCCCTTTTTTGAAATTATTGTTTCGATTGGTATTTTGGTCTGAGTTTTTGGTTCTCCCGTCGGAGGTATTTATATACAACTTGGACTTTGAAATTACGGTAAAGCCCCTACTATCTGCTACTTTTACGCTTCTACCTTCTCCTTAGTCCTTTCTCGTTTTTAATTTAACACGTTTTTTTTGGGGTTGGATAGCCCTCTTTCTAAAGAGTATATGTTTTCTGATCTTTGCTGAAATATCTTAGGTATCAAATGACTTTAACTATCCTTCCTCTATCTCTTTTATCTCTTATTTTTTCACTTTTTCTCTTTCCAATTCTTCATCTTCTTCTTTCTCTCCCTTCCCCCGTTATTATTTCTTTTTCCATTGATAATTTTTTACCAAATCTCTCTTCTCCCTTCGTCTCCTTCTCATATTTGGTAAGTTCAAAATTGCTTTTATTATTATTAGTTGAAAATTCCTGTAATTATTTCTTTTCCCTCAATTCTTTATTCTTTGTTATTCTTTGTTTTTCAATCATTATTTCTCTTCAATGGTATATATAGACTTTAAAACCAAACAAAATTAATACTTTTTTTCTTTACATTTGATTTTATACCTAAATCTAAACACTTCACTCTGTCAATTTTACCCTAAAACCCACACTGCATGAAAGGTCACCCCCACTAAAAACGAACTCCTCTAATTAATTCTGAGAGCGATATCTAGTTGGTAGTGAAGCTCTCGCTCCCATCTGATTGGGAGCAAGATCGAGATCTTTGGGAGCGAAATCGAGATCGAGATTTGATGGAGAACAATAGGGAGCGAGATCGAGACCGAGATTTGAGGGAGAACGAGAGGGAGCGAGATTGAGATCTGAGGGAGAACAAGCGGAAGCGAGAGCGAGATCTGACCTAAAGTAAAATCTTCAATGTTTTTCGGCCCAAGACCAACACCTGAGACCTTCACAATTGATGGACATAAGTATTTTGTTGAAAAGAAGAAAGAAGGAAAAAAAAACCTAACTTTAAGCGAATATGTTTTCAAAATTGCTTATTTGGTATGTGTCTTTATTTGGGGGAAGAAATTGATTAAAAAAATTTCAACTAACAAGAGGATGGAGAGAGAAAGAAGAGATCTGGTAAAATCAAATTGATTAAAAAAAAATTTAACAGATTAAGGGAATGAAGAGAGAAAGAAGAGATCTGATAAAATATCATGGAAAAAAATAAGAAATCGATGAAAAGGAGAAAGAAGAGATCATAAAAAGTCTGGGGAGGGAAGACACGAGGAAAAAAGATGGGGAGAGAAGAAGATGAAGAATGAAAAAAATAAATAATAATGGAGGAAAGAGAAAAGTGAAAAAAAAAATAAGAGAGAGAAATCTAAAATATGAGGAGAGAGGTAGTGAATGTCATTTATTATAGATGTGACTTCAAATATTAGAAAACATAAGTTTTGAAAAAATTGGGTAAAAAAAAAAGTAAGTTAAACGTCAATTACCACCGAGCTATTATCACTTTGACATTTAAATATCTAAAATATATACTTTAGTTATTTTGGCTCTCAAAACAAGATGTGGATAACATGTATGTTAGTATACTGATGTGGATGTGTGTCAAAGTCACGCTACAGTAACTGTTAGCTTACAAAATAATAATAGCCGGTACCAAAATGATTATTGTTTTTAAAATTCAATTACTAAGAATTGAACCTGAGTTTAGTTAACTATAAATGATACATGTATTTGACTTTTAAGACTTTTTAAGTTCGAATCTCTTTCCTCGCCTCTTGTGCTAAGAAAATACTAAGGCTTTATTTCCTTTTCTATTTCTTCCTCGATGTATTTCTCTCTAATAATTTTTTTCCCATTCAATCTTCTTTCACCTCTTTTTTATTTTTGCCCTTAACTTTTCTCTCATTGAATTTTTTAAAATTTTTATTTATCTTTCTAAACTTTTATTTCATGTCTCTATTAGAGATAGACAAAAATTCCCATAGAGAATGCATTTTTCACCCCATGTCTAGTCTCCGATTTTATATTTTAAATAATTTAATATATATTTATTAATTGTTTAATAATTTATAACAAAAATATTAGATATTTTTTAAACTAATTATTTATCCCAGTAAATAATAACTTTTGGGTAAAATAAATATATTATATGTTTTTATCACTTTTTATTTTTTAAATTCTAAAAACAATTAAGATTAATTATTAAATCAATAATTTCGAGATGAGGATTCACCTGGATCTCGATTCCCAAAATCAAAGAATGAGGTGGAGATGAGAATTAAAAATTTTCGCGACGACGAAGATGGAAAAGGGACATCACATCATTGTCATCCCTACTTTACCTAGATTTTCTCACTGTAACATATACTTTTAACTTTCTAACCTTTTTAAAAAAAAAAACCAAAATTGGATATCAAACATATGTTTGGTTTTCAAGTAATTTAAAAAAAAAAAACAAAGTTATCAAACAATATATGCCTTTTCTTTTTTGTTTTTTAAAAATAAAAAAATAAAAAAGCAAAAACATAACTGGTTATTAATTGGATCCTTAGGATGAAATCTAGGGATTAACGAGTTTGTTTGTTTTGAAGGCTAACTAGGAGACAAAAATAAAATTTAAACCAAAAAAAAAATCAAAACTTATCTACAAAATGAAAGGATTTTTTTTAGAGCCGTAAAATAAAAACTATTTACTAATTATTTAGAAACTTTTTTTAAAAAATATCGGATGTTTAATTCTGACCCCTTTTTGAACCCTTACTTTATCATTTATCTAATTTATCCAAATAAAAGTGTTCAAAAAAGTTTTTGTTGATTTTATAAATATCCAATAGAAATCCTGCATAAATGATACAAGGTGTTGGAAAATGGTTGATGAATATAAGCAGAAGGGTCTTTGTCCAAGTGGTTGAAGGTCGTCCCGTGCTATATACTCATTTCCATTTACACAATTACACAATAAATAGAAGAAATAAACCTCATATCATTTTTAATACGATGCATCTAACAACGCAATAAATTGGAGCGAAATTTTCTGCAATCTTCATACATGGATATTAAAAGTAGCAAGGTCAGACTTCAACCACTTCGACTAGCTAGGTTGGTTGTTTATTTATTTTTCTTCGAATGTTAATAAATTTCAGTAACTTTTTATTTCCAACCAATGCAAAATTAGGAGTTGTCTATAAATTAAAAATTTATATTGATTTTAATAATAATATTTAACATTTATATAAATAAAATAAAATTTATCATGTCAAATTAAATAGCATAAACCTAACGTGCTTCACAAGACTGAGTTCGTTGATTATGAGTAGTTTTCTACGACGAACTCTTAGTGTCCTGATGCCTCTAGCTTTTTACTAGGTAGAAATATTGTCCATGCTATCCACTACCCTACCCATAAGCATGTCTTGAATGTGTCGTTAAGAGATTCACGATGTAACCATAATGTAATGGTTGAACTAGTGTGTGTGGTACTATCCTTAACCAGTATCATGTTATTGGTGTGGATGGATTGCCATCATCCTAAGATGATCTTATTGGTGCATACCACGGTGGGGTCTTTGACACAGGTTCCTTCATTATTTTAGCAAAAGTTCTGGTCTTTAACATTATGATGGACCTCTTCGAGTTCGGAAATGTGACTCTCAGATTGGAATATCTTGTCATGTGCCTTCTATGCCTGAGATCATTAAGAACACTAATTTGTCTAATTAGGGTGACTATACATTATCTTTGATTGATTTATCTACACATCTATAATAAAGTGTTAATCCAACCATATTTTAACAACGTCTACATAGTTGTCGATTATACTCAACTCCATCTATACCATACATATCTATCATACAACCATTTGTAAATAAAACACGGTTTAAATTCCAAACCTTTATCGGTCCTTTTCTATTAAAAATTAAGTACATGCATAGATTGGTTGTTAAAAATAACATAATTAATAATTAATATGTACACTAAATTAACTAAATAAATAAAATAAATTTAATTAATTAATTAATTAAAACAATGGAATTTATAATGGGTAGCAAAATATTTAACCATATTTGTAAAAAGGTCTAACACCTCTCTATTGAAGTTTGCAACTATGACAAAATATTTGAATTTTTATTTTAAAATTTTTTATAATTTCAATTTTACCTTTCATTAACGTATGCATGTATATTAGAGGTATATCATAATTAGTTAATAATCATATCAAAAATATATATAGGGTATATATTAGTGGTATATCAACGGTATATTAGTATACAAGTAGTAGAGTTATATCTACATGGTAGATCAAATATATTGAGATGATATATTTGACATTTTATTATTTTTGTCTACGTTTTTTTTTCTATAATTACAGGTGCCCTTAAAACAAACTAAATCTAATTAGTTATTTAATTAATTAGTTACTAATTGGCCTATTGGCTTGAGGTTAAGAAAATTATAAAGAATTTAGAGAGAATTGATTCAAACCCTAGATGAAATCGTAGTTGTTTTTCGTTGGCCGATCAAATAAGACAATAAATAATTCGACAAAAGTGTGTTGGCGAGTCATCTGGATTTTTCTTCGAGGAATCTAACTAATTGTTACCTTAAATAACCCAACAAAAGTGGTCCCTCAATGGTCCAGGAAATGGAGTGTTAGAAGCCGAGGTTTCGTTATCCTGAAAAAAGTGGTCCCTCAAGGTCCAAACCATGGCCTTAAAGAAAGGATAACACCACGCCAACCACGCGTGTTAAGAAAAAACAGTGTGGCAGGAGTAACGTTCTAACTCATGTGTTATAGTTAAGAGTGTCTTTAAGAGTGATTTTAGATGGTAAAAATTACTTACCTATTCAATATAAATTAAAAAGTTGATTTACAAAAAAAAAAAATTAAAATGGTTTAAAATTGATTTTTGAGGTAGTAGTTGGGTGGTGGTTCTTGGTTATTGATTGGCCGAGAATCCAATTATTTGCTGATGATGGGATTTTGGTTTTAGGGTACTTACCGACGGCGAAATTTTGGGCTTTGGAGGATTTTGGTTGCAGACCGCGAAATTTTGTATCTGAGAATTGCTGTGGTGGGTGATGGTGGTGTTGTAATCATCAATCCATAAAATTGATGTGATCGTACTTTTTATCCATTTAATAAAAAAAATTATAAACAAATAAATCAATTGTAATGAAAACAATTATAATTTTTTTTATCATAATTGTTGAGTAAATAGTCAAATAGTTGTTTAATTAAATTGTTTCTCAAATTTAATTAATGTCATTTTTAAGAAGATGACATTTTAAAAATCAATTTTGAAACCAAACCGTAAAAATTTAAAATTACTTTTAACTATATAAAAATCACTTCCAACCAAATATGAAATAAAATGTGAATGAATCTATTTTTCTATAATCACTTATTGTACCATCATTTCCAAACACATCTTAAAACGGATGCTTTTGAACTAAAAATTGAAATTTTAAAAAATAAACCTTAGTTTCTTGCTTGACTTTTCTAAATTTTTACTTATAAAGGTAATTTGTGAAAAAAAAATCATTACATCCATAAGAATAATGTCATCCTTAAGAAAATTATAAAATCACATATAAAGAAAACAGTTAAAATCCATGCTTTAAATAAAAAAAAAAAATCAATATTCTATTTTTTTTTTTTTAAATTAAAATGTCGACGGTACAGTACCACGTCCTGCATTGCTTGCCCTCACGTTGAGCTTCTTAAATTGGCTGATTTGAAGTTATTTTTCATTCTGGAATAGTGAATACAATTTTCAATGCACAAAAACACTGATTCTTGGCCGAGGAGGGACTTCAGCTCAACTTTGAGACGTTTTATTTATATACTAATTAATAGCTTAAAAGAACATACAATTTTAGATTGATGCAATGGAGCTTGGGACTAGGCTCCCCTAGTCTGCCTTTGTTCAAGCTTTAGCGCACGTGTTGTTTTTATTAAAAAATTTTCTGCCTATTGTATTTATATATATTATTAAATTATAAAAATGAATACCATATTATAAAATATGCTATATAAAAAATCTATATAATATATTAAAAAAATCTTTATATAAATCTATCAAATTTTAGAAACCAAAAAAAAAAAGAAAAAATGAAATCTTCAACCTCTAACTTTCTAAAAATAAGAGATTTTTTCAAGACTCTCGAATGGTGACCGTACTCCTTTGAACTCAAAAAGTTTTTTTTCAATTTATACTTAATACATATTTTATTTCTTTAGTTTTATTAGTCAAGCTAAGTTTAATTGTTGTACTTATTTTTATCAAATTTTTGAATTTTTCTTTTACATCATTTTTATTTTTAATTTTGCCGAATCCAAAGAAGTTGATAATTTTATATTAATTGTCTAAGTTACATTTTTTTCAACTTTAGATACGAATTTGAGGTTATTTTACTTATAATTGTAATATTCAATACCAAGTTCGTAAAACATATTTAAAAAATGATTGTCTCAACTTCAAAATCATACTTTTATGAATTCGTGAAATTATTTACTTGTAAATTAATGGGATGTCTTGTCCTCAACAAAATTTTTGGATCCAACTGTAATCTCATTTTTGTGTTAATTTTTATACATTATAAAAAATTACACTCATTAAGATAGCAATAATTATTTTTTCTTGAGAGTTGAAGTAGTTGTAGGTTCATAGTACAGACTACCGAGTACTAGAAAAAAGTGCTTTCGTTTTAATTAATTGCCTTATCTTATATGAACCGAATAGCAACATCAACACCAAGTTTGTTCAATAAAATAATAAAAAACACAAAAGTATTTAACAGATATCAACATTTTTTCCTTCTCTTTCTTTTGTTTTTAATGGTGGTAGTGGGACACGATAAGTTCGTAGTTTTTTTTTTTTTTTTGAGTGATACAAGGAAAAAAAAGCAGAGAAAAAAAAACCAAGGAAAAAACATTAAGAAAACGAAAAGGTGAGCTGCACCATTATCAAATCGGCCTTAAATGTTGAACAGGTTCTTCAATCGACAGCAAATAGACCAAGATCAATTAATTCACATCAAACTTTAGTTTAAAGTAAAATTGTGATTTCTCTTATTTAAAAAGAAAATAAAAAAATAGAGTGCTCACAAATCTAAAAGCATATGAGAAGACCATGATGCTTGAATGGATTTATACCATAAATTTAATGCTCGTGTAAAATGCCTACTTTGTCTCCAATGACTAACAAAAATGTCAATGTTGTATTAAAAAAATTAAAATAAAATAAGGTAAAAGGTTAGTGAGTTTGAAGATATATTTCTATTTAGTCATTAAGTTTCAAAAAGTGATAATTTGGTCCCAATCTTTAAAGAGTAGTTCTAAATGGTCCCCGAACAAAGTTGATCCTTATTGACTAACGAAAAAGTTACACGATATTGTTAGGTTAGTAATTTTTAAATGATGTGTCTTTATCGAGTAAAATACACTTTTAGTCCCTAAATTTGATGGTAGGTAATTATTTAGTCTCTATGTTTTAAATAGTGGCAGTTTAGTTCCGACCTTTAGAAAATGATTTTAAATGGTGTATTTGACTGTTAATTGACTAATGGAAAAATGTGACATGACATAATTGAGGTAACAAATTTTAAATGACGTTCGACAATATTAAATAATTTTATATTATTTCTATCTTATATGTATTTTTTCTCTCGTCCCTTCTCGTCCATATCCCCAGAAACTTCCTTCAATGTCCTATGTGTATATTGAACTTTAAGACTCATGTACCTAATCAAACATAAATTAAATTAGTAATTAAAAAATCCAATAAACAAAAAAGGTTGGAAAACATACTGATTCATTACGATGGCTTCCTGATGCTGCTAATCAGGATAAAGCGTCCAAAATTAAGAAGAAAATTCGTGACATCCAAACATAAGAAACAAGGACGGAAACTTGGAATCGGTCTAGGGCTTATTCAGTTTCTGAATTCCCCTACAGGTATCTTAGATTATCTCGAATCCAAGAAACCCAGGAGGGAATTACAGAAACGCAAATCGAAATGAGACAAATCGAGGAAGGAAATTCGAAAGCTCACCCGCTGTCACCGAGGAGTTGGGGAAAATTTTCAGAAAAGTTTTAGGAATTTTAGTTGACGGAAAGAAAAAAAAAATTAATTCACCTATTAGAAAATTATTTAGGGATTTTGGGAGGGAGAAAAAATAATATAAAAATGTTAACTCAGTTATGCCGTCTAATTTTTTTGTTAGTCAAATAATTTAGGATCATTTAGAACTATTTTCTAAGTGTCGTTTTTTTTAATTTAAGGATCAAATAGATACTTATCCTCAAATTCAGAGACTAAAAATTTATTTTATCTTTATTTATTTTATATATATTTTAAAGGTAGGTGGCATTTTTTTTTTCTTTTTCTCTCTTTTCCCTCCTCCCGTATCTTTTCTCCAAATCCAACGCTCGTCTCCACAAATCTTCATCCAAAATTTTCAATTGGCACTAATATTCGTTTGGAACTGTCATCTGTTTGACTATTCATCGACCAAAATCTTGGCACTCTCAAGAGTCAAGGGCCAAGGGCCTCTTTTATTTATTTTTAAATGAAATTGAGTTAATTAAATTCAAAAGCCTGACGATTTCATGTGTGGTGGCAGTCTGTTTTCTTTCTCAAACTAATTAACTATAGACACATCAAAGTGAGAGAATCTTCACTCGTACATGTTACAGACTCGCAAGAGCATCCATAAATTTATGAGATATACCTTAGGCTTTTATAGCCCTCTTCTTGCATTTTACTGTAATTTTATTTTACTCAAAGGGGTGAAAAAAATGAAGCGATCCGAACCGAATTGGTTCCGATCAGTCAGCAAATACAAACCGAATCGAATTGATCATATCCGGTTCGATTCGGGTCAAGTTTGGGTTATAACGGAAAATAGCCTTCTTCTCCTACGCCAAATTGCCCTCCCCGCGGGCCGCAACCGCTCTCTCAGTCTTCATCTTCAGCCGCACTCTCTCAAATCGACGCCGGACTCTCGGACGGCCGGCAAAGCAATGGCCCTCCCCACTCGGCTTTTTACTTCTTCCTTCCGCCGGAGGTAGGGGCCACTGAACTTACACTCCCACCCCCAACTGATTCAGTGGAGCTTTGCTATCAGTAATTAGCCGTTCGTTTTTGTCTTTGCTTTCGCTTTTGCAATGCCCTTTCTGTTGCTATATTTGGATGAATCGCTAGGTCGCTTTGGTTTCCTCTGCACGTTTTTCTTGATTCGTTCTGAAACCGCTCAATTAGTTTTAGTCGCGTATGCGGATTTTAAGGTTTTTTTTTTTTGGTTGTGGTTGTGTTCTTGGAGTTTCTTGAAGGATTTTGTTGGGTTTGGTGATGGATATCGCTTTGCGTTTGAATAAGTTTTTGAAACAGAGTAGTGAGTAGTAAGTTTTTGGTGTTCGGATGTTTTCTGCGAGTTTTTGTAATTTGGGGGCTTTTTCTGCTTTTTTGGATGGCTTTGAAGGTTCTGCAATTCAGTTGGCATGGTGGGGATTTGATGCAATTTCTATGCGATTTTAGAGATAAATCTACTAATAACGTAAGGACTGGATTTTTATTCAAAAACAGTGTTGTGTTGAGGTGTGTAATTCAAAAACTATGCAAACTTGTGGAAGTAGACGACGGAATTGGTTGAAGAGGAATGGATTCTTGTTCAATAAATTCAATTTAGTTGGAAACTCCAAATGGCCGCAGTGGGGATGCGGACGGTGATGTTAAGAGTGAAGAAAAGGATGTAGTTTTAGAAGATGATATCCAGAACGAAGAGAAAGAAAATGATTCTGAAGGTGAAGATGCTGAATTTGATGTTACCAGATTAAGAAAATTTGATATTAGTATTAACATAGATTTTCCATAATTTTATGCTATGTAGTTGCAAAACTTGAGTTCAAATTTGGATTGGAGATGAGAAGCTATATCTGTTCTCCATCTTTCTTGAGCGTCTACTTTCAAATATGGTTTATTTATACTTCATCTATATGAATTTTATATTATGCTACATATTAAATAATAATTATGCCAAAGCGAGTATAGCTCAGCGGTAATTGACATATATCTCCAACCTCTAACGTTCTTTTTACTTAAAAGATGTTTAAAATCTTGGATGTGTTTTAACTTTTGGGTATTATTTTTTAAACTTTAAAAGTATATATTAGGTTTGATACTTAAACTTGTTTGGAACAAGTTTAAGGCCTCAGCTTCTCAAGTTTTGGTTTTTTCTTTTTCCTCAGATCAAAGCGGAATAGAAGTGGTATGAATTGCCTTAGGGCTTGAAATTATGATAAACTTTTATTTTAGAGTTCTTTTTTGTGATTTTATTACTTTTCAATTTTACCCTTTCTTGAACGAATAGAGATATTTTAGTCCTTTTGTTATTATTTATTTTGTGGCATTTATGGTTTAGTTGGGAGGCTATCTAAAGCGTGACATTTAGGTTGTTTATAAAGGAGATTAGTTTTAGAATGAATTTTACTGCAACTAGTGTGATGGCTAATTAAGAGTTATTTGTTTGTAATTCTTGATCTAAGTTGCAAGCTGGAACATTCGAGTTAGGTTTGATCACTTGGAGTGTTCAACCTTGTACAAGGAATTAGTTCTCCTTATCTCTTGTTCTTCGATCAATAATTCATCATTTAATCTTTCTCTTGAGATTGTTCTATTTGATTTTAAAGTTTTAGGTATTGACAGGTTGGGGTCTCTTTTGATGGAAGAGTTTTTATCTGTAATTTCTTAGGGTTTCACATCGAGGAGAGGCAGTGGCTGATTGAAATACTTAAAAAAAAAAAATGATTGTGAACCGAATTGGTTTGTTTCGGTTTTCATACTTGTTTAACCAAATCGATTTCGGTTTTTTCTTCTCTCCCTGAAAATCAAACCGAACCGAAATTATTTTCACCCCAAATTTTTGTTAATTTAACTGTCAATTATTGATCTCCTCTAATCTGATGTGTATAAATACTGGGAGATGATTTATTTATCTATCTTCTAATTTGGGCCTAGGAGAGAGCCGTCAATGTGCTCTTCTCTTTCCTAACTCGTTCATTGGTTCTAATTTGGAACAAAAACTTCTATCTTTCCCAGTTTCCACTCATAAGGTGATAATTCATATACATAATTATATATTTCATGCAACATGCACTCAAAAAGTATTAAGTGTGGAACAATTAATGTGTCACAGCTTCTAAATAGAAATACTATAAGGAACTCCTTTTCCCGTCACTCCAGGCTCTGAATATGGCTTCAGAAGTTGATAAGGCTCAACTCCAGCTCCATGTCTATTTTTCAATTTAGGATTGGCATTCCTTTCATCAATGATCTCTTCCAATTTTTTCAATTTTCCACTAAACTTCTCAAATGCTCGCTTTATATGAGGTTCGTCAGCCCATGCTGGTTCTATATCCTTTCCCAAATATTTCTCATCTGAAGAATGACTCGACAATATATTCATAACGGATGAAACTATTGTTGCTTGAGTCTGTGTAGGAAACGTGTCTAAGAACACATTTTCTGGCTTTTCAAGGAAGTACTTCCAAAGTTTCATTGGTTCTTCCGTGGGCATGTTGACTCTTGCAATACTAGGCCGATTTGGAAAATATTTTGCAAAAGAATATTGTCCAAAGTTCACCACTGCATGGTGGCCAGAAGTTACCCACATGATGGTCGTAACAACGTCAATAAGGTCTTCAGGAGTATTGAGGACTTGCCACCATGGTTCATCCTTTTTATCTCCATGGCCTACCGTCCGAATTTCTGTCCACCATGCTTGAAGCTCATCATCTGATTTAACAACACTTGGATCAGGATAGTAATGATTGACATATTCTGTTGCCCATTCTTTGATGGCATCCCAAAGGATTAGGCCGTCGTTGGCATAAGGGTAGTCTTCAATAGTCAGCTTCAAACCATGAGGTGCATTTGGATCTTCAACAGCCAATCCCCTTGCAAAAACAACCAGATATAATAGTCAAAAACAAAGATTAATTAACATCCTTGCATCCCAACAAGTCTAGTGATTTCACTAAAATCGCAATTTCCTCCAATGTGTTATAGTGATGTCAACTACATTGGAACTGATTAGAAGAAGTTGGCCAGAATAATTACCTGTGAATTAAATCGGCAGGCAAAGCTTCTAAGTTGAACTGCCACTGCTTCGCATAAGCCACAGAACTAAATTCCATAGAATACTTTCCAGGTGAGAATGTGGTTTCAATAATCCCTCCTTCGTTAATAAGAGTCTGACGAGCAATTGCATTCGTCTCCATGGTATACCGGAAATGGGGATGCAACAGTCTATAAATTGGATGCATTGCACTTAATTGTCTGTGTGCAGCGATAATATAAGGTTCTACGGAACAGTGAGTTCTAAGCCTATAAAAGAAGATAAAACACAAAAATATTTTAAGAAAAAGCTAAAGCTAAGTTTCCATCAACTACCAAAGTACTAAATATGACCATGAAAAGAAAGACGTACCAATGGCTGACAAGTTGGTGATGACCAGTGTCATGGGCAAGAACATGAGCTTTGGCAATCCTCCAAAGCCAGAGGCCTGTGGCATCCCAACATGGTGTGAAAACGTCTTTCCATTGTGGTTGACCGTCGATTGGTGGTGCACTAAGCTCAATAGCTAGTGGCCTTAGAGTGTTATCTGGGTTTAAAAAAAATAGCGTCCTCGAACCATATAATGTCTTGCCTTTTAACTTTCGTACCTTTGCCACATATGGGAGAAAGAGATCATGATAATCTAGTATGTATAGTTTGTTTTGCTCCACTGTCTGCGTCGCACCCACAATATTAATTCAACATTTTACACCAAATAGCCAATATATGATTGTTAATTCAAGACTGAAAGTGATGGTCAGGCACCTCATTCACAGTCATGATCCCTTTAATTTGCTGCTCAACTATTTCATCACTGATTGCCGATTCAGGAGAACCATAAATAGCAGGTTCAAGCTTACTCTTCAATGGCCATTCCTATATCATTTCATTAATAACTCCCTATTTTAAACGAGTTTAAAGGTTGAACTTTTAAAGTCCTCAATATCTCAAGTAAATGGGTCACGTTAGATTACCTTGACGAGCCTTATACTATATGGATTGAGTCCTGCAAGGGGCTGCCTGGCAAATTCCTCATCTCTGAACCAAAAGAATTTGTCCTCTGAAAAATAAAATAAAGAACAGTTATACAAATAATTAAACGAAAGTAATTAAGCATTGTCTTATTAGCATGTGTGGTAGCTTATGGCTCTTACTGCCAAAATTTTCAGAAGAAGCGAGGGGTAGGATGTCCACACCCTTATCAACGACAAAGTCGATTAGTTTAGGAAGAAGAGTATTGAGATTCCAAGTGCCTTTATTGGGGACATCGTCAGTTGTAGACAAATGTGGAACATGCAGCTTTGTGTCTGGTACTATCGTCTCCAAAGCTGGTTTGAGGCCGTTTATCATTGAATAGAATGTCTTTGCTAACAATGTTACTTGTTTTATCCGTAAGAATGCCTCGTCTCTAGGTAGATAAACGTCCAAACTCCTTACTTCTGATAATGGATCTGCATTTTATCAATTACCAAACATTTTTTCCTATGTTAATATCATATATCTTTTAAATTGATAAAAGTATGAAAGAAAAAAGACACCTGATCGATAACGTGCACGTCCAGTTCTACAGCGTCGAGGATAAGGATATTGTTTACCGCCAAGCACAGGTCTTTTGAACTCGTCGCCCTTGTCAGAATTACCAAGATCATTGTAGACATCGTAGTCATATATCCTATGATGGGCCTCACGCTTTCCATATCCCCTTGTAAATTCCTAAGCTCTTCTGCTCTAAATCTCTTTAGGCCCCCCGGTGTCTTTGATGGCAAATATGACTGACATGATTAACAATAATAGTCAAGAAGATATATTCTTTTGTAATGCTTCAACCTGAATTTGCGATTATTCTCTCCAAAAACTTGTAAAATATCCATAATATGAATTAAATTTATTAGTTTACCAATTCATCAATTTAAGCTTTTAAATTGAGTGGTGGTTTATTCACCTTAACATAGTATGAGAGCATTCGAACTCTTGGATTGTCGTTTCTCTCCATTTATTATGATTTCTACTTGTTAGGTCTTTGTGCAATGTTAAAAGTGAAGAAGTGTTAGATATCTATTATATGAATTAAATTTATCAATTTACCAACCCATCAGCTTAAGCTTTAGGGTCGAGCGTTTGAGTGGCGGTTCATCCTTAACAAAACTACCTTAGTTGTGAAGAAAATTCTCCTATCATCGCTCTGAGACTTGGAGTTGAGCCAAGAATTACATGAGAAGCGAAGAGGGCCAGTGGGAAGGCCTTGGATGACAATGTCCTCGAGGAACAGCTCTTCGTTATGCTGATTCTCAACCAAAACCGCTCCAATTGCACCAAACTATGCTGGAACTTCAAACTTGGACTCGTACATAATCACCTCATCATCCTCCTTGTTAACTTTCTGTCCATACCCTTTTATTGTTCCCTTCTCCAATACCGTCGCTGTTACAAGTTTTAAAAAATAAATACTATAATATAGAAAATAAGGCGATGAGAATAGAGGTGACGCACTTGGATCGATTTCAGCACTGAGAATCTCCAAAACAAGTGTTTTGGTTCCCCACAAATGAGTAATATCAGGAAGCCTTCGTTTCAACCCAAAGTTTATTGGGAACAACTCGCCGTTGCCGACGGGTCGTTTCACAGTAACGACAGCTTTAGCAGAAACAGGCTTATTCCCCGTCGCGACGGCGGAGGCTTTAATGACAGAATACTCGGGAGAAGCGAAGCGGAGGCCAAAAGCTGGACCAGGGGCGGCGTTTGGTTTCACCCTTTGTTCAATACGAAACAAAGCTTCCTCGTAATTACCCACAAGCGCAACAAATGGCTTTCCAGAAACTAAAAGAGCTTTGTTGCTGGAACTGGAAGAAGGTGAAAGATAAGATGGAGATCTCAACATTTTTGTTTTGGGCTACAATTCCAAAACAACAACTCAACTCAATTTGTATAAGAAATAATGCTGAACGGGAAGGTCTATAATCTGTATAAATAATGTTTGTCTCGGCAGGTTAACCATTTCGACACGTCTCATTTCTGGTTTCCTTCTTCCTTCTTAATCTCATAATTTTCGTTCAAGATAATAAATAATGGTAATATCATATCATCCCCTTTAGCTATAAATTCTCATATTTTTATTATTGGTGTTTCACTCCATCCCTCCTACTAATAGAGATGTTGTTCTTGTACTCATTCTCTCTTTTATTATGCAAGAGGTTGGTTTCACTCCCAACGGTTTTAAAACTTAAATTAAAAATTAAAATATTCAAAATGATTATGTCATTTTTAATTTTTATATATTTATTAAGCCTTTTATAATTTGAAAGATAATAAAATAACATATGATTTTTGAAAAAGTGAATAAAAAAAGAGTAAGATGCATTTGGGTTGTGGTCTAAAATAACATAAATGTGAAAAACAAAAGATTCAATAAAAACCAGAGTTGTAGTTTCGGTAACAAATTTCAAAATTAAATCTCAATTATTCAGGTGTTTAAGATAATATAGTTGTAAAATAACGTAGCTACCAACTAAAGATTTAGTTCAATTTAAAATAATATTAATTAATTTATTAATATACCCGTTATAAATTTGGTAGAATAATTAATGTACAATATCATATAATTTATAATATATTATATTTTACATTTTTAATTTGAAAAAATTAAAATAAATTTATAACACGAAATAATGTATTTATCAAAAGTTTTATTTTAATGTAATTATGCCTCGTAAAGTTTTAAAATTAGAATCATAGATATTGAATGAACCTATTTGATTAAGTTGAATTTGACAAAAGTAAAAGATAATGATTATAGGTAGGGTTTGTAAATATGTGATATATATTGTTTAGACGGCTCAACATGTGAATCTGATGATCTTAAAACAAATAATTCACCGTGCATTTGTTGTCGGAAAAAAACAAATAAATAGTGCACCAATTAGTACGGTTTTTGTCAGATTATTGTTTGGTACATGATCGTTCAAAAATAAATTATTCATGTAAGTATTATTGTATTGTTAATTAAAATTTGATATTATATGTATAAAATAATTTTTTTATTAGAACACTGATAATTTTTTTTTATTAGGTTGTGAAATTGAAGGATGATAAGTTTCTGTTATAGAAATTTCAAATTCTGAGAGTCCTTCAACCACACGGTCTGGAAAAATATATTTGTTTATGCAAGGATTTGCACAGCAGTGTGTTCCTGATTGTAGCTCGAACTCGGCCTCCGGACCGACCTGAACACTTGGGCGGACCTGCACAAAAAGGTGAGCACTCCGACGATCAAGTCAGTATAGGTCGGATTCCAAGTTTAGTTCGAAGCCAGAAATCCTCGTACCTGATCGGGGAGTGAGATCCTCTACTTATGGGTGGTGGTCCCGCTAATCTCGCGACGGTTACATTCGGTAATCTCGGGACCGTCGGTTACACCCGGTGATCTCGGGACCGACGGTTACGTCCGATAATCACGCCGCAGACAGTTGCTCACATCGGCCCCTACCGAGCTCCCCTGTAGGTCGGACCTGGACCAGGTTCACCTCGGCCCTCATACTTAGCTTTCATCGGCGTTGGTGGCAGCCATCTCCGCTATCCGAGCTGGGATGACTCATGAGCCATCTTGGAGCACCAATGGGGGTCCTCCACGTGTCCAGGGTATTCCCTTCCCCAAACATTGGCCCCCTCTCTGTCTGGTCCGATCTCGACCTGGCAGAGAAGTTCATCCGACTTGCTTTGGACACGTGGCGACTTCCTATTTGTGGGAAAATACAACCGTCGCGGAAGATTTATCGTTGGAATATTCAAATATTCCGACGCTTCGGATCTGAGAGAGGATCCTAGCCGCTCGTTGATTACACGTGTACGGTGGGGAAATTCCTCCGACGGGCTATAAATGCCCCCAATCCTTCAGATCATACCTTACGTTCCTTGAGTTCTTGGAGTTAGATCTGAAGGCAGCTCGAACCCCTGGTAGGTCGGTCTCTTCCCTCTCTCTTTCGAACGTAATTGCCATGTCGTCCTCTATTAGCAGCAACCTAGGGTCCGATCTAGCTCGTAGGTTAGAGTCCGAGCTCGAGGAGATAGAAAACTTTAGATTCTCCGATGACGGGGAGGATAGTGACGCCTCCACTTCAGGTCAGGGTTTGGAATACCCTTCTAGGATACCTGAGCACTACCTCGGATCCCTCCGTAGGGGGTTCGCTATCCCTGAGAACATCCTCCTCAGGCTTCCGGAGGAGGGGGAGAGAGCTGACAATCCTCCAGAGGGATGGGTCACTCTCTACTTCAAAATGTTTGAGTACGGCCTCAGACTTCCCCTTCACCCTTTTGTCCAAGAGTTTCTCTTTCGGACTGGGTTGGCTCCGGCTCAAGTGGCCCCTAATGGGTGGGGTGTCATTTTTGCTTTGGCCATCCTCTTTTGGCTACGAGCTCGGGATAGTGAGGAGGCCGAGCTGTTGGACGTAGACCAGCTCCTCGCGTGCTTCGAGGCGAAAAGGATAGCTAAAAAGCCTGGTCGGTTCTATATGTGCACAAGGAAAGGCGCAGACGGTATAGTTAAGGGGTCGACCTCCATCAAGGGATGGGTGAGGAAGTGGTTCTACGCTTCCGGGGAATGGCTCGCAAAGGACGAGTCAGGTCGTTCCTTCTTTGACGTCCCTACTAGGTTTGGGAACCTAGGTACGGAGTAGTTCTTACTTTTCGTAATTTTCTTCTGTCATTCAGGTCTAACTTGGATTTTGTCTTCGTGCAGTTTCAATCTGGCCAGTCCCCGAGCTTACGCAGGCCTCCTTCGATACTCTGAAATACTACAAGGAGCGCTTTCCGAAGGGTAGGAAGGTCGGAACCCTGGTGACTGACGAACTGCTGCTTGAGTCCGGGCTGCTAGATTACAACCCTGCAGTTCGTCCCATTGAATCCTCAAGGCCGAACTCTGAACTTGGTATGCCGAGCTTGCCTTCCCCCTTTTTCCTCTAACCTTGTGTTGACCCTTGTTTTTATCTCGCAGCCATGGTTTGCGGATTTGCAAGCGGCGTGAAGCGCAAGTCTAAAGGCCGAGCCCATGCTCTTGAGGCCGCCCAGAGTTCGAAACCTGCCACACCTGTCGTGGTAGGGCCTGCCTCGGAAGATCCAGCCCCGGTGATCGAGCTGGAGTCTTCTGGGGGTCCCTCGAGGGAGAAGCACCCCAGGGATCAGACCGAGGGGGGTGGACGCCCAGACCGAGGCGGCGGACGCCCCGCCTTTGGGCGAGGAAGCGAGGGAGGAAGCCCCTCCGAAGCGAAGAAGGAAGAAAAAGAAGGCGATCTCCCCCTCGGAGGTCGGAGCTTGCGGGGTCTTGCCTGCAAGTTTCGCAGATCGGGTGGACGATCCTGCGGCCAGGATGGGCGGGACGTCCGACGTGACGGCACGGTTCAGAATTGAGCCGTCAAGTTCCGGGGTGAGGGACCAGGTGTCCCGCATCTCGGCTGCAAGTTTGGACCGCTGCCTAAGGAGGGCGTCCAAATTTGTGAGCGCCCCTGGGTCCGTTCTGCAGAGGACCATCGACTACGCCGCCGAGGTAAGACTAGTGCCCCATTATTGCTTGATTTCGCCCAACAGGTAGTTCGATCTAACTTTTTCCTTCTACCATTTCGCAGGCGTTTGTTGCTTCCATTCAATCGGCTCTGGCTGTCAAGGCCGAGCTGGATGCGAGGGAAGTTCTGGCAGCGAGGGAGAAAGAGGAGTTCTCCGCTGCCTTGGAGGCTGCTTCCTCCACCATGAAGGATAAGCTGCTGAAGGCTCATTCTGAGGTGGAGACTTTGAAGGCCGAGGTGGAGTCCCAGGCCGAGCTGTTGAAGAAGGAGGAGGACAGGCGCCAGGCCCAACTTCGAGCTGCCCACGCTATTACCAGGGGCCTGGAGAGGGAGAAGTTCTAGCTCCTGAAGGAGAAGGACGACATGCTCCAGGCGCTTGAAGCGAAGGATAAGGAGCTGGAGCATGCGACTGCCGAGCTGGAGACGGCGAAGGAGCGCCTCAGCAATGGAGTCCTACTGGAGGAAGCGTTTAGGCAACATCCTGACTTCGATGGATTTGCCAAAGACTTTTCTGACGCGGGCTTCAAGTTCCTCATGAAGGGCATTGCTTCCGACATGCCCGACCTTCAGATCGATCTCAGCGGTCTGAAAATGAGGTATGCCGAGAAGTGGGCGTCTGGGCCTGGCGGCACCCCTGGCCCCCAAGCGTTGGTGGATCAGTATGTCAGGGATCTGGACTCTGACTACTCCGATCCCGAAGAGGACCAGGTCGGCTCCACTCAAGAGGGCGCTCCCCCAGCAGGCTCTTAGGCGACCGCCCTTCACGAGGCTTTTCGCTGTTCTTCCTCCCTTTTCTTTTGTTTTGTAAGTGTCAGGGCAGAGCTGCAAGGTCTATAAGCCTTGGCTCTGTTCTTCATTCAATAAAGAGACTCCCATTTGCTTCTACTTTGTTGTTAGCAACCTCTTTTCTTTGTCTTTCCTTTGAACTGCAGCTAATGTCACCTCGCACCTCTTACTTTTGAGGTCGCGCCTTTAATTAACATAATTTGAAAGTTTGAGTTCGAATCTCTTAATGTTCAATACATTGCACCAACTCTGGATTTTTAACATTTCACCCTTAACTTAAAAAGGTAAAAAGGCTAAAATCCTAAGTCCGTAGCTGTTCTTCATATCGTTCCTCGTACCCCCAAGTTCGGAGGCTTGATCATTTTGAACTTTTCACATCGCCCCTTTGCCTTGAAGGTTTGAATTTTAAGTTCGTCAGTGGTTTTGGCATCGCACCTCGTACCCTTAGGCTTCGAAGGATTGAATTTGAACCAACTGCTGGAATGCGATCGCGTGGGAGTCCGTGGCCCCCATTTAATTTCTGGTCGAGCTCGGAAGCATGAAATTAAATCATCACATTTATTCCGATCATAATTCTTTTGGAACAGTCTTTACAGATGCATTGAAAATCCTTTTGTCATTTCAAGGATAATAACGCTTCAGGTGCTCCGCGTTCCACGGGTGCGCGAGGACGTCTCCTTTCAGATCGGCCAATATGTACGTCCCAGGTCGGATTATGCCCTTAATCTCAAACGGGCCCTCCCAGGCCGGATCAAGGGCACCCACATGCGCTTGGACCCTCCTTAAGACCAGATGTCCGACCTGAAAGGCCCGAGGTCGAACGCGGGCATTGTAATGTCTGGCCATTCTGCCCTGATATTCCGCTAGGCGTAGCTGGGCCATTGCTCTCCTTTCTTCCAACAAGTCGAGGTTGAGGAGCAGCTCATCCTCATTCGTCGTAGGGTCGTAATGCTCTACTCTGTCAGATGGCATGCCGATCTCAACCGGGACTACAGCTTCGGAGCCGAAGGCCAGGGAGAACGGGGTCTCACCCGTCGACTCACGTTGGGTGGTCCGGTACGACCACAGAACCTCTGGTAGCTCCTCGGCCCACCTGCCTTTCTTGGAGTCCAGTCTAAGTTTGATGCCTCGCTTGATGATCTTGTTGACTGCCTCCACCTGCCCATTTGCTTGCGGGTGTGCGGGGGACGAGCTGAGATGACTTATGCCAAGTTTGCTGCAAAAGTCTTTGAACTTGGCGTTGTCAAACTGCTTCCCATTGTCTGTCACTATGGCCTGCGGTATACCAAAGCGACATATGATATTCGTCCATACGAAGGACGTGACCCTGGATTCCGTTATGTGGGAGAGCGCCTCGGCCTCGGACCACTTGGTGAAGTAATCCACAGCAACCACAGCGAACTTGGTCTGGCCCTTGCCCAAAGGGAAAGGACCAATGATATCTACCCCCACTACGCGAATGGCCATGGGGCCGAGATAGGGGTGAGCAGCTCGGGAGGTTTGCGGATTATGGTTCCGTAGCGTTGGCAATTGTCGCAAGTTCTAACGAACTGCTTGGCGTCCTGGCTGAGGGTCGGCCAATAGTATCCTTGCCGGATCACTTTGGCTGACAGCGACCGGGCGCCTGAGTGATTGCCGCACACTCCTTCGTGGATCTCTCTGAGGACGTACAGGCCCTCTTCAGGGGTTAGGCATTTCAATAGAGGCAGGGAAAAGCCACGTCGGTACAATGCACCATTTCGGACCACGAATCGAGCTGCCCGCCTTGCCAACTTTCTGCGCTGCTTGGGATCTTGTGGTGAGTTACCCCTAATGAAGTCCGTGATCGGGTCCATCCATGAGGATTCTGGAGCGCCGATCTCCATCAGATCTGGTTCTAAGATCGAGGGATTATCTAGGATCTCGACGGGGACCGACCTGGCGAGGTCGGTCTCATACGCCGATGCTAACTTGGCCAAGGCGTCAGCATTAGAATTTTCTGCTCGCGGAATCCGGCTTACCTCGTAAGTTCGAAACTGGGCGAGGTATGATCTGACCTTACCCAAATACTTCTCCATTCGGGTGTCTTTGGCTTGGTATTCGTCCTTGATCTGGCTCACAACCAGCTGGGAGTCACTGAAGACCTTAACACAAGAGGCCCCCAATGTTCGAGCGATTCGCAGGCCGACAATAAATGCTTCATACTCAGCCTCGTTGTTAGAAGTCCGGAAGCTGAACCGCAAGGCATACTCAAATCGCTCACCCCCTGGTCCGAGCAAGAGGACCCCGGCTCCGCACCCCTTCTCATTGGAGGATCCGTCGACATAGACTGTCCAAGGTAGGTCGGACTCGCTCAGCTTGGAAGGTGGTGTGAGCTTGGCTATGAAATCTGCCGCTGCTTGTCCTTTCAACGCAGTTCTGGGTGCGAACTGGATGTCGTACTCACTTAACTCTATTGGCCACTTCATTAGGCGTCCGGAAGCTTCCGGCTTGTGGAAGATACTTTTAAGGGGCAAGTTAGTGAGCACCACCACCGTATGGGCTTGGAAGTTTGGTCTAAGTCGTCGGGCCGAGGTGACCAAAGCGAGAGCCAACTTCTCCATCTGAGGGTATCTAGTCTCGGCTTCGGTCATAGCCTTGCTTGTGTAGTAGACCGGGTTTTGCCGCGCTTCCTCTTGCCTGATTAGGGCCGAGCTGACGGCACTGTCAGACACTGCTAGGTACAATTGGAGCTTGTCCCCCGGCATGGGCTTGGCAAGCAAGGGTGCCGAACAGAGGTAGCTCTTCAATTGCTGAAACGCTTGCTCGCACTCCGCTGTCCATTCAAACGGCCCTTTCTTTCGTAAGACCTTGAAGAAAGGGAGACACTTATTTGTCGACCTTGAAACAAACCGGTTCACGGCCGCAATCCTGCCATTGAGGCACTGAAGCTGCTTCAGCGTTTTAGGTGCCTCCATCTCGATCACGGCTTTAATCTTTTCGGGGTTGGCCTCGATTCCCCGGTTGTTTACCATGAAGCCAAGGAATTTTCCCGAGGAGACTCCAAAGGCACACTTAGCAGGGTTGAGCTTCATTTGATATGCCCTCAAAACCTCGAAGGCTTCGGCTAGGTTGGAGAGATGCGACTTAGACTGCTTGCTCTTGACAAGCATGTCGTCCACATACACTTCCATATTCCGGCCGATCTGCCTGGCGAACATTTTGTTCACCATTCTCTGGTAGGTCGCTCCTGCGTTCTTTAACCCGAAGGGCATGACCTTGTAGCAGTACAGACCTTGGTCTGTTATGAAAGCGGTATGACCTTCATCTGGGACATGCATCTTGATTTGGTTGTACCCAGAGTAGGCGTCCATGAAGGTGAGCAGTTCGTGCCCGGCCGTGGCATCCACGAGCTGATCAATCCTCGGCAGTGGGAAGCAATATTTCGGACATGCCTTATTTAAGTTCGTAAAATCTACGCACATTCTCCACTTGCCGTTAGATTTTTTAACTAATACAACATTGGAGAGCCACTCGGGATACGAAATTTCTCTTATGTATTCAGCTTTCAAAAGTTTGTTAACTTCCTCAACAATTACATCACTCCTCTCCTCGTTTATAGGTCTTCTCTTTTGTTTCACAGGTCGGAATGATGGATCTATGCTGAGGCGATGCGTCATAATTCGCGGGTCAATGCCAGGCATGTCCTCATGGGACCACGCAAAGACGTCCGAGTTGGATCTGAGGAAGTGGATTAGCTCCTCTCTGTCGGTGGCCCCCAGCTTGGTTCCTATGCTTACCTACTTCTCAGGACTAAGCAGAGGAACAAGCTCGAGCTCCTCAGTGGGTGCGGCAAACTCCTTCCTCGGCAGGTCGGCCTCGACCTCGAGCGTCCCATCCCTGAGAGTTTCGAGGGCGCAGACCGATGAGCCTTTGAGTGCGGCGGCATAACACTCCCTCGAAGCGGTCTGTTCTCCTCGGACCGTGCCCACGCCATTGGGGGTGGGATACTTCAAAACTTGATGAAGTGTTGAAGGAATGGCCTGAAATGAGTGGATGATGGGTCTCCCAAAGATGGCGTTATAGGCCGACCTACCGTCAACTACCACGAACTCGGCCATTTGAGTGATCCGAGTTTGGTCCTGCCCCAGCGTGATCGGCAAGTCGATGCAACCCTCTGGGATGACCGATTCTCCAGAGAACCCAACCAGCGGCGTCGGGCTTCTCTTCAATTGCGACCTCGTCCAGCCCAAGGCCAGGTAGGTCGGTAAGGACAGGATGTTAGCGGATGCGCCCCCGTCTACCAGCACTCTCCTAACCACCACATGATCAATCAAGGGAGCAATCACAAGGGCATCATTGTGGGGCAGGTGGACCTCTTCCAAGTCTGCACCGTCGAAGGTGATTGGGCAGGTCGGCCCCTGCTCCCTGATGATGCACACCTCGCGTCTGGCTGCACGGGCTAACTCCTTTCTTTTATGTCCGGATTGACCCCCGCTTGGCCCTCCAAAAATGGTATTGATGACCGCAGGTCGGTCGGTGCGCCGAGGTGGCGTCCTTGAACGCTTTCGCTCTTCCTTTTTCTCTGCTGAGCTGGTCCCGGGCTTTCCCACAAACTTCTTGAAGTAGCCGTCTTGAATTAGATCTTCAATTTGGCGCTTCAATTCCCAGCAGTCCGACGTGTTGTGGCCGTGCTCCCGATGGAAGCGGCAATACTTGTCCTTGCTGCGCCTCTCCGGGCCTCCCCGAAGTTTCTCCGGACGCTTGAGTAGTTTTTCCATTCTTGAATCCTCGATGTTCGTTAGGATCTCGGAAATTGGAATCGTGGTTGGGGTGAAGCGCTCGTAATGTCGGCTCCTGGTAGGTCCATTCTCCGCCCTTCGATACTCAGCTCGGCCGCTGGAGAAGGATCCTTTGTCCTTGGACTTGGGATCTGCCCTTTCATCTTTTCCACTTCTGCCTCGGCCGATCTTTCGTTCAGGTCGGCCGGTTTTGGTTCGGAGGAGCTCCTGTCCATCGATGACTTTCTTCGCCTTCTGGAGCACCTCGGCGAAGGTGGCCGGGGCCTCCTCTCCAAGTTTCACCGTGAGGGCTTCGTCGGCTAGACCGGTGAGGAAATAGCACATGGCCGAGTCATCGGAGCAGTGTGCAACCTTCAACTGCTCCTCCTGGAATCTAGTGACATACTCCCGCAGCGTCTCCCCCTCCTTCTGCCTGATGGCGGCGAGATGGGTCGCTGTCTTTTTGTCATAGTGCCGAGAAGAGAACTGGGCGAGGAACTCCCTTCTCAGCTGAGAGTAGGTCGAGATCGACCTGGCTGGCAGTCTCCGGTACCACAATCGCGCGCTGCCAGTAAGCGCGATCTGAAAGGCGCGACATTTGATTGCGTCTGATGCCGCTTGGAAGTCCATGAGGCCTTCAAAGACTTCAACATAGTCCTTGGGGTCCTTCGTCCCGTCATAAGGCTTCACGGTAGGAGCTTTGAACTTCGGAGGGATTGGTGCTTCCAAAACGTCCGAGGTGAAAGGCGATTCTCCCAAGTCGCCATCGTTCAGTGAATCGTCTTTCTGCTCACATTTGGTGGGCATCGCTGGCAGCTAGAGTCCTCCGATCTGTCGTATTGGTTGAATTCGCTGGTTGAACCATGTTCGCTCGCGTGTTGGTTTAAAGGAATTGGGATGACTTAGATTGTCAGTCGTTCCCCACAGACGGCGCCAAATGTTTATGCAAGGATTTGCACAGCAGTGTGTTCCTGATTGTAGCTCGAACTCGGCCTCCGGACCGACCTGAACACTTGGGCGGACCTGCACAAAAAGGTGAGCACTCCGACGATCAAGTCAGTATAGGTCGGATTCCAAGTTTAGTTCGAAGCCAGAAATCCTCGTACCTGATCGGGGAGTGAGATCCTCTACTTATGGGTGGTGGTCCCGCTAATCTCGCGACGGTTACATTCGGTAATCTCGGGACTGTCGGTTACACCCGGTGATCTCGGGACCGACGGTTACGTCCGATAATCACGCCGCAGACAGTTGCTCACATCGGCCCCTACCGAGCTCCCCGGTAGGTCAGACCTGGGCCAGGTTCACCTCGGCCCTCATACTTAGCTTTCATCGGCGTTGGTGGCAGCCATCTCGGCTATCCAAGCTGGGATGACTCATGAGCCATCTTGGAGCACCAATGGGGGTCCTCCACGTGTCCAGGGTATTCCCTTCCCCAAACAATATTGATTCAAAATCAAGAATCTCCTCCACTGTTTCTTAAAAGTTCTGTTCCTTTACTTCTCAACAACCTAATCCAGAATATTTTCATTAGATTAATTAGCAAGAAAAGCTCATTTAATTCTAATTTCATAGGAAAATAACGTTTTCGTTTTTAGTACAGGAAAAATAATGGTTTGCTATAAAAAAAAAGGAAAATAACGTTTTGATATAATTTCATATATAAATTTTATTATTATTAAACAATTCACAAATAAATAATATATTATTATTATTTATTACAAATTATAAATCTACCAATCAAGCACATTTTTCCATACACAGGTTTAACAAATCCAAAGAAAAAAAAAACACTATGTGCCAAACATTCTAATGGATCGTTTGAATGGTAGAAGACTGACATTTTGAACTCCCACCATTGTTTTATAGGAATCTAAAATACCTAAAAACAAACTTTATTTTTATTTTTATTTTTTGTTTTTTATTTCGTTAGAGGGCTACACGTAGAAAGGAAAACGAAATGTTAAGTTTCAACTGTGATAAGGTTATTATTAGTGACGAATGCTCCTTTATTTATAAAGAAAATACACCCTACAAATGGGATGGTCCTACTCTTAGTACTTATTGATAAAGAATACTCCGGGGAACACACAATTCAAGGAAAGAAAAAACAATAATGTTTTTATAATATTTTTAGTACAACATGTGGAGATGGTTGATTGAACTCAGGACCTCTTGATTACAGATATATGTCAATTATCTCTAAACTATGCTTGCATTGGTAAAAAATAGTTATATTTATACTCGTACAAAAAATTAATATTTAAAATATTATTTTATGATAGTAGCACACAATAGCATACCATGAAAATTCCATATGCAAATTCAACATGGCACCTATCAAATATTTGATTTCTGTATCACTCGTTACAAACATGAAATAGGATGAGTATGTAATATCTAGAGAAAATATTAAATTTGTTTATCTTTAAATTTGATGGGATGGATATGAATTTCACCTCAAATGATTTTTTTTCTTTGCAAAAGTAAAAGATATTGATTTCATGTTGGGTTTTGTAAACATGTATAAAACATGTGAATATCTTAGTCTAAGATTCACCACCGTGCATTTGTTTTCACTTGTCAAGAAAAAAAATGATAGTGCACTTTTTCTTTTTCATATTTTTTTGGTAATGGCAATTATATGATTGTTCAATTCAAAATATTTTTATCGTGGAGAACCAGCAGATGACAAGTATTACAAAACATAAGGAAGAAAGAAGGTATCTATGCATTCATCAACAAAAAAATCCGAATCTTGAATGATTCTGTTCGGTTTATAAGGTGGATGCAACCAAAGTCCATATTGACTAGAAAAGGGATTGATCCATGATACATAAGAGAGGACAATTATTTCCATTGGTATGAGACATTTTTGGGTGAAATTAAAAGCAAGACGTGAGGATTATGTCCAAAGCGGACAATATCATACCATTGTGAAGATACGAGGAGTACTTGATGTATCGTTGACCTTAACAGAATCCGACTCGAAAGGCTCAAGTTTGTTTTCGATCAATTGGTTGCAACGATTTTATTGTTGAATCCGACTCTCATATTGCAATTAAGCTCATAAATGGTGAAATTACTTTCTTTTGGTGATGAAATCGCATCGGTCTTTGAGATCAATTTACTCTCTGATGGTCAAAATGGAGCATTACTCAATCCTAATTGACATATATTTCTAACTAAGAATTGTGAGTTAGATTCTCCCGTTAAAAATAAATAAATAAATAACTCTCTTATTGCTTTGACTTGGCCACCTCCCTCCCTTGCAAAACTTGCTTCTTGGAATTTTGCAACAAATTCTGGTTCCACACGATTTTCCCCTTTGATTGAAAAACCTCACATAGACTACTGTGTCTCCTACTGTAGCCTAAGTGGCAGTATCTTAAAAGCTTCGTTTTTCATTAAAAAAAAAAAAAAAACAAATAATAAAATCTTACTATAAGTGAAAACTGTTTTTGCGGCTACAAATTGAATTGTGCTACTCTTTGTAGCACGTATGATTAGGCCACATAAATAAATAAAGCTGTTAAATAACTTAGAAACAAATAATTTGATTTAGGTCTCTGATTGAAAAAAGAAAAACTGTTATTTACAATGTTTGTTACAAACATGGTTTATGATACTTGTTACAATATTTTATATATTTACTTTTCAAATTTACTACAGTAGTTCATTATCTCTTCTGTAATTCATTAACTTTTTTATGAAACGTATTAAATCAATAAGAAAATTCATCAATTATACTTTTAATAATAAATAAGTAAATAAATTAAATTAAAATTATTCATTCATATATGGATAATTTTGTTTTTGAATTACAATTAAACATTAGGGGTGACAAATGAATTTGAAAAAATGGGCAAATCAAGTTGGTTTGGTTGGTTGGAACCATACTTATTATTTAGTTCAATCGCGTAAAACAAAACAAAAATCGCTGAATTTTTATGGTTTGGTAGCTGTTTTTGTTGGGTTAAATCATTCAATCTAATAACAAAAATCAGATTTGATGTAAGTTTTAAGATTTTGTGAAACCTATATGTCAACTTTGTCCAAAACCATCCCAACCCAAAATCTATTTTATATTTAGTAATAAACTGACTTCATGTTTTAGAACCATTAACTAATTATTGACTGATGTATATATTGAAAGTTCTTTTTAAAAAGATTCTTAAATAAAAGCCTATTTAAAAAGAAAAATTGCAACACTTATTTAAGTGTAAAAATCAATTTGGTAAAATTGAAAGTCTAGGATAAAAATTGATATATATATCAACTTTAGGATAGTAAATTGATTTTTTGCCCCAAAATTTCATGCTTGAGTCCTGAAAAGTCTATAATCGAATTTTGGAAAAAAAAAAATTCAATCTAATCTTATATTTTAAAATAATAAAATGTAGATTTTTGTTTGCCCAAATGCTGACCACAAAAGTTTTTATAGGTAAGTGGGTCTCGTTTGAAACCAAATGTTCCAGGGTTTGTTTGTCTGTGTTGTTATTATTATTCTTTTTTTATGATGAATACTCCACGTTTTGTTAGTGAAAGAGAACTTTTATTATTATTATTATTTATTTTTTTTAGTGATTTTGACTTGGCAAAAAATAATCTCATTAATTTTAAAATTATTTTTATTTTAAGATAGATATATTTGACAATGATACTTAGTAATTTTGAAAAAAAATTTAAAATAACTTTAAATAATTATGGGTCTTTGATTGGTAATTCTCCAAATGTTTTTAGGTAAGAAAACAAAAAAATTAATAGAAAATTAATTTTTAAAATGGTTATTGTTTAAACTTCAAACTTATCTTTATGTTTCACTTCTTTTTTACCATAAATTTGGAGAAATTTTATATTTTTCATTTTCAAATTTCTGTCTCTAACTTATTTATCTTTAATATAATTTGTTCTCCCCAATTTTTTATGTCTAAAATTCTTTAACCTCTCTAACTTTTAGTCAACGTTTCTTTTTTTCTAATTGTTCTCCCTCTAAATTTTTTCTCACTCTAAAAAATTTGTTTATTCTTACCATTTTTGTTCCCCTGACTTTTTTCTCTTTAAAATTTTTGTCAAACTCTCTCTATAAACTTTAAATATCATTCAAAATCACTTTTAATTATATGAAAATTAGTATATAACCAAATGTAAAAATAATTATATAAAAACTACATTCATATATATATATATATATATATATTTGTTAAAATCGCTCTTTTCTAAAATCATTTTTAAACGTTTCTTGCGTGTGAATAACTAATTTGAGGTTCAATGTACCCATTTGCAAGTAATTCCATACTTCACGACATGAGAATATTTTTTCAACTTTTTATAATTTCTCTTTCTTGGTTATTAATAATTAGTTGGTTCGCCCCTCTCTTCCCTAGTTGGTAGGTTGTCATTTGCAATTCTCTATTCATCATTATGGCCCATATCCTTAGCTTATAGCCACTCAAAAAAATTAAAAAGAAAAAAAAAACAAAGGAAGAGCGAAATTATTGGGAAGAAGAACCACACATCACTCCCTCTCCCAAGTCTCAAATCTCAATAAAGGATAGAAAATAAATACCCGACTTCTCACATGTGATGATCAAATATTCTCTTAAAAATTGACCATTGATTAGTCCTTTTTTAAAAAATAAAATTTTTGTATTTCTCTCTCTTATTTATTAATTATTTAATGGTGGTGAGAGCAACATTAGTCCTCATTGACAATGGGAGATACTTTTATGTCAATGACACAAATTCATGTAAACGAAATTTTTTTTAACCTAACATTGAACTTTGCCATATATATATATATCAATTTTTACCTTAAACTTTCAGTCTCACCAAATTTTATATTAAACTTGGATAAGTGTTGCAATCTTCAATAAAATTTTAAAAGCATTGCAATTTTTATCATTTGATAGATTTTCATTAGAAAAATCATTGGAAAAAAGTATTTCGTGTTAAATGAATTATAAAACATATATTTGGTATGAAATAAAAAGGATTCGTACAAAAATAAGAGTAGAGTTAGTTTTTTTGTTATTGGTAAGTTTTAGCATAATTATTTAATGGTTGATTTTATTAATTAATCAAACTTAATTTGGGGGAAGCTTTGTTTTTATTAAATTAGTGGTTTTTATTGGGTATTTTTTACATTTTTTTTTCAAATTAATTGGTAAATTAGTGGAAATTAAAAGAGGGTAAAAATTGAAACACTTATCTAAGTTGGAGAAGAAATTTGAACTCACGACTTTTTAATCGGAGATATGTTTTAACCAGTTGAACTGCGGTTACATTAGCATTGAAATTGAAAGTTTATGCTAAAAAATGGATAGAGGTAAAAAATTAAACTTTTCCAAATTAGTTTTACATGTACTATTGTATTATAAACATGATCAGACAAGTAATATTGAAACTAAATTATAATAAGTTATTAGACATGATATTAATTAAAAGAATAAACCAAACAAAATTAGAGTTCAGAAGAAGTTACAACCGGATCGTGGGGTCATCAAGATTTCAAGAGGTGCTCCAAAGCCAACAGGCTTAAAGCTTCTTTTATGGCGAAGTATATACAATATATTTTATGGCAAAGTACATACAATATATTTTATTTTTTTATTTAGTTAATTTCAACGGGGCACGCTCGTCCAAGTCACCAATAAGAAGCTAAGTATTTTCTACCAATAAGTATGACCAATTATTAAAACTCTGATAGTGAATTAATAACCGTAAATGTACAAAATTAGTGGGAGAGAGATCAAAATGTGTAGTGTATATCTCAATCTTAAGAATATCAACACCGATGTTATTATTACTGCTGACTAGTAACTATGTAATCATAAGATTTATCTTTAACTTAAATATGATTTCAAATCACCAATAAATACAGAGATAGAGTTTGAATGTGCAATTATTTCAATTGGGGCAGCTGTATTTACTATTAATTGGGCCATTTTGTTAGTTTTGCAAGTAGCCTTCCGAAATAAGAAAATAATTCATTCAAAAGTAAATATTAAGCCAAGCCAAACAAAGCGAGAAGATTTATTTAATTAAAAAACCACTCTCCCGAGAGTGGAGACCAAGACGAGGTAAGACACGAAACGAACATCACGCATAGATATAGGCATGGGCGCGAGACCCTTACCTCGGCCAACACTGACACAAATATGATATCATAAAAAATGACACCATCTTATTGTGTAACTGGCAATTGCTTAAGAAAATTAGGAAAGAGCAGACGAGGTATAGCGAGCAAAGACGCGTAGTAGGTGATTTGATTTGATTTCAAGTGGAAATGCTGTAAGGAACTCCCTTTCCTGTGACCCCTTGATTTGAAGATGGTTTGAAAGCCTCATACGGCACACGCCCGGCTCCACGCCTATTCTTGAGTTTACTATCTCCATTCCTCTCGTCAATGGTGCTTTCCAGTTTCTCCAACCTCGTCTTAAACTCGTCGAAGGCTTTGGCTATGGCGGGGTCGTCACGCCAGCTTGGCTCCATCTTCTCCCCCAAATACTCCTCGTCCCTAGAATGAACCGACAGTATCCACATGGCTGTCGCCACTCTGGCAGCCTGGGCCACCGAAGGAAAGGATTGGAGCAGCGCAGTTTCAGGTTTGGCCAAAAAGTCTTCCGGATGTTGGTCGGAGTCCTCGGTGGGCATGTTGGTTCTTGCAATGCTGGGTCGGCCCGGGAAGTAGGCTGCATGGGCGTATTGCCCGAAGTTGACGGCCGAGTGGTGCCCACATGCCACCCATGCAATCGTCGTCACTATGTTAATGAGCTCCTCCCGGGTTGTAAGATTCGGCCACATACCTTCTCCCTTTTTGTCCGGATGCCCCTTTTCTTTGATCTCTGTCCACCACTTTTGGATCTCTTTATCATTCTGCACCAGAACATCGCCTGCCTGATCACCTGGATAATAGTGCCTCACATATTGCGAAACCCATTCTTTGAGGGCATCCCATAACAACAGACCATCGTTTGCGAAAGGGTAGTCTTGGATGTTTAACTTAACACCATTCCCCTCACGTTCCGCCATTCCCCTTTTAATCATAATCAATATTGTATCTAATTAATTAATTAATCAAGTAAGAAGAAGAAGGGATTTCAAATTTATCTAATACATAATTACCTGTGAATTAGGTCCTCGGGCAGTGCCTGCAACTCAAATTTCCAATCCTTCTCGTACACCAAGGAACTAAGTTCCATCGAATATTTTGCAGTTGAAAATGTGCTCTCAATGATCCCTCCACCATTCACGAGGATTTCTCGAGCGTTTGAGTTGATACGTATGGTGAACCGAAAATGAGGATGCAATAGCCTATATATTGGATGCATTGTACTTAATTGTCTGTTCGTAGCAATTATATACGGCTCTACAGCACAGTGAGTTCTAAGCCTGCACCCAAAACCCAAAATTTCTTGAGCCGAGGTTGCAAACAAAATCCTACCTGGGTTAGAAAAGAAAATAATGAAATGAACCGCATATTATATATTATATTATATATGTACCAGTGAACAATAAGTTCGTGAAAACAAGAATCGTGGGCAAGAACATGGGATTTGGCCAGCCTCCATAGCCAGTTTTGTGTTGCATCTGTGGTGCTAGGTGAGAAGCCTTGCTTCCACTGCTTCTTCCCATTCATGGGGGGCCGACTCAGCTCAATAGCCAGCGGCCTCAAAGTGTTATCATCTGAGTTTAGGAAGAACAATGTCCTTGATCCATACAGCGTCGTGCCCTTAACGCTTCTAACTTTCTTTACAAATTGCATTAAAGTATCATGGTAATCCAGTATGTACAATTTCTTGTCTCTTACTGCCTGCACAAAAATTACAGATCGGAAACATCAAGGGAATTTAATTAGATGTTATTAACATCCATTCTATTTTTTATTTCTGTTTTTCAAAATTAAGACTCCCTAGTCCCTTTTTTTAATTACTTTGTTTTTTATTATTTATTTTTGAAAATTATCAGTTTTGTAAAAACATTTTCATGATAGCCAAATGTTGACAATAAAAAAGGTATATAAAGAATGATTTTTAAAATTAGCAAAAAAACTATAAACAAATTTATTATCAAAGGAGGCATAAACTTACAGGTACTACTTATGCCTATGTGCTTCATTGTTTTGTTATCTAATTTTTGAAAATGTTTTTATAATCTAAGACAAAATTTGAAAGCTAAAAAAATAATTTTTAGAAACTGTGATTTTGTTTTTTAAATTTGATGAAGAATTCAAGTTCTTTTTTTTTTTTTTAAATAGAAAAAATTATTCCAAAACAGTTGTAAAAAAACAAAGATATTATAAGAGATTGTTAACATCATCCGTATAATTACCGTTTCAGCCGTCATGCCAGTAATTCCGATTAATTTGTTAATCAGGTTGGAGTCCAATATTGATTGTTTAGGTCCATAGACATTCTCGTCTAGCTGACTCGTCAGCGGCCAACTCTGAATGGGGTAAAATATATAATTTTTAGAACAAATTAAAAGGCTGAGGCATTGATTAAGACGTTACTGATATATTAATTCACTCACCATGACCCGCTGAATACCGTAAGGATTGAGACCGGCAAGTGTGTGTCTTGCAAATTCACTATCACTCAGCCAAATGAACTTGTCTCCTGCGTACTTACAAGTTAAATTAAACGCATAATAATCGGGACACTGTGCAATTGAATTGAATTATATTGTGCTAGTAGTCTACTCACTTTTCATGCATTCCGGTGGTTCGAATTTTATGACAGCTGGCGGCTGTATTTTCTTTTCCTTTTCCTTATCATCAGACTTAGGGTCTTTGTCGTCATAATCATCAGACGGTTTTTTCTTCTCGTCGTCGTTATGATCATCAGAAGCATAAGGATTCTCGTAGGAAACTGGCGGCAAGTAATCAATGCCTTCAACAAGTCCAAAGACTGAGGATTTTCCTGAGGGTTGGGGTTGGGGTTGGGGTTGGGGTGGGGGTGGGGGTGGGTTTGGGGGTTTGATGCCATCTCCGAACATTAAGTCAATCTGAGCGAAGTTGTCAAATGATTTGGTTCCCAATAATGTAGGCGTCGGTGTCACCGGTTTCTTGGTGAACAATGCCTCCTTTACCTCTGAGAATGCTTCGTCGCGTGGAACATAGAACGGCGCACTACTCCTTTTCTCTGACTGTGGATCTACCAATATCATTCATTATTATTGTGGTTAACAGTAACACTACTGTTTAAATTAACCGTTTTGAATATACACATATACTACTATGTACCTCGTGCAGATGGAGGCCGACCAGTTCTACAACGCCGAGGGTAAGGACGGCCTGGACCACCCAGAACAGGCCTTTTCAGCTCCATGTCCTCATCAGTATTTCCGAGGTCGTTGTACACGTCGTAGTTGTAAATCCTCTCAAACGCATGACGCTCGTTCATATCTTCTTCTTCTTCTCCATCTTTTTCGCCTCTCTTGCCTCTCAGATTCTCGAGGTCTTCGTTCCTCAGTTTCACCAGCCCCGGTGGTGTGCGTGCAGGCAAATATGACTGCTACACTCCCGATATAAATCACACTCATAATTAAAGGAAAAGTTAAGTTGATGGTAGGGTATTAATTAAATGTAAAAAATTAACCTTAGTGGAAAAGAAGATTCTTGGGTCAGGAATAAGATTTTTGGGTTGAACCCATGAGTTGCAGCTGAAGATAGTTGAGCGAGATGGTGAGAAGCTAAGAGATACAGTCTCGATGTACTTCTCATCCAAATTCTCAGGGATTTCAACAATCACAGCACCAATCTCCCCAAAATTATCCTCAACTTCAATTTTGGCCACATACATGTGGGACTCCGACTTGCTTCTCCTGCCCTGCACTTCAGCCCTGCCTTCGATCATCGGCTTTTCATTTTCGTCTGTGTAGTGTAGTTAGAACATCAAATTTATGAGATGGATCTTAATCATTCTAGAACATAACAAAAAGAGAATGTTTGTAATTTATATATAAATTGTCAAGCCTAGGTAGCGATGGAAGGGGGCGTGTGGTAGGGACTTACTATTCAGATCGTTGCTAGCGAACTTCAAAGTGATGACGTGTCCTTCAGGAATTTTTTCACCCGTTTTGGGTATCACCGTAACAACTGCAATGGCCGGAACAACCATCTTTTTGGGAGTTCAAATTTGGGCGCTGATACAAGGCTACTTGTGTGTGCTTTCCGAGTGTCTCTTGCGTCTGTATATATAGGCCCTGCATCACCCCAAGCATGTGATCGAAGAATTTTTTTAAAATATATTAATAATAAATCATATGCTTATCTGGACAGCAGTTGGCTGCTGACAACTAATTAAGACAACTCTTAAATTTTTTTACAAATAAAAGATAGAAATGCAAAAGAAAAAAGAATTTTCTTTTCCTGTTTTTTTTAATGGTGGTGGCCCATGCACATAAATGTTGTTCACTGTAAATGTATTCTCTCAACGTAGCGATAATGTTAGTGTGCGTGTTTAATTCCACAAATTAGAGTTTAATATTACCTCCCTTAATTTTGAATTATGATTTTATTTAATTTTTTGTTTTATGATAGAATCGCTAACTAAATAATGACTTTGATAAATTTATTAATAAATATTATTGACTAATGATCTAACACAATATTGCAGATATAGATAGTCAAAGTCGGGAAGTGAACAAAATAAAATCGATCATGTAAAATATGCCCTCTTTTATCGAATCTCGTTTTACTTTGTCGAGTTGGGAACCCCCTTGGGCACACGTATAAAAATGAACTAGATAAAACTATAAAAAACATTTTAAAATTTAGGAAAGTTCAAAAAGGTAGATTATATCTTAACAAAAGAAAGCTTAAAAAAAACAGATAAAAAAAAAGCAAATCCTCTTTATAACACCGAACATAACAATATAACATCCTTCTAACATAATTTAATTTCTAGCACACTAGAAAACCTCTTCTTGCGAGGGAAGTCATATTTCAATATTTAAACTTTCCAATTTTTATGTATATTAGCTAAAAGTTCTAGCAACTTGATTTGTTACATATGACTTCAAATACATGTTCATTTAATCACTTTTTCAATCATGTACGTGAACAACATACTTGTCACATTTAGATTCTCATTTAAATGATTTATCAAAAATTGATGGTAAACAGAAAAATGGTTTCTTATGACAAGTTAGAAGTAAAATAGAACTTTATAACTATTTTTGGTTTTTCAATTTTTAGATTCCCTTTCTTTCTTTCTTTCTTTCTTTTTTTTTTTTTTTAGTTTTATAAAACAAATATCATACATGTTTATATATATATATATATATATATATATATTTCCAATCTTTTAGAAAAAGAAAACTAAACATGTTTGGCAAACATTTTTTCTTTTCTATTTTTTAAATAAGAAAAATTAAAAAATATGCTAGAGAGAAAATAATGTATTGGTGGGAAAATTTTAGAGAGAGGGATTTTAGAGGAAAAAGTAGAAATAGTAATTTTATAGAGATAGAGAAAAAAATCTGGAGGAAAAAAGTTAGAAATATTAGAGAGAGAATATTAGTGAGAGAAAACAAAGAAAAAATCATAGAAAAAATAATGTTAGCGAGAGAAAAGTTAGGAGAAAAACTAGAAAATTTTAAATTGATAATTTTTAAAAAAGGAATAAAGTTATAGAGCAAGTGTATATGTTAGTAAAATAAGGATACATTATAAAGAGAAAAAAAAAGTGAAAAAAAAATTAGAGAGAAATTTTAGAAATAGAAAAGTTTGAGATATATATATTATAGAGAAAATGAAAGAGAAGTTAATAGGAAGATATAAATTAGGGAAAGATAAATTCAAAAGAAAAATTTTATAGAAAGAAGTTTCGGAAAATTTTAAACTCGGAAAGAGGAAAAAAGGTAAGAGAGAAATATTGGAATGGAAAGAGAAGAAAAAAGGTTATTAAGAGATGAAAATTTAGATAGAGTGAGAAATTCTTAGAGTGCGAAAATTTGAGGGAGAAAAGTTGGAGAGAAAAAAGAAAAGGAAAACTATACGAAAGGGCATAAAATAATGAAATATGTATTTATAAAAATATTATTATTATTATTTTTCCTTTTAAATGGGGTGTTAAAGGCGTGAGATTTTGATAAAAATAACTTTTTTAATTAAAAATTATTCGATATTTTTAACTACGTAATCGTAAAGTTATCAAAGAATTCAATTTCTACAAAAAAGAAACGACATTGTTAACAATTGATCTAAAATCTGAAGGACAAGACAAAATAGGCATGGATAAAAAAAATAAAATAAAATAAATAAGAAAAGTTGACTCCACACCATGAACTTCTACGTGCTTTGTTGTGAGAATAATTTTATTATGTTAAAACAATACTAATATAATTTGTTTATTAAAATATATTAAAAATAAATTAATACTAATACTGTCTCTTCTATATTTGATTGGATTTAAATTTAAGGTAAAAATACATTTTTGTCCTTCAAATTTAAAATAAGTGTTTATTTGATCCCTAAAATTTAAAAATGAACACTTTTGATCTTTGAAATTTGAAATACGTGTCTATTCGATCTCTGAAGTTCCAAAATTGATATTTTCAATCCTTAAACTTTAAGAAATAGTTCTAAATTGTCCCTCATTAATCATTATCATTAGTTGACTAACCTTAAAATGACGTGATAGTTAAATTACTTATTCGACAAAAATATATTAATTTAATGTTATATTTGTGGCTTTTATTTTCTTCCTCTCTTCCTCTCTCTTTCTCCCTCATCTCCGGCCAACACTCGTCGTTGCCGCTAGTCATTCCTATCCTCACCCATCGCCCGTTGCCTGCCATAATCCTCGTCGAAATCATTCCAATCGCCCTCGCCAGAAAAGAGGAGGCTCCCCCTCTCTCCTTCGTTCCAAAGAGATGGAGGACCCCTCTTCGACGCTCCTCCCTCCCTTCTGATTGTTGGCATAATGATATTTTTTTTTTCAATCACCTTCATTGCCTTATATTAGATATCCAATATATGAATTAAATTTATCCAACTCATCCGCTTAAACTTTTAAATTGAGTTGTGGTTTATTCATCCTTTTAACCCCATTATATAAATATTATCATCCTATCTCTCTAGTTCTCTAATCTCTTCTATGGTTTAATTCAACTTTCTCCTATGACCACGAAATCTTCAAAATCCCACTTTCCAAGCTCAATGTAGAAAATTTTACACCCTCCCCTCTTCCACTTCCTCTCCTCTGCATCTTCCTCCTACCTAATCGGCCTTAGCTCACAAGGATTATTAGGTCCTAGCTCACAAGGATTAGGATAGAAACGACCGGCGGAGAGTGGAAGAAAGGAGAAAAATAAAGCCTACAAATATAATGTTAAATTAATATATTTTTACCAAATAAGTTATTTAACCGCCACATCATTTTAAGGTTAGTCAACTAAGTAAAGTAGCTATGAGGGAACATTTAGAACTATTTCTTAAAATAAAAAATTTTAGGACCAAGAATGTTCATTTTAAAACTCTAACGACTAAATGGACATCTATTTCTTTTTTTTTCTTTTTTTTTTAATATGGACACTTATTTCAAACTTCAAGGATCGAAAGTGTTTATTTTGAAATTTCAGATATCAAATAGACATCTATTTCAAACTTTAGAAACCAAAAATATATATATATTTTTTAAATTAATTATTGATGAAAAAGAGGTTATAGCGTGATTTTTTAAAGTAGAAATAGAGATGAGAGATTGAATATTCTAACTTTGACGAAAAAAAACACAAGATATCTTAACTGCTGAATAAAGATTTTGACCACTAACTTCTAGTATTTTATTGTGAGATTAATTTTACTGTGTCAAAAATTAATTCACTTATTAAATGTATCATAAATAAATTAATAGATCCTCTAATATATTGGATTGGATTTTTTTTTCTTTGTTCATTATTGTATATTGTATATTGGATTGTTAATCTAGATCACGTTAGGAGTTTTGCAATATTTTCCAACGCTGCATATTCAAATATTTTGTTCATAAAATTCCCACTAATGAACATGAACCACAAAATTATTAAAATATATTTTTTAAATTAATCTCCCATAAATTTAATGGAGTAAAACCATCAAATCACATTATTTCTGTCTCTTCCATATCCAGCCTTTTTTTTAATATTTAGAACCTTCAAAATAATTATATATATATATATATATATATATATATATATATATTAAATATTAAAATATTCTTTTTATATTAAATAAAAGAATTATACAATATCTGCCTCGTGCCTCTCATTCACGTTTAAAAAATAAGTGTAAAATATTAAAATATTCCTGCTATAATAAATAAACGCTAAATTAATTATTCAAAATGCCTATGATGTTTGGGTTTAATATTAACTCTACCTTCATCGTTTAAAAGTCTTACTTCTACCCCTAATTATAAAATTTAGATTCAAATATGTCCGTGAATAATTTTATCCTTAAAATAAATGATCATGGTAACTGAATTATTGACGTTGCTACTAAGTTTTAAATGACTTGTGGTAGGTATAACTTTTAAAAAATTAACAGCAAATTTGACAACCACTAGAAAATTTGTAATGTGGGTCGTGTGGTTTGCAGTATGATTCTATAGTTATTATCAATACCTGTCATATTTGCCATTCCATTTTTTTGAAAATGCCACTTCGACCACTTCTCCATTAATAGCTCACTGAACGACGCGTCGATTTTCATAATTTATTTTAACTTAAAATTATTTAATGACATATTTGAATCAATTTTAAAAGTCAAAAGAGTAAATGAGACAAATTTATAATTGATCAAACTAACTTTAAATAATTTAGCCATAAAGAAAAAGACTATACAGGCAACTATAAGTCTCTTATTTACTTAAATATAATCCTTTCTTATTTTTGCAGTAAATAAAATAAAAAGAAAAAATCAATTTTTATCTCTTAATTTGTAACTTTTTATTTTTTCACTTCAACTTTCAATTTCATCCATCCATTTGCAAGGATTGTAATGGTTACTTCCTATTCAAATTTTGCTAATTTAACTGCTACTTTCAAGTATTTATGTGTGTGTATAATTCTATTGGAACAAAAAAAATTTAAACCAAAAATATGAAAAAAAAAACCCTAGCTCTATAATATATTTTTTCTCTTAAATCGTATCAATATTGACTCTAAATACAGATTTAACGTTGTTTAACTCCATATTGAAAATTTTAAATATATTTTTAAGATATCATTTGGATGATAATTTTGAAAATTTAATTATACTTAAATTAATTAGAAATTTTCCCATCTGATTCGGCGGGATATCACAACCTGTCTCTAATCTCAGTGATCCCCCCACCTCCAATATTTTTGACAGATGATGGGATTCACACTTGCCGAAGAAGTGCAAATTCTTCATCTGGTGTGTTATTCACTGAAGGATCAATACTTCATGAGAAGCTCCAAGCTAGAATGCAGAATATGTATCTTAATCCTAGCATCTGCCACCTTTGCCGCTGTGATTCTGAAACCTTGGCACCGTCTTTTTGCTGTGTTCCATCTAATTCTGCCTCTCCAAGAACATATAGAAGCTTTCATTACTGAAGCCTTCTTCCATCCCTATAGCAGTAAACGAAATACTCTTTGGTGTAATGCGGTGGGCTCGATCCTTTGGCTCGTCTGGTTGGAGCACAACAGCAGGTGCTTCACGGATTCCTCAAGGTTGACCTCTATTTTGTGGGATGATATTTTGGTTCTTGCATCAAGGTGTTCTAAATCTACCATCTTTTGTAATTATGATATCTCTTCCATTCTTTCAATTGGAGTGCTTTCATATAGCCTTCCCTTGTGTGTATGTTTCTCACATACTTCTAATGAAATGGTTTCGGTATCTTTTAAAAAAACATAATTAGAAATTTTAGGGAGAAAAATTTTAGAGGGAGAAAAATTGGAAATATATATACTATAAAGAAAACGAAAGAAAAGATATAAACAGATATATATTAGAGAAAGAAAAATAAATGCTAAAGAAAAATTAAGCTAGTTTGGGAAATTTTAGAAAGAGAAAAAAAAGAGAGATGTTAGAAGTGAGAGAAAAAAATAGATATTAAGAAATGGAAATTTAGATAGATAGAGAAATTCTTAGAGAGAGATGTTGGAGAGAAAAAAAAAGGTAAGTTATGCTAAATGATATGAAATAAATATGTATTTATAAAAATATTATTCCTTTTCATTGTTTTTTATTTTAATTTCACAAAAATGAGTTTTAGTTGGTTTTTTTTAGTATAATACCTGTGGGGTGGGAGATCGAACTCACAATCTTTTCATTGGAGATATATGTCAATTGTCGTTGAACTATATTTTATTTGATTTGATTGCATAAGTTTGTAATTTATGCTATTTTATTTTAACCCTAATATTCTATATTTCAAGGTAAAGTTATCAACTAGAAAGTTATCAAATAATTCCATTTTTTAAAACGAAAAACAGGAGAAAAAATGACATTGTTATCCATTGATCTAAAATCTTAGGGACAAGACAAAATAGGTATGGATATTTATGAAGAATAGGATTTAAGCCTTAAGAAAATGAAGGGAAAAAAATGTTGACTCCACACCATGAATTCTACGTGCTAATTTTGAGAATAATTTTATTTTGTTAAAATAATACTAATATAATTTGCTTATTAAAATATATTAAAAATAAATTAATAGTGCCTCTTCTATATTTGATTAGATTTAAAATTAAAATATAATTGATAGAAAAAAAATGTTACACCATGATTTTTTTTTTCAGCAGAAAAAGGATTACGGGATTGAATATTTGATCTCTAAGAAAAAACAAGATTTCTTAACCACTAATAAAACTTATGTTGACCATCATGAACTTCTAAGTATTTTATTGTGAAATTAATTTTATTAGGTTAACAATGCTAATATAATTCAGTTATTAAATATATAGAAAATAAATTAATAGAGCCTCTAGTATATTGGATTAGGATTTTTTTCATTTTTATAACCGGCTCGTTGAATCGTGTTGGGGGAATTAAAAAAAAGAGAGATAATTGGAGTAAATATTAAGAAACAAACACGTAATCGACCAATTGGGTTGAGGCGCGGAGATTCAAGTTCTCTACGGTGTATATTTCTTTATCAACGACGGTATAGCAAGTATATGTCCTCTGGTCTGTCCCCTCTAGGATACAACAACCCAAGTGGATTTTTTTTAAATAATGCTGCATTAAATAAAATTAAAGAAAAAAAGCTTCATTTGAAATTTATTCTAAAAGTAATGCAGGTGAAAATATTCCGCCACTTGGAGACGACTATGTTATTTTCAACCGTTGGTCGTCTCTTAATAAAGACGTGGTACTCTATTGGCATCACGTGTGATTTTTTTTTTTTAAATCAAGACATGGTTGTCTCTTGAAGAGATGACCATCTGTGATGGTCGCTTTTTCAAGAGACGACCGGACCACAACAACGTTGATTTTTTAAGAAAAAATAAATACTGTTATATATTATATATTAAACAGTAGAGTTTTGTGTTGGATATCAGATGATATTGACCCAGCTTTCTTCATTCTCTTTGCATGTTCGGCTTAGAAAGGTAATTTTTTTTTCTTTTTACTATTACTCAACTTTTTACTTATTATTATTATTATAGATAATAATAAATCGATTAACATTAAAAAAAAAAGTAGTAAAAAATTGAAAAATATGTTACTCAAGGCTCAAATTTGGGATGTTTTGTACAAAAGATGAGTACAAACCCATTCCGCCAGAACTAGGTTTAAGTTTAACAGTTATTTAATATATAATATATAATGATATCTTATTTTTTTCCTAAAAATCAACGTCGCGGTAGCGAAACGACCACAAATGTGTGCCAACACATGGTCAAGAGACGACCATGTCTTGATTTAAAAGGAAATTTCAGCAGTGCCACGTCATTATGGTCGTCTCTAAGTGGCGAAATAATTTCAAAAACATTATTTTTGGAATAAGTTTCAAAACAAGCATTTTTTCTTTAATTTTATTTAATGCAGCATTATTTTAATTACAAGTTTAAATAAAAACATTATTTAAAAAAAATTGAAATATCGTTGTGTAGCTCAAGCCTAGCTCAACAATAAAATACATCTTTTGACCAATTGTCGAAAAAAGTAGAGAATAGAGAAGGTTGAGAAAAGAACGAGAATTGTCCGTTGTATGTTGAAAATGAAATTAGAGAGATATTTATAGGATTTTTACAACTAATAACTTAACATAGAAATTAATAAGAATTTTTAAACCTCTCTTTTTCAATTTAAATAAAAGAAACTCATATTTTGATTATTAATAAATATAAAATGTAACAACAAATTGTCAATCTAGATGACGTTAGGATAAAATATTTTCCAATGCTGCATATCCAAATATTTTGTAGATAAAATTCCCACTAATGAACACGAACTACAAAATTATTAAAATATATAATTTTGTAATTAATCTCTCATCTAATTTAATGGTTTAAAACCATCAAATCACATTATTTCAAGAACATCTCTTCCAGATCCCTTCTTTTAATATTTAGAACCTTCAAAATAATTAAAAAAAATATTTTTTTAGATATTAAAATATTCTTTTTATATTAAATAGAAGAATCATACAACATGTGGCTTCGTGCCTCTCATTCACGTTTAAAATAACTATAAAATATTAAAATATTCCTGCTATAGTAAATAAAGACTAAATTATCCAAAATGCCCATCATTCATGAACTTTGGGATTAATTTCAACGGATATTTTTTCTTTATTAAATTTATTCCACAAATATATTATCTATTGAACTATTTCTAAGAATAATACTTGGAAAATAGTTAATCTTCGACCTAGATCATTTCTTCACGAGACGATTTATAAGCGTAGCATTCAATTGACATCACGTCTCTTCAAGAGATGACCAACTAGACGTGTTTTCTATACTCACCTCTTCAACAGACGAAAACATTGTTTTTGAAAAATAATAATAATCATTGTTATATTTTATAATATGATATATGTCAATTACCACTGAACATATTCGTTTAGGTGATATTATTATAACTATTATTATGATTAAAATAATTATCATATTTTTAGTTTATTATTATTATTATTATTATTTTCTTTGATAATAGGTATTCATTATTTGTTTTTAGTTTATTGTTATTATTACTGCTACTATTATTTTTATTTTAATAAATTTTTATTTATAATTATATGTTTTTAGTTTATTATTATTATTATTCTTTAGAAAATTTAAAATATGATTATCTTACAATTATTATTATTCTTCGTTTAAAAATAAAATAATAACAATAATATATATATATAGTTATTATAATTTTCAATTATATATAATAAATTATATTTTTAAAAGAATAAAAAGTTAGAGTTAATAATAAAAATAAGGAGTAGGAGTAGGAAGTTGATTATTTTTCTTGCAAAAAAGAAAAAAAAAGGAAAGAAAGTTAATTATTTCTAAAATAAAAAAAAGGTAGAAAGTAAAATCAAGTTCCGCGGGGATTTTTTTTTAATAATGCTATTTTCTATAGTAATTACGAAAATATGCCACTTCCCAAACTATTTCCAAAAATAACGTTTTGGAAATAGCACGAGAGACGACCTGTGAAGTGGCAAAAGACGACCATGTTAATTTTTTTTTTTTAAATAAGGCTTGGTTGTCTCTTGAAGAGACGACATGTTTAGCGGGATTTTAAAAAAATCCCGCTTGACAAAGAGACGACAATATTATTCTAAACAAAAACAAAACAAATATTATATATATATAACACAACACTTCAAACTAAAATGAATATTGTGGTGTAGTGGATAACGGACCGCTCGAGGAGTCAAATGGTATGGGTTTGAGAGTATATGTGCGTGTGTGTGTGTGATAATAATAATAATATTATCAAAACAAAAAAAAACACACATATTAGTGCTCAAACCCATGCCCTTCTCCTCTCCGGGAAGTTCCTTATCCCTTACGCCATAATATTCATTTACGTTAGCTGGTCGTCAACAGTGTTTGTCACTTCATAGGTCGTCTCTTGAAAAATACGACTTGCTATTTCCAAAACATTATTTTTGGAAATATTTTGTGGAGTGGCATATTTTCGTAATTACTTTCGAAAATAACATTATTAAAAAAAAATCCCGATGATAGGTCTCGAAAAAAGGCCGCAAAAGGGAAATTTGTGATTGGACCACTACATTAACATACTCTAATATCAAAATGGAGCTATTTTATATTATATAAAAGTATTCATTTCTTTTTCTTCTTCTTTCCATGAAGCAGCATTGTTGTCTCTCAAAAAAACTACCATATTTTTCAAGTATTATTTCCATAAATAATTTGGTAGATGATATATTTTTTTAATAAACTTAATAAAAAGCATCATTAAAAAGAATATCCTAATTTCAACCCTATCTCTATGGTTTAAAAGTCTTACTTCTAACCTTAATTTTGAAATTTGATTCAAAGTATGTGAGGATTGAAATTTGTTCATTTTTAAAAATTGTGAACAAGTTTATCCTTAAACCATGTGATGGACAACTCAATTATTGGCTGTTGCTATTAAGTTTTAAATGGATTTGTGGCCGATGTGATTTTTAAAACATCAATAGCAAACTAACCACTAGAAAATCTGTAATATGGAGGTGAATTAAAAAATATACGTGGTTTCTGAGTATGATTGTTCAGTAATTATCAATACTTGTCACATTTGTCCTTCAATTATTTTTTTAACACCACTTCTTCGGCCAGTTCTTCATTAATAGCTTCGGAACCACATCGATTTTCATCCTTTTGTTTTAACTTAAAATTATTTAATAGCATCAATGGTAAAAGGAGACGAACATTTTTAAACGATTTCGATATAATTAAAACTAACTTCAATGTTCATGGACATTTTGAATAATTCAACCATAAATAAAAAGAATATATGCAGGCCGACTATGAGTCTCTTCTTTGCTTAAATATAATCCTTATTTATTTTTGCAATAAATCAAATAAAAAGAAACTCGTCGGAAGTGGAGCATCTGATATATAAATGTTTATTTCCTCCAAATTGATGTCTATTACATTAGAGTTGTTCATATTTTAATTCCGACACCCTCCATAGATCAAATGGAAACACTACACGGAACTCCTTTTCCAGTGACTCCAGGTCCTGAAAATGGCTTCAAAAGTTCATAGGGAGTAATACCAGCTCCAGTTCTATTCTTCAAGTTGCAATCAGCATTCCTATAATCAATTATCACCTCCAATTCCTTCATCTTCATACTGAACCTATCAAATGCTGCCTTTATTACAGGATCATCGCCCCACGATGGTTCCATAGTCTTTCCAATATACTCTTCATCTGGAGAGTGACTCGACAGCACATCCAGCACCAACATTACCGTTGTCGCTTGATTTGGCGACGGAAAGGCGTCTAGAAGCACATCTTCTGGCTTTTCTAAGAAACTTCTCCAAAGTGCAGGGTTGAAATCTTCTGTGGGCATGTTGGTTCTTGCTATGCTGGGCCTGTTTGGGAAATAGCCTGCATATGCATATTGCCCGAAGTTCACGGCGGCGTGGTGAGCAGACGCTACCCACGCAATGTTTGTTATAATGTCTATTAGATCTTGGGGAGTGTTGAGAGCTGGCCACCCCGGCGCATATTTTTTGTCTGCATGCCCCACAGTTCTAATCTCAGTCCACCATGCTTGGAGCTCTGTGTCAGATGTTATCAGGTATGGGTCTGGATAGTAATGATTCACATATTCCGTGACCCATTCTTTAAGAGCATCCCACAAAATCAAACCATCATTAGCGAATGGATAGTCTTTGATGTTCAGTTTCAGACCATGTGAAGCAAATGGATCCTCCTCTGCCAATCCCCTGTCAAGTATTCACATTAAAACTTAAAGGGGTTAAGGCTGCTTATATATCAATCAATTCAAAAGAAAAAAAAATTGGTGAATTCAAGTCACCTGTGAATTAGGTCAGCTGGCAGGGCTTGTAAGTCAAATTGCCACTGAAGATGATAAGCTGTGGAACTCAACTCCATGGAATATTTTTTAGTTGAAAACGTGGTCTCTATTATCCCATCTGCATTAATAAGGTTGCTACGAGCATCTGCATTGATCTCCATAGTGTACCTAAAATGAGGATGTAGAAGCCTATAGATAGGATGCATTGCACTCAATTGTCTGTTTGTGGCTATGCAGTAAGGCTCCACGGAGCAGTGAGTTCTTAACCTACAAAACAAAACAAAGGGGTTGAGTAAAAATATAATCTCTTTTTTTTCTCTCTACGAAAAATCTTTAAAGCCAAAGTCATTGAGTGGGATATATTTACCAATGAGTGATGAGTTGGTGATAACCAGCGTCATTGACCAGAGCATGGGCTTTGGCAAATCTCCAAACCCAAAGGTGAGTGGCCTGCTCGCTGGGTCCATAGACTCTCTTCCATTGCGGTTTGTCGTCCATGGGTGGTCGAGTTAGCTCGATAGCTAGTGGTCTGAGGGTTTCATCTTCGTTTAGAAAAAATAGTGTCCTTGATCCATAAAGCGTGGTTCCTTTTAGGGCTCTCACTTTTTGAACATATGGCAACAACATGTCATGGTAATCCACTATAAACAATTTTTTCTTTTGAATTGCCTGCATATTATCCCATTTATGCATTTAAAATGATATATTATTTCATATGCCATATATATTATGTTGCGACTTAGAATTAATATTTAGTACCGATATATACCTCTTGAACTGTCATTGAGCCAATTTGCTGATCGAGCATTTGGGTGTTGAATGCAGATTCAGGAGGGCCATAAATTTCGGGGTCAAGTTTGCTCATCAGTGGCCATTCCTACAATAATTTAGTTTTAAATATGAATTCATATTTAATTTGTGGTATAAAAGAAGATGTGTTACATGTCATGTCATACCGTGACCAATTGTATGCTGTATGGGTTAAGACCCGCAAGAGTTTCTGATATGAACCAAAGTGTCTTAGTCTTCAAAGAGTTAAAAGGAAGTTGTTGGAGAATCCTATGTCCAAGTTGACAACAAATTGGAGTTGCATTAAATGCACTCTAGTGTCATTTATGGCAACCTCAAGTGGCATTGAATGAAGTCAAGAACAAGTCCAACTTCATTTACTACAAACTCAAGTTGCATTAATGGAAGTCTAAGTTGAACTCAAGATGCATTAAATGAACAAGACTTCAAAGTACTTGAAAGTAGTTCAAACTCCAGTTCATTCACTCTTGAAGGGTTACAAACTCTTGGTTTTATGGTGGAGGAGTTTCATTCTCGGATTTAAAGCATGTTTAATTGTATTTTCAGTTTTAAACATTTCATTTATGTGTTTTAAGTTTTATTTGTGTTAGTGGTGGTTATGGTATTGATGTAGTAGGGAGTTACAATCTTTACAATTCTTTTAGATTACTTGAAGGGTTGTTTTGGAGGCTATAAATAGCCTAGCTTATTCCCTTGGAAAAACAGATTTGAGATTTGAGTTTTGAGATAATGAAATTTAAGCTTATTGAGCCATGAGCTTTTCCTTTGCATTTCTTGTGTTTTAGAATTGCATGCTAGAATCATTCAAGTAGCCTTGATCAAGCTATCTTGTGGAGTGGTTCGAATCTTGAGTTTAGAAACAAGTTTTCTCTACTCTTGATATTGATCATCAAGGTAAATCCGTTCTAACTTCTTCCTTGGGTTGACATCATCTTGATTTGGGGGTTTTAGCACTTGTGATCTAGGGGTTTGCATAACCATAAGGGTTCTTAGATCCAATTGGCTATTGTTTTCTTATCAGTTTCTCTTGCAAATTCTTCATCACTTAACCAGAAGAACTTGTCTCCTGTTTATTCAATTAACGTAATTAAGAATAATTACAGTGAGATGAGAGAGTTAATGAGTAAATCATAAGGGGAAAAAGAGATGTGCTTACGGTCCATGGGTTCAGGACGCTGAAAGTGTAAGAAAAATTCTTCAGTTTCAGAGACGAGCTTGAATCTCCAAGGTAAAAGATCGTTAAGAGAGGTGGGGGATTCCAGATTGCGTAGATTGAAGCCATCCCTACTGAAAAGTGCATCAATCTCCTCAAAGTTGGAGAATGTGGCCTTCTTATCAAAAAATATTTCCAATTTTGGAAAAGCGGCGCGCAACAAATCTATGGTGAATACAGCTTGCTTTACATTAGAGAATGTCTGGTCCCGAGGGACGTACATGCTCCCTACTGGCTTTTCTTCCGTGTCTGGGTCTACAATATTGCATCAAAAATATCACACAACTTACCTCTACCTTTTGAAAATCAATAAATTATTTCTAATAATCTTAAAGTTGTTTGTTTTGTTTGAAACTAATATTTTTTATAATGTATGTAATTAAACGTTTGAACCTTATCTCACAACTTACCCTGACCCACCTTTTTTACAATGTGGACGGCCAGTTCTGCAACGTCTAGGATAAGGGCGCTCAAGGCCGCCAAGAACTGGCCTTCTGAGTTCTTCTAGTGTGCAATCACCAAGGTCGTTGTACACATCGTAATCGTATATGTTATCGGTCGATTTACGCTCACCGGTGCCATTGCCTCGTAGATTCACGAGCTCGGCCGCTCTCATGGACTTGAGCCCAGCAGGCGTCTGGAACGGCAAGTATGACTGTGCAAGCAACAAATTCAAATTAGGATTGAATTGTTAGTTTGTATTTGGCATGGTAAAAGGTAAAAAGAAAGAGAGAAGTGATCACCTTGCTGGTGAAGAAGACTCTCTGTACTTTAGGAAGCACGGTGGGAGGTTGAACCCAGGAGTTGCAGGTGATGGTGGAGGGACCAGAAGCCAGCCCAGTGAGGTCCACTTCTTTGATGTACATCTCCTTTTCATTGGGGTTTTCAACAATCACGGCCCCTATCTCCCCAAAATCTGATGCAACTTGGAAACTTGCCTCGTAAATTTCTTCCACCAAATCCTCACTCGTCAATTTTGCCTCAACTCTGATCGTCGCCTTCTCCGACCCGGTTCCTTCAATTTGTTCCCCAAACAGGTACACAGCCTCGGTCAAAACAGATGCACATCCCTATTCTACTGAGGACAAGTTTGGAAGTAATTTTGACATAACTAGAATTTTTTTTTTCCACTCATGCAAAATCACTTCGATTCTTAATCACTAGAATGATTCTTTATCGGATTTTTTACCAAACCATTAATAGAATATTAGTTTTTAAAATGGTTATTGGTTTGATTTTCAAAATTTTATTCCATTCATCTTATTTTCACTTTAAATTTTGTTTCATTCTCCAACTTTTTTTATCTTTAATTTTTTATTCTTTCTAATTTCTTCTCTAATTTTTTTAAGAATCTCTAACTTTTCTCCCTCCAAAATAAATTCTCTCTTTAAATTTTAAATATTAATTATTCAAAATCATTTTTAATTATATAAAAATCGCACGTTAAAATAATTATATAAAATCACTTTCACAAAATCATCATCTCAGAAACATCGCAAAATCCTAGTCCCTTTATTTAAATTAACTCAAACTCTTAATTATTTGATTTTGGGTCATGGATATTGATATTAAAAAGCTTTTCTTTCTTCGTTTTGCAAACATTCAAAAAATAATTCTTTTGAACTATTTTTTTATACAATAGTTATTTTATTAAAAAAAACCTCAAAAAATACATTAATATAGTGGTTTTTTTTAATTATCTGTTATCTTATACCGTTGTATATCAGCCACAAACAGCAAGCTTATCTGGAGCTACTGACTACTGTCCCATGAAATTTGTTGGTATGTATTTTACTTTTTCATTTACTTTTTCTATTTTAAAAGTTATTTCAACATACTATTCTTACACCAACTATATTCTATGTAATAAAATTATTTTTAATTTTTAAAAAATATAGAATGTTTTAAGTATCAGAAATTCCAAACATTTTTGTATTAATTACAGTCTCTTTTTCTTATTTTCTAGATTTCTACATAAAAAGTATTATTATGTTATTACAATTCAAGACAAATTTAGTTTTTGTAGATTTTTTACTCCAAATGATATGTTATTTTACATTTCATCTAGACAATTAAATGCCATGAATCCTTCATAATTGTAAGATTTAAAATATTGTTGATATCTAGGTTTAATATCCATTTCAGTCCTTAAAATATTAATATTGATTACTTCAATAGATCTTTCTCTTTCAAGATTTTTTTTATATGTGAGTGTCCGAACCAACTTATGCACACCTCGATTTTGAACTCATTCCCTCTTAATTAACCTAGTCCCTTTGGACCAATGAGCCATCCAGGATGGTTTTAACCAAATCAATCAAGATATTAAACCTAGATATCAACAATATAGAAATTCCGAATTGGAGTTTTAACTAAATCAATCCAGAATCAAGATATTGAAATTTTTATTCAAAAAATTAATCTAAGAGATCTTATTAAAAAAAATCTAAAAAAATTTGTTGCTCGATTTTGATTCATGGATATGAAAGAAATTTGAATTTTTCATAATAACAAAATTAAAAGAACAAGTAACAAAAGGAAAAAGAAAAAGAAAGAAGAGGGAAACAAGCAATAGCAAGAAAAGAAAAGAAAGCACCAAATAAGAGGAGGAGGGTTTTTGAAGAGAGGGAAAAAGTTATTAGAAAACCCACGTCTTTGAGTAGGATAAAAATTCTCACTTGTCGTCTTAATGTCTCTGTTTACAGGAAAATAAGTTTGGTTTTCCTAAGAAGCATCTGAGTTAGCTAGAATGAAGAAGGTGTGGCGCCTGAAGGAGTGAGCACATAGGAGTAGGGAAGAGAAATGAGAGAGGAAGATATTGTTCCTAATTTTTTAAAAATATAATAATAATAGGAGCCGTCTGTCTGACCATTTGTCAAAAAATCTGATACTGCGATTTAGTTCATATTTTTCAATTTAAAAAATATATTAGAGAGAGACTGTAATGTAGTACTGTAGTAGATAAATCAAGGTTTTTTGTTTTTTTTTTTCAAAGTCCTCTGGTTACCCAACCTGCGTAGGTCAGTAGAAGACGGGAGATAAGATAAGGAGCAAGAAGAAGTCACGTGTCAGATAACGATATAATTTTGGTACGTATTATCTCTATCAGTGCTCTAATACTCTCGAATCATTTCACTACATTTTGTACTAAAAAATGTGGACTGTAATTCCGTTTAGTTTAGAGTAAGTTTTTTTTTTTTTTTGAATAAATAATGGATAGAAGAAGCTTACTAGGGTCGAGCAGGTTGCTGGCGAACTGGAGTTTGAGAAACTTTTCGACGTCGTCTTTGACATCCCTTAGAAATTGCGAGGAAGTGGATAATCCAGTGATCTTTTTGACAACCACTTTGGTCTGAACGCTGGTGGTGGGTTTGGCGGAAGTGGATAAGCCTGCTTTAATTTCACGGCGGCAAACCAAGCTGAGCCGCCCGTTGCTACTCTTCTGCTTCTGGCAGCTGGGATTCCAATAAGGAGGCAAAAAAGCAGCTTCGGCGTGGATGCTACAAAGCGATGGCCTCTGCATATGGCGGAGGGACGCCGGAGCCGCCGCTCGAGTGCAACCCCCAAAGCCTTGACCTTTCAACATTTTATTTTCTAAAATTAATAATTTCGAATGACATTGGGTCTGAGTTTTGGTTCTCCGTCAGAGGTATCTATTTATATCCAAGTTTGACTTCGAAATTACGGTAAAGCCCCCAAATAACTGCTACTTTTACAATTTTGCCTTTTACTGCATAATCGAAAATAGAGAATTTAAACGGTAAAAAATAGGTATCAATTAGGGTTGAGTTAAGTTCATGTCAACATTTTACCTTCTCCTTACTCCTTTCTCATTTTTAATTCAACATATTTAAATATGTGGATTAAATGCCATGAAATTAGTTTTTTGGTATAATAAAACTTAAAATTGTTCCAGGAAACATAGTGTCTATCTAATGTGTTCCATAAAACATATGTCATCGGTCACGACATGATTGTTGACGACGAGCTCTTGGCGCCTTCTAGCTCCTCACTAGGGGGAAAGTACTCTCCATGTTTTCTATGTCCACATCTATATGAACATGTCTTCAGTGCAACATTGAGGGACTAACCTCATAATCATATTGTGGTGGGTGAAACTGGTGTGTGTGAGACTATCCTGAACTAGGGGTTACTAACATTGTGTCATCGGCGTGGGACCAACATATTATCCCATGTTTGAGGAAAAAGTGGCACGTTTTCAACATTGTGATATTGGGTTCAGAAATGGATGTTACGCTGGATTGGAACTTCTTGTTCAACTTAACAACACCCTCTACGACAGGACCATTAAGAACGTTAATTTGACTGCATGCCTAATCATTTTGAATTGGAATAGGAATTAACCTAGTTAATCTTAAATGTGTTTGATGGGTGCATCTATTATACTATCTATGATTGATTTGTCGGCACATCATCGAGTGCTAATCCATCAATTTTTGTTAGATATCTAATATATAAATTAAATTTACCTAATTTATGAACTCAAATTTTTTGGTTGAGTGGTAGTTTATTCATACTTAACAATTTTTACAAATGTTGCGTGATTATAAAAGTGAAACCTTTCACATATACATGAATTATTATATTCAACTTCATCTACACCGTCCATCGTACAACCAATTGTATGCAAAGCAATGGTAAAAAATTTATCTGCCATTTTCTATCAAAAATATGTAAAAGCATAAATTATAATAAAAAATAAACTAATTAATAATTATTTAATTTAAGTTTAATAAATTAATATATAAAATAAATCTAATTAACAAATTAAATAAACTAAATTTATTAACTAATTAAAACAAACCAAATCTAATTAATTAGGTAATAAAATCTAAACCAAATCTAAATAGACTATCTTCATAAACTAATTAAACCTAAATTAACTACAATTAGTACTTAAGCTATAATTATTTAAACATTGTTTAATTAAATTAAATTTTCAACTAAATCTAGTTAACTAATTAACTAAACCGACTTTAACTAATAAATCAATGAATTATTTACCTAATTAAATCTACACTAATCTAACTAACTAAAAAAAATATTGAACCATTCTATATAATACTATAAACATAAAATCTTTAAGTGCAAATCCTACAACAATTGAAAAAACAAAATGCAAACCATATATCAGTTTCTGATCTAAGTTTCTTAATAAAGATGAATTATAACGGTCCAAGTAGATATTGTCCACTTTAGCAGATATAGTCTTCGGTGACCTCATACCAATGGAGATAATTGTCTCATCTATATACTATTGTATCATGCCCTTACCTAACTAATACGCGGACTTTGTTTGCACTCACATTACAAACCAACAGTAGAAAGATGCAATGCTTTCCAAATACTTTTTCTTTAGTATAAATATGTGAGAGTGAGAAGTTGAATTTGACTATAACTTTTCAACTCATTATTAATTGGACAGCATGAAATTCTTCCTACCTACCTCTAAAATTTTGACTATATCAAAAAGAGGAACTCAGGGAAAAATAGATTGAAAACACTCCTCCTATAATAAACCTAAATTTGAAAATCTTCATGCCGTTAATTACGGAATTTAAATACGAAGTTTTTTTTTTTTTTTTTTTTGTAGTTTATCCATTTCATGAATCTCAACGACTGTATCATGACGGCCTCCAATAATTTTTTTTGGATGGAATGATGTGGCTCAATGCCCCTGCGGGTCCCCTCTGAATAGACTGTGACTTCCACGTTTTCCTCTCTTCTCTGGATGCATTGAATTTGATTATTGGGTGTCTAAGCAGCCACACAGGAAAAACATGTTATGTTTCATCTCCACCCATTAAAAATATTAATATCATTGAAAATTTCTACGTAATTTTGGTTTTACCAATAATTTGTATGTATATGAAAAACTTGATGGTTCTAAGAAAAGTGACGATGGGTTGATATAGTTTTTTTTAGTATACCAAATCTGATGGTGAGAAATCAAACTTTTTATAAATTAATTATAGAGTTGCATTAATTATCTAATAAATCATACAAAAGTCCATCAATAAAATTTAGCGACAAATTAACATGCTCAAAACCTACTATAAAAACATTCAAATCTAATCTCACAAAATCAAGCTGCTAAATATTAGTCTACAATGAAACATAAAATATTGAAATTCAACTCCAAATATCTCATACTGAGTAGAGAACGGGGTTTTTTTTATTAATATAGTTGTAAATAAAACTTATTTTTAAAATATTGTAATTTAATTAAAAATATTTAAAATATGGTAGGTTTTGAAACTGTTTTTTAAATATTGTTATTTTAAAAAAGTGAAGGATGGTCTCTTCAACAATTCCACATGGTCATCTTTTCAAAAGACGACCATGCAACGTGGCGCCACGCATGACGTCACATAATTTTTTTTTTATTTTGAAGATGGTCGTCTCTTTGTTTTGTTTTTTTTTTTTTGTATTAACCGAAGAAACGACCACGTTAATTTTTTTAATTATATTTTATTAAATTCTTTTTAGATATTTTAGGTTTGGAATGAGAGGCCTATGTTTGGAATCAGAGTTATCATCCGAGAAATAAGAATGTAAAGATTCGGAGCTAAAGCCGTAGCCAATCCCTTGGCCGATTGCAAGCCCTAGGCCAACGCCGCAGCCGAGATCGAGCCCGAAGACCAGGTGAAGGTTGCCGCCGAGGTCAATCCAGCCGGCGCCGACCAGACCGAAACCAAGGCCGACGCCGCAGCCTACCCCCGCTCCTCCGCCGGCCTCTAAGACTAGTATTGGTTCATTGGGCTTCCGGCGATTGGCGTCGAAAATGTTGGGAGAGAGAATTTGTTTTGGTCCTTCCTCTGATAATTGTTTGAAATTCCTTTCCAGTTCCATGGCGATCTGGAATCGGCGTTCATGGTAAGAGACAAGATGAACAGAAGAAAGAGAGATGTTGGCTATTGCAATCGTAAAGTGGTTTTAAAAAAAGGGTGCTTTGTCGAGAGACTAGCCTCTAATACGTGTCAAGTTTTTAGACGTGTCGTTGACCATTCTTCGATTTTTTAAAACCACAACCATTTTAAAAAAAAGTTTCAAAAAACTACTATATTTTTAAAATAAATTTAATTTATAATAATATTATAAAAAAAACCCATAGAGAACTAGCAAAAACAATATTTACAGCCATAAATATAATTAGAACTTATCATCTAATTAATTGAATGAATTAATTTTACCATATATTTCAAATTAGATTTTAATTTGATGAAATAACAAGTTTAAGATTGAAGTTAATCCACATCATAAATAACCAGTAAGAGGACAATATAAAATTCTCACTAACTCTCAGTGCTAAAATTTTGACAGATAAAAAAGAGGACTCGAGAAGAATGATTAGAAGAGACTTTTCTTTTCAAACAAATATGTTGTATCAAAAAGTTGCCCAACTCAGCGAACTTAATTCGGCTCGAGCAGGATGAGCTGAATCGTGACCTCCAAAAACTGGACCTGCGAGATAGAGTGAGCACTCCGATGTTAAAGTCAGTAAAAGTCCGAGCTTATCGAGAGAGAATCAGAATGTTTGCGTACCTTTAAATGAGGGAAATGATCCTATTTATAGGCAGGACCTCCGACAACATTCCCGACACACAGCTTCAACAGCTCTTTAAGGTTACCGTGAAACGCGGCGAACTGTCGTGGAGTTTGTCGGAGGCGTGACCGAGCTAAGGAAAGCCAATTGAATCGCACTAAGAACGTAAGTCAAAGTGAACTTGTTCGGCTCGACCACTTAACGGGCTCGGCTCGACTAATTAGATGAGCCGAGGCATGAATACTCGGTCGTTATTTTTCGACCCACATAAGCCACGTGTAACAGTTTGCACATCTACTCAATACTTGCCACGTGTGTGCTTAAATCAACCCCCAACAAAATAAATACTTGCTCAATTTAGGTTGAAACTAATACAAGTCACTAAGTTTAGGGACATAAATATTGATTTTTTCACTAGTTTATAAATTAGTGGGTGTTTCATATGTCGAGATCAAACCTTCGACGGTAGAAAATGTAATCGATATCTGTTAGAGACATATGTCAATTGTCATTGAGCTAAATTCATGTTGGCAAATTGGCTGATTTTTTTGAAATATTTCTAGACATAAAACTATTTTTAAAAAATATTCTAAACTCCAAATTAATTTTAAAAATAATGTTGTTTTAAATTTCCGTCAATTTATGGTGACATGTGCTCCCTTAACACAAGGGAAAAAAAGAAAAGGGGGGCCAAATTTTCTTCTATAGATTTTATGGACTAATTTGGGAGATTTCCGAGTGGGAATTTTCGAATGGGAAGATTTTTGTCCCCAAATCGCAAATCCCACAAATAAAATCTGTAATGGACAGTTCTTTCTTTCTTTTTGTTTTTTAGAAAAATAGACTGAATTTTTTTTTTTAATGGGATAATGTAAATGGACTTTTCTTTTCTCTCTCTTTTTCTTTTAATTGATGGGTTGGGAGTTGGTCCCATTACAGCATAATTTGTTTAAAGGCGCAAGAATATAGTAGAGCACTTTAAATTATGAGGTTTATACCAGAAATTTAATGCTGGTGTCCAATGAAAATGCCAACTTCATCTCCAATAACCAACAACACAACCATTCAAATTATCTTCAATCGACAATGTCCATTGTCCCACCACCACACCATGCCAATTATCCTCAATAATGCCAAATTAATATTCCTTTTTACGGAGAAAGGTATAGTATTATTTTCATATCATTAACGATCTCATGAATAAAAAAATAAAAATAATAAAAAAGATCATGAGTACTTTTTTTTCTTTTAAATTCAACAAGGATAGAGATTCAAACCTCAAACTTGTTACTCGAAGTTTTATATATATTTTGTTCAGTTGAGCCGATTTATTTTTATTTTTGTAATTTATAATATTAAAAATGAAAGAATATGATATATTAATTCTTCCATTTAACTTTTTTTTAAAATTTTTTGTTTGCATGAGTAATCTGGTCTTTACATTTTTATAAGTCAAGTGAGATTAATTTTTTTTTTTTTTTTACAATGTATTTTATTTGAATCTGAATCTCAAGAAAATGAGTAGATATCAGCTATTATATATACTCATGTTGACAAATATAATGGTTAAGGGCATGTTTGGTAGAAAATTTGGATCCTATTTCTTGTTTTTAGATTCACTGAATCAATTTAATTCAATGGATATATGATTTGGCAGTATTGCATGGTCTGATCCCATTTGTGTTGTAATATTACAGTGTTTGTACCGAATTAGTTCATCTTGTCTTGTTTCGTTAATGCTTTCTGCAGGGCTGAGATCTTAATGGAAATTGTATTTGGACTGAAGCAGTTTATCAAAAACAATTCTTGTAATTAGGTCCTTGTTTAGTTTCCATTGTTCTTCCTAGTATTGATTTCATTTATGTCGAGCATTTTTTTGCTTCTTTATTAGTGAGCTATTGTTTTTGTTCAGGTGGTGTGTCAATTCTGATGGCTCCTTTTGAGTTGTTCTATCTGACTTATTGAGGGTAGAACAACTTCATGCTCTAGCTTGAATGCTTGCTGTTGTGAATTTGAAGAATACCTGTCACTTGATTTTTTTAGAAAAGTAAAATCATTAGAAAAGATCTCAGTTTTTGAGAGTTTGAATCAACTATACTAATTTTCTATTGAACTTAAAACCACTGATAGTTTATTCCCTGTTAAACGAACTACTGACTTTCTATTAAACTTTAAATCATAGATACTGGTCTAAGTGAACTTATGAATTAGGTAAAGCATGTCCCAAAGTTTGCTGTAGAATTCAAGGTGCATGTTAGATTATGGATTAAAAAATTAGTAACTTTTGGAATTTTTCTTGTTCCAGCCATAACGAGTAACTTCATCTCTCTTCAAGCCTATCGAAAAAAGGAAGAAAAAAAACTTTCTCCTCTTTCAAGTGTCATGATCTCTCATCCGATTCCCGGAGTTATGTTGTGTTAATATGAACGGTTTAATTGTGTTTGAAAGTAAACACATTAAACAGGCTAATTCAGACAACAATTTGAGAATTTATTTTCAACTCTGACAAAGTACATGACAAATTAATGTGTAATACATATTAATTTACCTTATTACATCAGAGTTGTTCATATTTTAATTCCGACGCCTTCATAGATCAAATGGAAACACTATATGGAACTCCTTTTCCAGTGACCCCAGGTCCTGAAAATGGCTTCAAAAGCTCATAGGGAGTAACCCCAGCTCCGGTTCTATTCTTCAAGTCCAAATCAGCATTCCTAAGATCAACTATCAGTTCCAATTCCTTCATCTTTGCATTGAACTTATCAAATGCTGCCTTTATCACAGGATCATCGCCCCACGATGGTTCCATATTCTTGCCAATATACTCTTCGTCTGGAGAGTGACTCGACAACACATCCAACACCATCATTACCTGTGTCGCCTGATATTGCGAAGGGAAGGCATCTAGAAGCACATCCTCTGGCTTTTCCAAGAAACTTTTCCAAAGTGCAGGGTTGGGATCTTCTGTGGGCATGTTGGTTCTTGCTATGCTAGGCCTGTTTGGGAAGTAGCCTGCATATGCATATTGCCCGAAGTTCACGGCGGCATGGTGAGCAGATGCTACCCACGCAATGTTTGATACAATCTCTATTAGATCTTGGGGAGTGTTGAGAGTTGGCCACCCCGCCGCATCTTTTTTATCTGCATGCCCCACAGTTCTAATCTCAGTCCACCATGCTTGGAGCTCTGTGTCAGATGTTATCAGGTACGGGTCTGGATAGTAATGATTCACATATTCTGTGACCCATTGTTTAAGAGCGTCCCACAAAATCAAACCATCATTGGCGAAAGGATAGTCTTTGATGTTCAGTCTCAGACCATGTGAAGCAGTTGGATCCTCCTCTGCCAATCCCCTGCCAAGTGTTCATCAAAAGGGTTAAGGCTGCTTATATATCACTCAATTCAAAAGAAAAAATGAATGGTGAGAATTCAAGTCACCTGTGAATTAGGTCAGCTGGCAAGGCTTGTAAGTCAAATTGCCACTGAAGATCATAAGCTGTGGAACTCAACTCCATGGAATATTTTAGCGGTGAGAATGTGGTTTCTATTGTCCCACCTGCATTGATAAGATTGCTACGAGCAGCTGCGTTGATCTCTAAAGTGTACCTAAAATGAGGATGTAGAAGCCTATAGATAGGATGCATTGCACTCAATTGTCTGTTTGTGGCTATGCAATAAGGCTCCACGGCGCAGTGAGTTCTTACCCTACAAAACAAAACAAATGACCAAACTAAAAAAACAATCTTTTTTATTCCTCTAGCAATGATCTCCAAAGTCAAAGTTGAGTGGGATGGGATATGTTTACCAATGAGAAACGAGTTGGTGATAACCAGCGTCATGGGCTAGAACATGGGCTTTGGCAAATCTCCAAATCCAAAGGTGAGTGGCCTGCTCGCTGGGTCCATAAACTCTCTTCCACTGTGGTTTGTCGTCCATGGGTGGCCGAGTTAGCTCAATAGCTAGTGGTCTGAGAGTTTCATCTTCGTTTAGAAAGAATAGTGTCCTTGATCCATAAAGCGTTGTTCCTTTAAGGGCTCTCACTTTTTGAACATATGGCAACAACATGTCATGGTAATCCAATATATACAGTTTCTTCTTTTGAATTGCCTGCATATCCCATTTATTCATTTGAGAAGTTATATTATTTCATATGCCATATATGATTATGTTTTGGATAAGAATTAATATAAAGTACTGATACATACCTCTTGAACTGTCATTGAACCAATTTGTTGATTGAGCATTTCAGTGTTGAATGCAGATTCAGGAGGACCATAGATTTCAGGGTCAAGTTTGCTCACTAGTGGCCATTCCTACAAACATAACAGTTGAGTGAATGTTTAATTTGTTGGTTATAAAAGAAGATGAGTTATATGGCATGTCATACCGTAACCAATTGTATGCTGCATGGGTTAAGACCTGCAAGAGTTTGCCTTGCGAATTCTTCATCACTTAACCAAAAGAACTTGTCTCCTGTTTGTTTAGTGAATGAGAGTGAGATGAGAGAGTTAATGAGTAGATGAAAGGGAGAGAGAGAGAGAGCTGTGCATGTGCTCACGGTCCATGGGTTCAGGAGACTGAAAGCGTAAGAAAAATTCTCCAGTTTCAGATACGAGTTTGAATATCCAAGGTAAAAGATCCTTGAGAGAGTCGGTGGATTCAAGAGGGGGCAAATTGAAGCCATCCACGTCGTAGAGTGCATCAATGGACTTGAAGTTTTTGAATCCAGTATCTCGATCAAAATGGACTTGCAGTCTCGGCAAAATGGTGCGTAATACTGACAATATCGTATCTACATTGAACGCACCCTGCTTTATAGTAGAGAATGTCTCGTCACGAGGCACGTATATGGCACCTGTTGTCCTTTCTTCCGAGTCTGGGTCTGCGATGGTATCACCAAAAAGGAAAATCATAAAGCATCACACATTGTAGCCTAGCCTGCAATTGAAGAGATATATATAATATGGACCTTCTGTACAATGTGGACGCCCGGTTCTGCAACGCCTGGGATAAGGGCGTTCAGGGCCACCAAGAACTGGTCTTTTGAGTTCTTCTGATGTACAATCACCGAGGTCGTTGTACACATCATAATCATATATTCTATCGGTTGCTTTACGCTCGCCAGTGCCATTGCCTCGCAGATTCACGAGCTCGGCCGCTCTCATGGACTTGAGCCCAGCAGGCGTCTGGAACGGCAAGTATGACTGTGCAAGCAACAAATTCAAATTAGGATTGAATTGTTAGTTTGTATTTGGCATGGTAAAAAGTAAAAGGAAAGAGAGAAGTGATCACCTTGCTGGTGAAGAAGACTCTCTGTACTTTAGGAAGCACGGTGGGAGGTTGAACCCAGGAGTTGCAGGTGATGGTGGAGGGACCAGAGGCCAGCCCAGTGAGGTCCACTTCTTTGATGTACATCTCCTTTTCATTGGGGTTTTCAACAATCACGGCCCCTATCTCCCCAAAATCTGGTCCAACTTCGAAACTTGCCTCGTAAATTTCTTCCACCAAGTCCTCACTCGCCAATTTTGCCTCAACTCTGATCGTCGGCTTCTCTGACCCAGTTCCTTCAAATTTGTCCCTCAACCTTCTTATCAGTCATCAACACATACAAACGCCTCTTCTATTTATTACCCTTTATTTAAATTAACTCTAACTCTCCAATATTTATCCTTAAGTACTCCCAACTATTTCCTCATCGTTTCATTTTAAGATAATGGTCTTAGGATCATTTTCATTCTCTTCAATTGGGCACATCTTACGATCTCAACATCCAACTACTGCTTCGACTATTTTATATGACTTAGTCTATTTGAAAATATATTATTTTAGAACAAGGCTAATTAAACCCACTGATTATATTTTAAGTTTTACATTATTTTATAACACATCAAACCAGTTATGGGTATGCTTAAACAGTCCAATATATATCCATTCACCGAAGACAAAATGCCATTCAACGCCATTATTATTGAGGGACATCCTAAGAAAAAGATGTTTTGGGTTGATTCTACACCATTAAATCTTTAAAATAAAATTTAAAAACTATTTTCCTAAATGTGTGTCGTAGTTATTAGGGGCTACATTTTTTGGACCTTACACTGATATGAGTCACATTAAATCATTTTTCCATCTTCAGGTTTAAACAACCACACGTCCAAGGATAAATTATTGGAGGATGTTCTCAATTTACTATCTAAACCAAAAAGGTTTCCCTTTATTTTTTGTGTCTCAATCATAAAACCTCAAATTTAAGCGCACTTGATCATTTGAAGCAATCACAATTAGAGGTTCTCTTAGGGAGTAAAAGATCTAGGTGTTAGTTTATAAAGGATAATCTTCACTCTATAAAGAAGCTTAGATCAAGTAGGTGACGGTTCGATTTGTAAGTATTCTATAATTCATCAACATTTAATTTTCCATAAGTATGGAAGAAAACTAGAGAAGTAAAGATATTTTTATTTTTCTAAAAAAATAAAGAACTTTTTAAGTATGGTTTGTTAGGAGTGTTCAAAAAAATTTGATCATCTGAAAAAAAAAAAAAAAAACCAATCAATCCAACCCAACTTATATAATTTGTTGGGTTATAAATTTATTTGGGTTAGTTTAGGTTCAAATAAATGAAAATTCTACAGGTCAGGTTGGTTTAAGATACAACCCGAATTTATTATTAATTTTAAAACTATCTCTTTTACTCATGATATATGGTTATATTTATTTTACATATTATATTTCATTTAATAATTTTTTTTGAATTATTTATTCTACGACCACTTTTAAAATCTAACTTTTTAAAGTTTTTTTTTAGGGTAGTTTTTCACTATATAAATAACATCGAGATCTTGATTTAATTTTAGACAATATATAAATAAGGATTTTTTTGGAGCTACTTTTTCCACTCATGTCAAATTTACCACACTATTTTAAAAGGATATGTTTAGCAATAATTACCAAGTGATTCCCAATCAATCACTTGGAGGGTGATTCCCAAATGAATTTATCAAACTATTAATAGAATATTAGTTTTTAAAATGGTCATTGTTTTAATTTCAAATTTATCTTTAATTCTATTTTACCTCACTTATATCTTGAGAAATTTTGTTTCTCTCATTTTTAAAATTTGTGTCACTCTCATTTTATTTCTCTTTAATTTTGTTTATTCTCTCTAATATTTTTACTAAAATTTTTGTAATCTCTCTAAATTTTAAATTTCCATCTCGTTTCTAAGTTTATCTTTGTCTAAACTTTCTCTCACTCTAAAAATTCACTCTAAGAATTTTGTTGATCTCTAACTTTTCTCAAATCTCTATTTAAACTTCAAATATTAATCCTTCAAAATCACTTGAAAAGTGTGTAACGAAACGTTAAAATAGTTATATAAAAATTACTTTTACAAAATCAATTATAACTAAATTTTTTGGATTAAATCACTCTTTCTAAAATTATTCTCAAAATATGCTCTAAATATTTAAGATATTATCATTTACCTTTTTGCCATAAGTAATACTTTAGATAAGTAACACGAAGAACCCGCGCGGACCAAACCTAACCCATTGTCAAAAATCTCATGGTGTGAATTTAGTCCATGTTTTAAAATAAAAATTATATTAGTGAGACAGAGACAGAGACTCTAATCTCGTGATATAGTGTCGTGTTCGTTTCTCTTTTAATCCTCTGGTCACCCAAGCTCCGTAGGTCAATATCGCCAGTAACGTCGGAGAGATAAGGAGCAAAAACAAGTCACGTGTCCATAACGTTGTTAAAGTTTGATATGTACGTGTAGTGTAATTTTGGTTTATTTAGTAGATCTAGCAATAAGTTGTTCTTTTTCCTTAGCAAATTAATTAATGGAGAAGAGAAACTTACTGGGGTCGAGCTGGTTGCTGGCGAACTCCAGTTTGAGAAACTTTTCAACGTCTTTGGCATCCCTTAGAAGTGTCGACGAAGTGATCTCTCCAGTGATTTTCTTGACAACCACTTTGGTCTGAACGGTGGTGGTGGGCTCGGCGGCAGTGGCTAAGGCTGCCTTTATTTCACGGCAGACCAATCTCAGCCGTCCATTTCTACTGCTCTTACTACTCTTCTGCTTCTGCCATCTCGAATTCGAATAATGAGGCATAAAAGCAGCGCCGGCGTTGATGCTACTAAGCAATGGCCTCTGCAGATGGCGGAGGGACGCCGGAGCCGCCGCTCGAGGGGAACACCCAAAGCCTTGACCTTTCAACATTTTCTTTTCTAAGATTAATAATCTTGATTGGTATTTGGTCTGAGCTTTGGTTCTCCGTCGGAGGTATTTATATGCAACTTGGACTTGAAATTACGGTAAAGCCCCCTAGTAGTAGTAGCTGCTGCTTTTACGATTTTAACCTTCTACATAGTCCTCTCTCTTTTTTAATTCAACACATTTACGATAAATTTATTATTTTAATCTACAAATTAAAATAAGTCCTTTTCAAAAACAATACAAATAAAATGGGTCATTTTGGAACTTACCCTCAAAATCAAACTGATAAAGTACTCAAAATATATATATATATATATATTAAACTGGTAAAAGAGTTGTTAATCCTATCAACAGGATACCAACAAATGTCTAACATAATTTATAAATCTAAAAGAAAAGCCAAAAACAAAAACACAAAACTCATGTTTTTTTAAGTCTTGATTTAGTCTTGTTTTTTTTATTTAGTTCGTGAAAATTCAAACTTTTAAGTTCAATATTAGATGGGAATTCAAAATTTTCTAATATTTTGGATAATAATGATATTAAGCGTTTAAAAAGTATACTTTTGAACTTAAAAGATAAAATTATTTTACGAATATAATTTGTAAATATTTATACAAAGCATTTAAACCCCATGCTTTAAATTTAAAAAAAATGAAAGTAAAATTGACTACTGCGTGTTACCTTGCTTGCCCTCTGCTCCCCTGGGATATCGCGCTCATAATTTAGTTTCTTCAATTGGGTTATTTAAAATTACTTTTCATTATGATAATATAGTGAATACGTTTCCAATGCACATGGACGAAGATTTGTGCTCAACGAGAAAAAGCACATGGATTACCATTGTAATTATTTGTTCGTCTCAATCTATATATCATACATGGTAAAAAATACTTTTAGAATCTGAATTTAGTACAGCTCATTGAGATAGCAATAATTTTTCTTTCATAGCTGGACTCACACCCTCATTTCCATATTATAATTGTATTACGAAGTACTCAAATAAGTGTTTTTCAACCAAAACAAACACAGTTCAACGATAATTAACATATATTTTCAACCAAGAAATTGTGAATTCGATCCTCATCCCATATACCTAAGTTTTTTTATTCTTTTATAATAATATGTAGGATGGAAATTCAATAAATTGAAAGAGATTTAATTGATTAAAGAGTAAAGATAAATCTAGTAAAAGAAACATTGACAAATTATATTTTTTATACTTGAAATTTGGATTGGGTCATTTCTACCTAATCCTGCAATTTTTGTAGTCAACTAACTTTCTTTCCAGTCTAATTCATAAACTTATTTTTTCTATAGACCAACACGAATCATTTTGACATGTTTTATCACATGTTTTTTAGGAAAATCCGCTAAAAATTAAATCATCTTACTTAAGAATGTTCAAAAGCAAAAACATTTAATTTTGTAGTTCTATATTGAAAAAAATTTATACATTGTTGGTATAAATAATTATTCTCGATTTGTTTTTAAGTTTTCTTATCATACTTGCATGATCTCTGGATAAAGGTCTCTCTTATTCAAATTTGGCGTCGATTTATTTAGATACCCATCCCTATTGAGTGTACTAAAGTAGTCTTGAAGGTCCAAATAAAAACAAAGGCTAACAGCCAAGATAAATATATAATAGAGCCACTAAAATAAGGCAAGGATGCATGTTACTTTCAATTGTTTACGAGTTCATTTGCACGTGTAGCATGAGATTGTCGGTAATTTTTAAAAATATTAAACATTTTTTTAGATTTTTTTATTGCTCCAAAGTTTTGTCTTGAAACTACGTTGATAGACTCACATAACATATTGAAAATATTACTTAATATTTTATAAGCAGTTGGATAACGATTAGCTTGATATAGTTTTTTATTGATTAGCCTCAATGACTCCAACCAATATGGTTTTCAATATGTTAATATTTTCAACATGTTATATGTTACTTTCTAACTCTACTATAAATTTTGATGATAACAAAACTTTATTTATTAATGTCAACGTAGCTCAACTGATCAAAATATTATTATAATTTCAATAAAAGTAATCAAATTAATTTGTTGAACTAAAAATACTTTATTTATTTATAATTTTATTATTTCAAAGTATTCTCAATGTAAAACTAAAACTCGAAGACGATTCAATTGAGTTTAGATAATTACGTAAATTAGACAATTACGTAAATTAGACGTCAAACAAGAAAGTTATGGCTAAAAGATGAAAAGAATATTGAAAGAAAAAATTCTACTTGAAGATATGTCGCCAATATATATAATCAACATGGATAAAAAAAACCAATTAGTTGGTAGCAGACACTTAAATAATGTGGCAGTTAATGTGGCATCTTTAACGTTCAAGTACACTTGCATCTCAAATATTGTCATATCTTATTAGGGGTATACATTTGAATTGTCCAAATCGACCCGACCGACCGAACCGACATCGGTCAATTGGTTTTACCACCCCTTCGGTCTCCGGTTGGTTTTGAACAATTCTCAAATCGTCGGTCGATATGGATAATAAATTCCAAAACCGACCAATCAACCTACATTCCTATATTTTTCTAAAAAGATTTATATATATAAAAAAAATAAAATTAGATAGATCTCCTCTTTTCACGTGATTCAAGTGTTTTTTAGTACAACATGTCGGGGTAGGGGATCAACCTTACAACCTCTTGTTGGAGGTATATATCAATTACGGTTGAGCTATTCTCGCTTCGGATTCAAGTGATTCACGTGTTAATCAGGTTTATTTTTTAATATTTTATTATTTTTCTTTTTGCCAACGTGATTCATGCTTTTTTTTTTTCCTTTTTCATTCTCCCTTCTGTCTCATTTTCGTATTTTTCCAAAATCTTACCCCATACCCTTCTCTCTTTTCCCTCTTTCTCCCTGGTTTATTTTCTGATTTTTGTCTCCTCCTAATAGTCTCTCCCAGCTCCTCTAATTTCTCTCCCTCTCTCCCAACCCAGCCCGCCGCTTAGATCCACCACAACCCAGCCCCCCGTCGCTGCCTCTCAGATCCTAGCGCAAACCAACCCCCTCCGCCTGCTGCCGCTCAAATCCACCGCAGTCCAGCCCCCCAACACTCAGAAATTGAAAAAATATTTAAAATAAAAGATTTATAAAAAACAGAAATTGAAAAAAAATAAATGTCAGTTTGCCGACCAACCGAACAGTCAGTGGAAGCGAACGAAATAGTTGGTTGGCATCGGTCTGGACTTAAAAACCAACCCGACCGATCAATGTACACCACTGGCGCACGACATGTTCTAGCGACGTGGCAAGGTGGACAAGTCATTTGACGACTCGCGGTGGACTGATCTGACAAAGGAATGACGCGGTAGTCTGTGTGGTGGCTGACGAAAACTAATCAGACGAATGGCTACCGGACACCGTGGCATCATTCTGAATTTAGAAAAAAAGGAAAATTCAAAAATACCTACGGTGTCCCCATATACGCCACGACGCGGGCGTGCGTCATACGGCCTTCCGGATTCGCACGTGGACTGTTTTTTCCGCTCGGATGCTCCAACCTCTTATTTGTGTTTTTCCCTCCAATATTCATCTTATTTTCCAACCTATTTTTCTCCTCCTATGGATTAAATTTACTCATATTTTACTTTAACCTTAAACATATTTAAACCTCTCTCTCTTAAGCGTAATTTTTCAGCCACCTTATACAATCCACTATTGCATCCCATTGCTGAAAAATTCCTTTCAAGAAGCTCCAATCCACAGATCTCACTCCAGAACTCAAAGTTCTTCTTTATTTTTATGAGAGGTAAAATTAATTGAGATATTAAATTATTTTTTTTTGTGCTAATCTTATAAATCCACGCTTGTGAGAGTTAGTTTAATTTGTGGGATTTATTTTGTTTCATTTGAGTTTTGGGGAGTAGCTTAGAATTCAGCGAGTGATTTGGTCTTGAACTAGTTAAAAGGATGGTAATGGCTCACTTTTGAACCGGTAAAAATGATCAATATATGTTAAATTTTGAACCTACAAAAAAGTTGGTAGAGAGTTTACTCTTAAAAACCCAACTAAAGAATGATTGTCTATCCGTTCTGTTCTCATCTGCAAGAGAGCCAGTGCAGTAAAATACCTAAGGATAAGTCTTGGAGACTAGAGGTTTTAAACCACTATAAAAACTTTTGGTGTTCCCTCCTTTATATTTCTAATGCTCAATTAGTTTTTGTTAGTTAAATGGCATGGAGTTAGCTTTATAGTTTATCAATTAATTTTTGGGGCTTTCCAGGTGCATAATAGGTGATTTGTTGATTTGTGAATTTGAACTAGATGGCTTATTCAATGGGATACCTTTCAATTAATTTTAGATTAAGTTGCAACAAAAGAAAAAGAATCAATTTTGTGAACCCTCCTAGTGTTGTCAATAGTAGGTAACAAAGTTTGTGGAAAATATCAATCGTTTGACAACTAAAATAGATAAATACAAAAAATAAAGACATCTTTTAAAAAATAATAAGCTGTCAAGTATTTAATGGGGGAGATAACAAAGTTAACCCTCAAACCAAGTATTTTCTTTAAAATAATTTTTTTTTCTAAGAGCATACCTTAGATTTGAAATAGTTATACGCTGAGGATTAAATGAAAAATTTATTGAATGAAGTTGCCACCATGTAGATGCATTGTTATAAACGTTTGGATGTAAATTCGAAAATCTTTATAACTCTATTAATCACCTAATATAAATTCAAAGTAATTATCAAGTTATGATTTTTTTTTAACTATATAATATAAAGTTAATTAAAAAAATTAAAAAATAAATGAGACATGGACGGGGAATATATTCTGTCCCAAATTTCCTCCCCATATCCCCCACCCCATGGGGTGCTTAGACAAAGATAGGGGGACGTCTTTACATAGAAAAGTAGCACCCCTAACCAATGGGTAAGGAGACATTGTTAAAAGTAAAAGGTTAAAAGTTAGTTCAACTTTTTATCTCTCTTCTATTATTGTTATTATCAATATTTTTTAATGTATCTCTCCTCCCTTCTTCACCCACAATTTATTGTCTTAATCATTCAAAAGGAGACCTCAAAATTTGAAAAATCAATTCTGAGTTGGGGATGAGATTGAGAAAATTATTGAAGGAGGCGGCTCATAATAATTGTTTGATGTAAATTCGAAAAATCTTCATGAATTTGAGGTTTTTTTTTTTTTTTTTTTTTTGGTTTGTCTTATGAATCTAGTAGTATAAAAACTGTCGGCCACGTTATTATTGTGGCCTAGCTCCTTCAAAAGTTTTTTTCGATGGAATGGTCCTCCCTCCCTTCCACGTTCCCTTTCCCCTTTGGATACACCATAGACTTACCATAGACTTAGACAAATATTATAATTGTACCCTCTATTGATTTATTGCTCACCTACCCATTTTTTTAAAATGCCCCAAAATTCTTTAATTTTAGTATAACTCAAATCATGCACAACACACAACAGTAAGATCAATCAATGTTAGTTCACCGTGGAATAAATCTCTTAAAACTTATAAATTTCACTAATAATCTAGCTCTAGTATTATATTTGTTTCAAACCCTCTCAATTTTGTACTAATTGAAACATACATGACAATTATTTTTTTTTTTTACTATTCTTCAAACGAAGTCCTATTAGAAAGTAATAATTATATTTGCACTATTTATTCAATAAGATAAATATTGCAACATTTTTATCTAAGTCTATTTCCAATTCGATGAAATTGAAATTTTTGAGTAAAAATTGGTACACATTATTGCTAGGTTTACGGGTAAATTTTGAATTTTTTTCCTAATTTTTGAATATGTGGTGTCTTACTCAGAGGTTGTAACTAGAAGAAATGGTTTGTCTAAGGAGATGATGGGTATATTTATTCAATCAATTTAATTATTTTCCTTATATTATAACCAACACCAACTTTGTTCGCTCAAATAATTGAAAACACATAAATATTTCACTGATTTTTTTCTTTTTCTTTTTCCTCTCTCTTGTTTTGCTTTTCTCTCTCTTTTTTAATGGTGGGACTGAGAGTGACTCAGCATAGGAAAAGACTAGTACACTTAAATGGGTAATTATAGCATCAATTTAATGCACGCAGAAAATGCCTTACAACTCCAATAAAGGCAATAACCTACCACTATTATTTTCCTTTGAAAACCCAATAACCAATTCTCCCCGATAATGCTATGAAGCGTAACATCAATCAAAATCAACCAATTCATAGTTTTTGTTTGATTCAAAGTTAAAAAGTTTGTGATTAAAATTGGTACATTGTATTCAGTGAGAGTAATAGCTTAATTTTTATTTAAATTTTTTTCTTTTAAATTCGTGATAAAATAAATGTTGTTTGGTGGTAGTAACGTATTTTATCATTTGAGGTCATAAATTCAAGCCTCCCACCCCTTTTTTTTATATTCATATTGATAAATAAACGTCAATATTCTTCAATTTTAGGTCTTTAAATTTTTAAAATACCTATTTTAATCCTAAACTTTCAATTTTATTCTATTTCCATTTCTAAAACTTTAAAATGTAGGTTTAATCCCTAGACTTTTTAACTTTATCACCTCAATTAATGGAGTTATTAATTTTACAAAAATAAATTATGGGTATTACAAAACTTCTTAACAGGTTATTAATAGATACTTAGAAAAAGAAATCATTATCGTACCAAACACTTTCAATCTCTAAATAAATTAGATTATTAATTTTACAAAAACAACTCTTGATATTACAAAGCATGCATTTTCAACTCTCGTAGGCGATTAATATAATGAAACTATTTCAACTCTCTCATAAATTAGGTGCCAAATAGTATCCTTTGGATTAATTTGAAAATAAGAGTAAGGTGCCAAACTGATGATTGAGTTAATTTGGGCAATTGGAAACTAATAATATACCAAACTGACCCATCATTCGCGAGACGATGGGTCGATATTTATGATGATTTCTGATGAACGTCAAAAGAAGAGATTGCTACTTCATGACCACACAGCAAAGATTTAGAAGATACAATATTCATATGAAAGGGAGAGGGGTCGAACGTGGTAGGGAAATAGTAAATAAGAGAGACACCAAAAATAGGGAGGGTGGGGAGTACAGTAGGACGGACAACGACACGCGGATATCTTACTTTATTTTCATCTTATCCTTTGCCCCCAAAAAAAACAATTTATATATATATTTTTATATCTACTAGTGTATGTGTATACCTCAACTAATCTCACAAAACAACCATACACTCAACTCATATTAAATATCCATCAATACGTGATATTTTTATTATAGTACAAAAAAATCGATCACGTGAAAAAAACAACAAAATCAATATATATATATATATATATATATATATATATTAATCATTTTTAATTATTAGAAATAAAAAAATATTTTTTAATTTTTGACTTTGTACCTAAATATCTAAGAAAATCAACCCTTAATATCTTGGTTATAATTGAGGATGGTTAAGGATCTCAGATTTAAAAAGAAAAGAGAAAGTTCATTGATTATTTTTCTTATTACCAATTGATTTTAAGTTGGAATCATAAATATTAATAAAGAGACCTATGGTCCAGAGAGAGAAAGAGAAATTCCTATCCTCCTTCCCGAGGAAATTTTCATAATAAGAAAGTTTTTCATGTGTTATGTGTGTATGATATTTATACAAATAACAATACATATTTTTAAAGTGGAACTGGAGTCCACATGTTTGAAAATAAAAATATCTCTCTCCTACCTGATTACGTGGCTATTTATTATTTATCTTCATTATTATTTATCTATTGTTTTTTTTTTTTTGAGCTATATTTTTCTATTGTTATTTGCAATATTTCTTTTGATTTTCTTTCATTGCTATTTCAATTTGTTTTTTCTGGACGTCTTCATTTTTTCTCTTATTATTTTACTTTCTTCACTAACTATCTATTTCCATTTACAGGTTTCTAAAATAAGAAAGAACGTTTATTTTATTGTGATATTTTCTTTTTATTTATAATTTTATTTTCAAATAATTAAATAATTATTTTGTCTCATTTAATTTTTTAGAACCTTTTATTCCATTTAATCAATATTATAATAAGACAACATTTTATTAAAAAAAAGGAATTAAATGTGAAAATATGAATCAACTATTAACCAAAAGAAGGTTATAATAAGCAATTTTGATATCATACTAAAACTTTTCTCCTATATATATATCATGTCCCCACATCAAAACTATTTGATTTTCAACCATCTTGGTTGTCATAAAAAATTGAGGTTGTATTTGCTTGAGTGAAAAAGAGAGGATAGAATCTAACATATAATTTTTATTCCTAGATTACACTTAAAGAATATGTATTTTTTTTTATTTGTATGGTAATAGACAAAATTTACCCATGACACTATAAACGGAGAGGTATGGAAAATTTTCATATTGCGGGAGGATAGGAAGTTTTCTGGCGAGCGGAAAGAAGAACACATCACGCGTGGAAATATCTTCGCTGGCTAAATTATAAAGCCAAATAGAGAAATTTTATAATCCTAAAAAAAAAAAAAAAACCCTAAAAGAACACCTGTGAGATCTTTAATGTTAAATTTCTAAAAAGTTGTCTTTTAAGCTCCGGATTAGTAGATAAAAAACCAAAATCTAGAATTAATCTGTCATAATTCAATCGATAAAATAATTCAATATTTATTGTTCAGTCTAAAAATTGATAATTAGATCTACCATCAAATAACTTAAGTAGAATTCAACTTGGTAGAATATTTATATATGATAAAAAAAAAACAAGTTTCTGTCACATATTATACTAAAAAGAATGAAATCCGCAGCCGTGGAAAAAAGGGGCAAAAAATAGTAAGGTGTTGAAAAGTCGGATAGGGCAGACCCATTAAAAGACAAACGAAGACACAAAACAATTAATTATTGGGCAAATCTAATCAATCTTGTCGGCATCGGCCAATCTTGATATGCGTGCCAAATTCAATTTAACTAAAAATAATAATTAATACTCTTTTATATTCTTTATTTAATATATGTTCTAATAATGTATTAATAAAATGATAGTTAAATTATGAGTTTGAACTTTTAAGATACATTTATTTTTAAAAATTGACATTGTTGACCTCTACAATTTCTGGGATGGGATTTTTAACTCCTTTTAAATTTTCAAGTTTTTGTGATCTTTTTGCAGATAAAATGTGGAATTAAAATGACCTTTTAATCCTTCTATTTTCACCTTTGTCATAGAATGATAAATCAAAAATTCAAATCTTTCCTCCAATAGTTGATTTTTTTCCATGACAATCTAGAGACCAACTGGAAGAACAAGTAGAAGATATCTTTTCCAATAGAGCGTGGTCCAAAGTGAGACGACTCAGCGACACAGCCATACGAGTGGCCACGCCACTATCTTCAGTTTTTTCCATTCACTGGGTACGATGCCATAAATCAACAACGAACTCAATTTGGATTTTTTCCATTCTCTGATTAAATAAAAAAAATTAAAATTAAGTCAAACTCGAAATTTCAAAAATAAAAATCAAGATTAAATCGAGCTCGAGATTTCGAAAACAAAAATCAAAGAAGGATGAAGAAAATATGTGACCTACGAAAAAGGGTCGAATAACATAGGGTTTCGAACACAAGACTTCCGACTCTAGTACAATTTTACAGATGAGTTAACCACCACTCAACCCAAAATCTTAAATTAATGAGTTGCGTAAATTTAATTCATATAATAATATCTAACATTCAAACTAAACATATTAAAAATAATATTAGTAATAAGATTTTTTCCACCTTAGGCAACTAACAAAATTTTTATTTGCGTTTGATAACACATTTTAAAAAAGTTTTTGTTTGTAGCAAGATTTTATCCATGCATATGTTTTTCAAATTTAGAACAAATTGATCCTATAATCTAAAAAATTGATGTTGTGGTGCCATATATACAAATTATTGGTAAAAATATGATAATTTTTTCGAAAATTGTAGTGGGTAGCAAATTTTTTTATGTATTTCAAAATATGTCACCTATTTTTTAAAATTTTCAAATATAACAAAACTTTTTACTTATATTAGTAGTATATCAGATATTCATATCAGTATTATATCAGACACTTATATCAATAATATATTTGATGTATATCACATATTACACAGACACTCATAACATAGTATATCAAACATTTATATATATCAGATGTATATTATACATATATCGGTAGTCAGATATATTACAAATGTAAATCATTTGTGTAAAGGTGTCATTTTAAAATTGGATGGTCCAAACCTCGTTATCTATTACACATCGAGCATCTGAGATAAAATCTCTTCAGTCATGGATCGAAGAAGCCATGAAGTAATCAATTTATCTGGCCTGGTCCAATTAAAGAATTCTTGATTCAGAGTTTCTCATGGAAGAAATTTTGGTGCAATTCTTTTTATTTTGAAGCGATGAATCTTTCTAAACTGTGACCTTGCCGGATTGTGATTACTTGTAATCGTCGTAACAAAAACATTTCATCGCTCAATTTGACCGTCGAGATTTTGTTTCTCGGATTGATCGGCAGTGAATTCTGATTCGTTGAAACTAAATCAGAATTCCTTTATGAAGGTACAGTAGTCATGATCTTGAGCTTTGAGCGGTTTGACCTAGGCCCAGATACCATTTCAAGTTTCTAAAACAATAGATTTTTAACCCAAAAATGAGGGAAGAGAGATAACGATCACGAATAGCTGGAGATCTTTCTCATTAATCAATTGTGATCAAAAGACAGAGGTATTTATACCTATCTGTCAAATACAAAATAATTAATACCAAATGATACGTAGTAAATTTACGGAAAAAATTATATTAATTATCTTTTAGGAAATGTTAATGATTAAACTTGAAGGGATGATAACCAATAAGTCTATACCTAATATTAATCAATTTTGTAGATAACTTTGGCTTCATTTGGTTAGTAATCATAAATTTGAAAATAAATTATTCAACATGAAAAGCATAATTGCATTTTCAACCTGTTAGTAATAAATTTTGCAATGCAAACTAGTGGTAGGTAATAATTAGTTCAATTTATTTTGAAAAGAAAAATGAGTTCAATTTAAAATAATATTAATTAATTAATTAATATATATTTTATAAATTTTGTAAAATTATTATTTAATAATTTATAACATTTTACATTTTTTTAATTTTAATAAAATTGAAATGAGTATATAATAATGAAATAATATATTTATCCAAGTCTTTATCATTTTAAGGTTTAAAATTAAAAATTTGAGAACACGTTTTCATAATTTCCATCCTTTATCTCACAGAATTCGAAAACAATTTTAAAAAATAAATTAATAGTATATATATATCCACTGAATTCATTTACCATTTGATTCACATAATATTATATGCCCTTAATTACCGAAGCAATTCACAATTTATATCTCAGTCCTTGCAACTATGACTATTTTCACGAATCTCTTTAGTTAACGCTATAGTCATGTTTGATCCAAAATTTGGTCAAGTTTAAAATCTCCAAAGATCGAAGAACCTTAGTCGATTTCTAAGCTACTCCCTAAAAAACTACAAAACAAGGTTAGCACTCCGACAAGCAAGTTAGCCTCAATCCAATCTAAGCTCAAAGTGTAAATGGCTTCATGTACTTTGCTTATGGGGCAGACATCCCTATTTATAGGAATAATGTTCGATAAGACTTCCTACAGCGATATAACGATCATCCGATCGCTCGTGAAACGCGACACATTGTCAGAAATGGTGCGCTATTTATGCACCTGCAGATATCTTCAGTCGCTTGGCTCAGACCCTCATTGAGTTAGCCGAAAATAATAACAAGTAGGTCGGCCCGGCCGGATGCTATATATCCAACTAACCAGACTTGAACGACACCAATTGTCGTTGTTTAAGTAGATTTTCTGTCTGACACGTGGCAGGTGATAAACGGCCTCCAACAGGTGGTAATCCATGTTATGGTAAGTTGGCTGAATACAAATTAGTTTTTGAGTTGTGTTAAATATAAGCAGTTTAATTGTGCTTGACTGTAAACAGATTAATAAATTCCAACGATATACCTAGGAAATAGGAATAGGATCATTATTTATTTCATAGTGTATATATATATATCACCACTTAATGTGTAATACATATATATGATCTTGATGCTCGGCTTCAATGGGTCTCAACTCTCAAATAGAAACACTGTATGGAACTCCCTTTCCAGTGACCCCACATCCTGAAAATGGCTTCAAAAGCTCATAGGGAGTGACTCCCGCTCCAGTCCTATTCTTCAAGTTGTGATCAGCATTCCTATCATCAATTATCAACTCCAAATCCTTCATCTTCCTACTGAACCTTTCAAATGCTTCCTTTATTACATGATCATCGCCCCACGATGGCTCCATGTTTTTGCCAAGATACTCCTCATCTGGAGAGTGAGCCGACAACAGATTCGTCACCGCCATCACCTTGGTGGCTTGATATTGCGTGGGGAGGGCATTGAGAAGCATCTCGTCTGGCTTCTCATAGAAACTTTTCCAAAGTGCAGAGTCGATATTATCTTCGGTGGGCATGTTGGTTCTTACTATGCTGGGCTTGTTGGGAAAATAGCCTGCATAAGCATATTGCCCAAAGTTGACGGCTGCATGGTAAGCAGATGCAACCCACGCCATGTTTGTGACTATATCTATAAGATCTTGGGGAGTGTTGAGGAGTGGCCACCATGGCTCCTCTTGTTTGTCCCCGTGGCCCACATTTCTAATCTCACTCCACCATGCTTGGAGTTCTTTGTCAGATATTACCCTATATTGGTCTGGATAGTAATGGTTCACGTACTCTGTCACCCATTGTTTCAGAGCATCCCACAAAATCAGACCGTCATTAGCATAAGGATAGTCTTTGATGTGCAATTTCAAACCGTGTCGAGCTGTTGGGTCCTCCTCCGCAAGTCCTCTACCATTATATGCCCAACACCAAGTAATTAATTAGGAGGAAAAATGGAAAAAAAAAAAGTAAAGTGATCAAGTTTTAGTACATATTTCAATTATAATTAATCAACATTTCACCTATGAATTAGGTCGGCTGGCAGGGCCTGTAAGTCAAACTGCCATTGAAGATCATAGGCCGCAGAACTCAACTCCATGGAATATTTTAGCGGTGAGAATGTGGTCTCGATTATCCCACCAGCATTCGCAATAAGTTGACGACCTTCTGCGTTGATCTCAAGAGTGTACCTAAAATGAGGATGTAGAAGTCTATAGATAGGATGCATTGCACTCAATTGTCGGTTTGTGGCTATGGCATAAGGCTCCACGGCGCAGTGAGTTTTTAACCTGCATGAAACAAAACCAAATTATTAATTAAAGATTTTCTACAAAAGTAAAGCGTTTAGTTTAGTGGGATAATAAATATATATTTACCAATGGCTGACGAGTTGATGATAACCAGCATCGTGGGCAAGAACATGTGCTTTGGCAAATCTCCAAAGCCATAGACTAGTGGCGTTCTCGCTGGGTCCATAAACTCTCTTCCACTGCGATGATTTCTCGTCCATGGGTGGGCGAGTAAGCTCTATAGCTAGCGGTCTAAGTGTCTCGTCTTCATTTAAAAAAAACAATGTCCTCGATCCATACAATGTTGCTCCTTTAAGGGCTCTCACCTTTTGCACATATGGCAGCAACAAGTCATGGTAATCCAATACAAAAAGCTTTTTCTTCTGAATGGCCTGCATCCAAAAAAGAAAGGATAATATGTTATAATATATGTGTATGTGTAATTTGTATGTGTGGTGGCATGATTAAGTACTATTTAATACCTCTCCAACGGTTATGGAGCCCCCAATTTGTTGATTAATCATATGGGTATTGAATGCTGATTCAGGACAACCATAGATTTCCGGGTCGAGTTGGCTCCTAATTGGCCATTCCTACAAAATGTTACTTATTATTATATTATTTGGGTATTCTATTGATGAAGATGAATTAAATAATAATTAATTAAGTATTTTCATACCTTGACCAACTGTATGACGCTTGGGTTAGAACCAGCGAGAGTTTGCCTCGCGAATTCTTTATCTCTTAACCAAAAGAACTTGTCTCCTGTTTAATTAATTAACTAATGTAAGAATAATGGGAGAGTAAGATGAGTAGAGAGAAAGAGAGAGGGGGGAGCTCACTTTTCATGGGTTCAGGAATTTGAAAGTGTAACAAATATTCTTGGTTTTCATGGAGGAATTCGATTAACAAAGGCACAAGGTCATTCAGACCGGGTATGGGGGTATATTGAAGGGGTATTTTTAGTTTTAAGCCTTGAAGGTTGAAAAGTTCATCGATTGCCGTGAAGTTGGGGAATCCAGAGTTTTGATCAAAGTGTTCAACGAAATCCCGTAAAAAGATATGTAATGCAGACAACGCCGTGGTTCCGAACTTTAATTCAGAGAATGCCTCATCTCGTGGGACATATATTACCCTTTCTGCCCGTTGCTCCGATTCTTGGTCTACACAAATATTACATTAATCAGTTAGTAATTAAGAAAAATACTTGCCTCCTTCGTAGTAAAAAACAATCTTGTCAAATTTAGTAAGTTGTCAAATTTGGTCCTCACCGTTGGGAACTAAAAATCTAACTTCCAAGAGTAGTTGTAGTTGTACCTGTTTTAGTACGTGGACGACCGGTTCTGCAACGTCTCGGATAAGGATGTTGAGGGCCACCAAGAATTGGTCTTTTGAGATCTTCACTTGTGTCGGGATCTCCGAGGTCATTGTAAACATCATAGTCATAGATTCTATCGTAACTTTTACGCTCTCCAGTACCATTGCCTCGAAGATTGGCGAGCTCCCTTTCCCTCAACATCTCGAGCCCATCCGGGGTCTGGGATGGCAAATATGACTGTACGCCAGCTACAAATTTGTTAGGGAGGGGGCAAAATTTGACTGGCTAAGCTAATTATACGCTTTGGTTTATGGGTAGTGTGAGTGTGAGCAGTGAGCTGACCTTGTTGGTGAAGAAGACCCTGTTTTGGTCAGGAATTAGAGTCTTGGGTTGGACCCATGAGTTGCAGGAGATGGTGATGGTGAAGGGATCACCTGAAGGCTGCAGCCCACTGAGCTCAACCTGCTTCACGTACATCTCCTCTTCATTGTGGTTCTCCACAATCACGGCCCCAATCTCACCGAAATCTGAGGGAATTTTGAAGCCTGCCTCGTGAATTTCCTCCAACGGGCACTCACTGCTGTGTTTTGCCTCAACTGTGATCAACTTCTCCGACCTACTACCTAAAATTTGTACCCCCAACAAACCACAAAATTTTAGTTTTTATACATTTTTATATTCCAAAACAGATGTTATACACGTTTTTTTTTTCGAATGAATGATTTTTTGGTTGTCAAATTTCAAAATAAAAAACTGTCTTCCTCCACCCCACATTACACTATTGACTATTTTTTAAGAAAATATCTAAACTGGAAAAAAATAAAATCGAATTTGAGTTAACAAAATAGCAACATTTTGTTAACTCAAATTCTATGTTATTTTTGGACTCTTGTAATAGATTAATTAGTCATGAAAACTTGTTTTAGGTCAATAACAAAACTAAAGTTGAACTAAATTAAAACGTCTCCAAGTTATTTAACTCAAACGATTAAGAACAAAACTATTTTATATGATTGAGTGTAAATGAAAAGGTGAGAAACTTACGGGGGTCGAGGTGGGTGCTAACGAACTGGAGTTTGAGAAACTTTCGAGGAAAGATAATGGGTATGGGTAAAATCGGATGGGTTTCTCCGATATTCAGTAACTTTTTGACAATGATGACTTTGGTTTGAACGCTAGTGGTGGGTTCAGCGGAAGTGACTAATTCTTCTGAGGTTGCTTTTATTTCGCCGGAACCGAATCTGACCATGTTGGAGGCAATGAAAGAAAGCAGGAGAATGATTTAAAATGGGGAGACAAGGACGCGGAGAAACTCCTAATATTGTGCTTGGACACTTTTATTAATTTAAGTTTTGATTTTTCTTGTAATGATTACGAGAGATAACACATCTATTTATAGATGTTTGAGAGAAGTTATAGAGAATTCTAGAGAGTTAAGGAGATTTCTAGATACATATTAATCTATTCTTATCGAAAGAAATTCTCTAAAATTTCTTGGAACTTAGCAAAAAAGCTAGATGATTATAGGGTATTTTATTTACATATTTATTTACAAACTTCAACATAAATCTATAGAAAGCTATTTTGTGTAGATAATTTAGAAGCTTCTAACATGTTTGAAAATTACAAATTACTATTTTTCAGCGTCCCCTCTTAATTTGTAATTTTCAAAAACTTCTTGAACTTCTCAAACTTCTCAATCATAAAAGCTGGTGAACATATCTGCTGATTGATCATTGGTGTTGATGAACTCCAAAAATATTTATTCTTTGTTTACCAAATCTTTGATATAGTGATAACGTAGCTCAATATGCTTGGACCGAGCATGAAAGACATGATTTTTTTGTCATTGCAATTGCTGACATATTATTGCATAAGATTTTTGTCGCATCACCTGCTCCATTTGAATATCTTTGAGGATTGTCCTAAGCCAAACAGCTTCACAAGCGGCTTCAGTTGCGACTGTATATTCTGCTTCAGCGAAAGACAAAGCTACAGTTTGTTGCTTTTTCAAACTCCAAGATATTACATTAGATCCTAAACAAAACACATATTCCTGAAGTACTCTTTCGATCATCAAGAGAACTTGCCCAATCACTGTCAGTGTAGCCAATGAGCTTGCAATCTTTCTCGCTTACATACTTGAGCTCATGACTTTTAGTACCCTGTAAAAATCTCAAAACTCTTTTTGCAGCAGCATAACGATATTTGCTTCGATCATTCAAGTACCTTGAATAATGTTGACAGAATGCATAATATATGGTCTGGTATTAGTAAGATAGATTAATGAACCAACTAGACTTCAAAAAGTCCATGGATATGCTTTTTACCAGATTTATCTTCACAACATAACTTCTTATTGGGTGCCATGAGAGTCGCAGTACGATTGCAATTGCTCATATGAAATTTCTTGAGTAAATCATCAATATATTTTTCTTGAGAAAGAAAAATCTCACCTTGATATGTTTGCTTTACTTGAATTCCAAGAAAATGTTTCATGAGACCCAAATCAGTCATTTCAAAATTCTTTATCATACTTTGTTTTAATTCTTCGAGCATTTCTGAGTTAGTCCCAAAATAGATTAGATCATCGACATATAAGCAAACAACAAGGAAATTCGTAGCTTCCTTCTTCACATAGAGAGATGGTTCATGGGGCTTTTCGGAAATCTCTTATGCAGAAATATCCATTGATTTTACTGTTCCATGCATGAGGCGCTTGCTTTAATCTGTACAAAGCCTTATGGAGTCGATAAACTTTTTCCTCCTTTCCATGAAAACAATATATCATTGACGCTGCTCTACGTATACTTCTTCTTCCAGCTCGTCATTTAACAAAGTAGATTTGACATCCAGTTGAAACACATTCAATTGTAACCGGGCTGCTAAAGCAAGAACAGTTCTTATTGTCTCCATGCGAGCTATTGGTGCAAAAGTCTCGTTAAAGTCGACACCAGGCTGTTGGGAATAGTCTTTTGCCACTAGACGAGCTTTGTGCTTCTGAATAGAACCATCTTCTTTAAATTTGGTCTTAAAGACCCATCTTAAGGCAATCGCTTCTTTTCCTGGTGGAAAGTCTTGAAGCTCCCCTGTCTTATTTCTTTCGATGCTAGCCATTTCTTCATCCATAGCTTTGATCCAAACTTCTTCTTTTGCTGCCTCATCAAAATTTTGTGGCTCACAAGCAAACATTGCAAAATGTTCACTTGAAGCATAAATATCTTGCAAAGAACGCATTCTTCTTGGGGGAGATTTCGAGCTTTCTTGATTTGAAGTAGCTTCAACTGGCGATCTCGTAAGAATTGAAGGAAATCTTCTTGGTAAGCTCAAATTCTGAGAGTCTTGTTGGCTATCAAGCTCTTGAATATCTTTGTATCGTTGGGAAGGTTGAGAACCATTATTCTCAAAATACCATGTGGCCATTTCATCAAATATTATATCTCTTGATTTCAACAATTTCTTCGTCTCTAGATCTAGCAATCGATATCCCTTTGATTCATCACTGTGGCCGATGAATAAGTATTTAGCTCATTTTTTATCGAACTTTTCTCTTTCTCGGGAAGGAACTGGAGAATAAGTTGGGCAGCAAAAAACTTTGAAGTGATGAACAACAGGTTTCCTCTTATTCCATGCTTCGAAAGGAGTCTTCTAGTACTTTCAACATGTTTTTTTTAACGGTATTTCCCTATTAATATATGCTAGAGTAATTTATTAGTAAAATAACTTTTTGCAATATTATTAATTATATTTAAAGCAATTTTTCTCAAAAAGAAAATATTATATTTAACGCAATCCATGAGTTATATATATGTTTGTATATCATTGAAAATATGTAGACTTCAATTTTAACTACCTGTAATTTGTATATGTATATGACCAACTTGATGGCTCTGTCAAAAAAAAAAAAAGTTGATGATATGTGGATATCAGTATCATCATGCAATGTTCTCAATTTTCCAATTCTAATTTTCTCTCCAACTTAGAAGGCATTCGGTTATTATCAGAAAAAATTTAAGCCACCGATATATAAATCACGATTTAACTAAATCCATTCAATTTTGATCAGTTTATCTATCTCCAATTATTCTTGCAAGAAAGAAATAAAAAGTATTTGTTAGAATCCATACCCAACCCATTAACTTAAGCTTTTGGGTTGAGTGATGGTTTATTCATTCTTCTGATGGTATCGGAGTGGGAGGTCCTGTGCTCGAATCCATGCGTTGTTGTTCCTCCTTATTTATTATAATTTCTATTTGTTGGATCTTGAGCTTGTCCTTCATGTATCCAACTTCTTCGTTCGAGAAAAATCAAAATTTACCTCTAGATTAGTGGGGGAGTATATCAATTTTCATCCTAAACTTTCATCAAATTGTTGAACCCTAGATTTCTAGTTGTAGTGTAACTCGAGTCTTGCACAAAAGTAAGTTCGATCAATTTTTGATCATTGAATAAATGTCTCAAAACTTACAAATTTCACCAAATAATCTATATCTATTGTCATATTTCTTTCAAGTGTGTCGTTATATACTAAGTTAATGATTTGTATAATTCGTTGACCATATATGATATTTTTTTTCTTGTTTAAATGATTCTTGGTAAGAAATCTTATCAAAATATAAAAATTGCAACATTTATTCAAATTTAAAATAAGATTGCAACATTTTTGTTTAAGTCTAAAGGGTTCTATTGATATATACATTTTGCTAAGTTTATAGGTAAAAGTTGATATTTTTTTAATTTATAAATACCACTAAACTTGGGGTGAGGAATCAAACCTTAAATTTAAGGAATATAATTGCTACTTTATTTACTAAGTTGTGTTTTAAAAAGAAAGAAAATTTGGGCTGATGACTAATTCTTTGTCTTATTTGTAGAGAATAGTACTTTTGGATTTAAATCATGTTGAGTATTCTTAATAGAAAATAAAAAGAAGGATTGATAAAAATAATAATAATAATAATAAAATGAAAACGAAGAAGAAGATTCAACAAAAAGCCGAAGTTTGGTAAAAACAATAAATAAATAAATAAAATGCAGAAGTTCATTCTGCTTGCAGGACTTGTTGTTGGGAATTTTGTCGGTAGATATATAATATGGTATAAGGAAACTTTCACCTAACGACTTATTTTATTTATTTATTTTTTTTTTGACGGAACTTATTTTAATTTGTTAAAGGTCGTTGTACTAAATTTTTTTCCAATGGTAAAAATTATTAATAAGATAATTTAATAGAGGAGAGTACGTGTGATTTGATGAGAGGAGGACGTGTCATTTGATTTATTAGGCATGACTTATGAGGAGAGATGTTTATTAAAAATACTATGAGGAAGTATTTAACTTTTACAAACATGACGCTCTCCATGAGAAGATGACTAATCGTCTGAGGGTAAAATTAATTTTTACTCCTAAAGTTCACTAGGTTATCAAATTTTCAATTTAAACTTTAAATTTCATCCGATTTGAACTCCTATTTAAACAACGTATTACAATTTTACATTTTATTTCAATTATGCTATGCTTGCCTACTAATTTTATAACAAAGTATACACACTAACGATTCTTCAAACGAAATCCTATTATAAAAGTAAAAATTATAGGTCAGAGTTGAGTTATGCAAGCTTAGTCGGAGGTCTTTTCAAAGGATGAGCCGATCTATTTTATCTACAATGGTCAACCTTCCTAAAGGACGAGGCGGCATTCGAGAATTTTTTAGGCATTTACCAGCTCCCACTGAAATTTAGACAACAAGTTGTGATTCCTGACACTGTCATAATAGTATTGGAGACCTTGTCGGAAGCTTATCTCTATAAATAGAGAGTCTCACTTCATATTTCAGATACGCGAAACGATTCTCTCTCGAACAATAGATCAAATAAATATTACTGATTTGAACGTCAAAAGACAGACTTGGAACTGTTACTATCTTTTGCAAGTCTCTCCATTCTTCTGTCTTCTGTCGTCTGAGTTTCGCAGCCTTTGATCATTTTATTGAGAATAATATTGCAATACTATTCGAATTTAAGATCAATATTGCATCATTTTATCAAAGTCTAAAGTCCAATTTGATGAAATTAAAAATTTGTGGTAAAAATTGAGTCAAATTTGAAACATCTATATTATTAAGATTAGGGTAAATTTTGAACATTTTTTCTAATTTATTAATATGTGATTTCTTACTCAAAAGTCGGGATCAAACCTTAAAACTATAGCAAATTTAATTGGTATCTTATAAAATTGTATTCAAATTATTGGTGGGTCTCAAACTCATTGTTATAATGAAAATTTCCGCTCAAGACTAATTCTACTATGACTTCTTGAGATTATTTGCATATTGTTGAATTGAGTGGTTTAATATGTTCAGAAGCGACCTGAGAGACAAATTTTTAAAAACAGCTTCTTAATACTTTATCCCAATGATCTTCTTTTCTATTAATTAATTCTTCAATATTTTTGTCAGCTGTTTTATTTTTTAAAATCTAATTGGTAAAATAATCAAAGCATTCAGGTTAATTATGTGATTTATTGTTAGATTCATGACTTCTTAGCCAACCACCAAATTTTTTTCAATCTTTTAACTAATGTTTCGTCCCTAATTAAATTGCATTAGATTTAGTACCAAATAACCTACCAAAAAACAATAAACTTTATCATAATCTTTTGAGTAATATAGCTAATTTCTATCATTTTTTCATTGTCAGGTAATTTTCTAGTATAATGAATATTATAAAAATGTCTAAAATTTTTATCTTTTGGAAAAATTAAACGACCTTCTCTACTGAAACATTTTTCTACCAATAAATCAATTAATTTAGAATTAACATTTTCTAATCTTCCTGTCTTATATATATTATAATTAGAATGAACCATACCTGATATTCTAAGTTTCTAAGGTTTGATATCGAAATTCATATTTTTTTAGACATATTGATATTCTAAGCAAGCAAATCTAAATAAATATGTTAAGGTATTGAACAATCAACAATATAAATTAAACTTTTTTTAAAGAAAAGTAAAAGAAATTGAACGAAAAAAACATGGAACTTTAAAACCAGTCGATTGATTTGAGTAAATAAGAAATTTGATTTATTCTCTAGCCATTGACAATCACACTTTTAAGTTGTGAGACACACAAAACATCAACATGAAAAGTCTGAGACTTGGGTGAGATGAGAGAGAGGGAGAGAGTTAATGTTAAAATTAGTTTAACCTACCTAAATTCGAGAAGATTTCAAGGATGTTATATTAATGGTTGAAATTTTTTAAGGAAATTTAAAAGAATTGTGAAGAAAAAGTTAACAAATTTGAAAGGGTAAAACGAGAGAAATTTATAAACTTATTAATTTTGATTTTTTTCAAGAAAATTATATATATTATTAATATGTATTTTCAATATTATAAGAAAAAACTAAAATAAATAGATAAGTATAAATATTATATATTATATAAAAAATATGAGGTCATATTAAAATTTGGGATCTTAAGCGATCGTCTCGCTAGCCTATAACTTTAACCGATCCTAGTTGAGGTGAGAAGGAAGACGAGTTTTTTTCCCCTGTCTTTTTGGTTTTTTGGAGTGGTTGGCAGCAAATTTGAAAAATAGTAATTGTAAATTGACATCTCTTCCTCTCTCTACTTTGTTTTGTTTTTAATTAAGTTGGAGTACGTGGCTGCAGCATAATCTATGCTATATATAAATGGGACAATTCTTCTGAGATTCTGTTTACATTATGTTTACCCCTTTTTTATTCTTTTTTAGAAGAATTTCTTTTATGAAGGAAAATCAACACAAACTAGAGTCCTACCAATTTCGTGTAAAATAAATAACAACAACATGATGTTATATGAAAAGTAAATCTTTCCATCCTTTGTAATCTTTAATTTTTCTTTTTTGAAATTTTATAATTTATTTTTCCTTCTATCATCTTCAACGACCTCTTAATTTTTTCATTCTAACAAGTTATAAACTTTTTTTTTTATTTCAAACTAACTTATTATTATTATTTATTTCTGAATCACAAACTAACTTATTATTTGATTTATTTTGAACTATTTTTTTCATTTTAAAATCATAGGTATATGTCTAGATTTTAATAGATATTAATTCTACGACAATGTCATCATGTCAAACATTCTTTTAGAAAATGTTTGTATGATGTGCGTATAATTTATTTTTCCTAAAATTTATAATGATAAAATTTTATACTATCATTATTTTTTTTCTCAATTTATTTAATATATTTCTTTAACTAAATAAAATATTACTAACGATTTTAAAATATAATAAAAAATAATCTTTGAAAATATGTAGTGATAAAAAAAACTAAAAATTTAACAGAACTTTAAAAATTAGGAGTGTAGAGTAATTACTTTCTTTCCTAGAAATATTTTAAGAGAAATATATTTTATAATTTTAAAATATAACTCAATATCTCTTCGATGAAAAATTAAAAAAAAATTAAAAAAATAATAATTATTCCACAAAATATCTCAAATAAATAAAAGAAATTACCTATTTCACTTTTTTTATACTATAATTACCTATTTATCCTTTCATTTAATATTATTCCATGATTTGCAAGATTCACATTTTTTTCTTAAACTTTTAACTCTTTTTTATGTCAATCACATGCAGTATATTACTACTTTTAAATGAAGATTAATTTGAATTTTAGTATTGATTATGAACATGGAAAAAGTTCTTCACATATATATGCACCTAAACTTTAATTATCTATGATTTTTTTTAATCATTTTTTCACTTTCATCATTTTTAAAATTCATGTCAAATATTTAATAGTTTATATTCATTCAAATTTAAAATTTCGCCATAAAAGATTACATTCTAAAATTTTTAACCCAATGTAAGTGAATCTAACTATTTTATTAAACGTCATGAATTGGACATTAATAATTTCCACATAACAGTTCGGCCTGTACACACTACACGTAACTGAAACGACTAGGCCCGTTTAAATGCTTCTGCTACAAACCAACCACCATTAAAATTTACCTTCATTCAACAATGTCCCACCACCATGTCAATTTTCTTCAATAATGTCAAATGAATCGGTGTCAATAACCAATGAGATAAGTTCGTGTTAGTGATAAAATCAGTAATAAAATCAATGAAAACCAAACAATTTGTTTAAAATTAAAGCAAATAAAAATTTATTCAAAATTGTTAGAATATTTATATATGAATTAAATTTATCCTAACCTATCAACTTAAGTTATTGGATTCATTGACGATTTAATTATGTTTAAGATGATATCAGAGTAGGAAATCTTATGTTAGAACTCGTGTATCTCTAATCATTACCCAACTCAATTAAAAAATGAGAGAAAAATAGAGGAGGTAAAATCATCTTTTAACTTCTAAAGATGGTGAGGTTGGTCAATTTTCACCATTTTTTTTTTTCTTTTAAAGAGTAAATTGAACCTTAGATTTAGATAAGTATTGAAATTTTACCTCCGGTTCAAATTCTGGTATGTTCGCCTACTAATTTTAACAAAAGTAACGTCACAAAGTCTCTCATAATTGTCTAATTTTAATGTAAGTCAAGTCATGCACAAAAATAAAGCTCAATCAATGCTTAAAATTAACCATTTGAATAAATCTTTTAAAATTTATAAATTTCACCCCATCAATTTAACTCTACTAAGCCTTCACATATGAGAGTATTTTTTTAACGATTCTTTAAACAAGATCCTATTAAAAAATAAAATTATATTGCAATAATTATTCTAATTTAATATAAAGGTCATTGCAACATTTTTATCTATGGTCCAATTTGATTAAATTGAAATTTTACGGTAAAAACTGAAATGCGTTTCTTACTTTAGGGGCGTAAAAATTGAATTTTTTTCTTTTTAAATTTATTAATATGTGGTATCTTACTCAAAGATCGGGATCGAACCTTCAAGAAATGTAATTGATACCTCATGTTCTAAGATATGGTTTGCTGCTCCCTAGTTAAAAAGGGCAATTTTTGTGTTAAAAGACTAATTCTTGTGTTATTGAGATAATTTTATTTGCATATTGTTAGGTGTGTTAAGTTCATCATGTTATAGATTGTGTTAAGGATCCCATCTTGAAAAGACAAAATACCGTACAAGGATTTACAATATAGGTGTGTTTTTCTCCTCTCAATGTCAATTGATTTTGAAATATAATCCAATTAATATTAATATGGTATCAGAGTCCAACAAGCTCAAACGAGCATTCAGTCCAAAAATGAGATCCATCCAAGATATATGAGTTGAAAGAGCCATGATCTTGAGAGGGCATGTTACGAATTTCATCTTAAAAGATAAGAGACTTCACAAAAGATTTATAACATGAGTGGCTACTCCTCTCAATGTCAATTGATTTTGAAATAGAATCCAATAAATATTAATAGATTGAAGTATTTCCACGTAACAGTTTGGTGTGTACATGTGACAATTGATGGCGTAGGAATAGACTAGACCACTTAAATGGGATTTATACCATAAATTTATTATTTTTAATGCGAACTTCTAATCTTTAATGACTAACAACTATTAAAATTACCTTCGTTCAACAATGTCCACTACGATGTTGGTTGATCTCTTCAATAATGGCGAAGTTTTTCTAATACGATAAATATGGTTGGAGATTCGAACTCATGATAATTTAGTTAGGGACAAGTACCAATTATGGTGAGTTAAGTTCACATTGGTGGCAAAGTTAACATAAATGAAAACTGACCAATTCATTTAAATATCTTACCCTATTTATCAAATCAAAATACATGTCTGTCACAGTGATAAAAACGCCAACAACTAACAACCACATAGCCAATTCTCTAGCCAACTTAATTTACACTCTTTAACTTGTCTACTGTACCCCCACGTGGTTACGTACCTTTTTCATTAATGATGCACTTATTGAACAAAAAGAAAAAGAGAAAAAAAAAAGCAATCAAATACATTTTTTTCCATGCATTTGGAAATATACGTCTATTTGATATTTGAAGTTTAAAAAAATATCAATCAATAACTAATCATAATTTTTATGAAAAAATTTACAATGAATAGGCATTATAAATTGCGTTAGATCTTTTGATGTTTTCGATGTGGAATATTTATATTTAAAATAAAATTGATTCATTAGATTTAATATAAGAGTGATAAATTAATATTTATTTATTATTATTTATTCTTTTGAGTTCAACAATCGCAGAATGTCGAATCTTAAATAGAAATTGTATAATAGGTGTCATTAAATCGCAATATTTATATGTTATTTTATGGATTTACATTAAATGATGTGGAGGCTAAACCACAATAATATATTCTCAGAGCAAATATAAACTATATTTGTTATCAAAATATCATCCTCTATCAAAATATCATCCTCATTTCATCTTGCAATTTTTAAATTAAAAAAGGTTAATATTTGATAAAATCACTGAAGGAATGATTTCTATTTTATTTTTGGGATGAATGATTATTTTTATGGAGAAAGATAGCATCATTTTCATATACCATCAATGATTTCGTGAATATAAAATATTAATGAAATTATAATTAACGAATTCTTAATTATAAGTAATTATGAACGAAAATTCCAACTCTAAGACCTCAGATAATTTTAAAAACTTATTAAAAGTCTAATTATTATTTGAAAAAACTCAACCATTATTATAACAAAACCTTTTCAACTCTTTTTATTTCTCTCAATAAATTATATTATTAATTTTACAAAAACAACTATTAATACTCTAAACATTTTCAGCTCTCTCCCTTGAAAAGTTAATTAAGAAACTCCTTTTCTTTTAATAAGAATATTATGAAACTCTTTCAACTCTCTCTCTCTCAACAGAAATTGATAGTAAAAGATTTTAAATATCGATCTAGATAGAAATGTCCAAATTTCAATTTCATTAAAATATTGACAAAAATATCGACGTCGATGAATATTTATGGAAATATTATTAAAAAAATTTATGACAAATATTTAAATTAACAAATAAACCTTTCATTAATTATAATTAATTAATATTATGTTAATATTTTTCAATTTTTTTTTCATAATACTATGAAAATGTCGATTCACTCTTATATCAATGTCGAGTCCGTAGAAACATAAAATATCAACATAAGTTAAAACTCTGATTCAACGTATATCTTCTCTGAAAGAAACTAAAATCCTCTCAAATGAAGTGTATGCCACGAGAAAGTAATAGAAATTACAACAAATATATACAGTTGTGTAGCAACCATTCCCTCTTATTCTTTGTATACACTCTCCCAATAAAGTTAGATTATAAAACTAATTGATAAATAGAAAAGGAAAACTAATGGAAAAAAAAATGCTTGAAAAAGCCCTAAAATTGATTCCAAGGTTGAAATAAAACAAGAAAATGATTTGTTCATTTTTAAAATATTTATATGTTTCTATTGACGTATAAATAAATTTGGCAGAGCATATTCAACAACAATTAATTCCTTTTCCAAAATTTGGCCGAATATATTCAACCAATAACTGTTTTCCCACTTATATCAAACATATTCGTTTTTTAATTTATATTCTAAAGAATTGTTTGAAAGATGAGTTTTATTTCTTCCCTCGAAGTAGTAAAGTACTAAAATAATCGCACACATGCTTGTTTAAAAGTATCAATTAAAAAGAGATTGAGAAAGTTCACAAATCGATTATAACCAAGATTTTAAATATCGATGTTGATGGAAATGTTGAGGTCTCGATTTCATGAAAATATCGATAAAAATGTAAATGTTGATGAATATTTTGTAAAAGTTAGAGATATTAAAAATGGTAAAAAATATTTAAATTAAGAAATAAAACACTTTCTATTTCTAAATAAATTTAAAATAATTAATATTAATATTAGGTATGTATTAGTGATATTTTGTTGATATTTTCTGTTTTTGTCGATTTTTTTAATAATATAATAGAAATGTCGATTTACTTTTCATGTCGATGTCGAACTCATAGATACATAGAAATGTCGATGAAAATGTCAATATATTGACAAATTTTTAATATCATGATTATAACTCATAAGATGCTTTCTTAAAAAGAAAAAAAATCATAAGATTTGCTCATTCAGTAAATTTCAAGTTCAAACTTCCTTTCTTGTCTGCGTGCTCCTCCAGAATCATACACTAAAATAAGAAGTAAAAATTAATTGGTTCAAAAATAACTTTTTCAATCGGAGAACGCATTAGATATTGACGTAAACTAAGAGAACACATTAGATATTGGCGTAAACTAGTGGGTCCTTGAGCAGATCCAACGTTAGCTTTGAGAGCAGATCTAACGTTAGCTTTGAGATGTTGGTCTCTAACTAGAAAACTGCCTTTGCACTCGAGGACCAATCTCCGTCTGACTCGAAAAAGTCTTCGCGACCAACCATCAAGAGAAGCAAATACAACGAGCACGATAAGATTGATGAAGTAACTATTAATGGAAAAACAGTAAAATTAAATCATGTGTCAACGTCTTTAGACATGTAATGAACGAAACTTTGTCAAAAAAACATTAAATTAAATTAAATTATTATTTTTATAAAATCAAATAAAAAAAGCCATACCTATGTTAAATAGACTAGAGTTTTAAACAAAAAAAAATTGAATTATTGGATGCCCTTATCTTTTCAATGATACAATGTGATGATAGTATACAATTATTAATATATATATAAATATTTCTTATTCTAATATGATCGAGTAGTACTTTAAATGCTAATTCAAATATAGCTCCGTAAATGAGATGCCTATTACCGTAGAAAGGTCTGATTTCTAAAACAGCACATTTTTTAGTAAATTATTTTTGGATATAGAAGAAAATCCATTTTAGTGACCTGGATCCAGGTCCAATTGGACAATTGGGCTTACAAAAATTTAAGGAAAAGCCCAGCCGAACGAGCTCTTGCATATTGAATGGGCTCATTGAATCCGAATGGGCATTTTTTTTATTTCTTTTAATATAATGCTAAATTATAAAGTTAAAAAAAATAAATAAATAAGTCGTTTGACTTTTTTTTTTTCCAATAAAGACAACTCTACCGGCACCTTTTCTCATACATTTTGTTAACAAGTTTATCTACATTTAAAATTTATGATTCTTTTAGACGAAAATATACGAAATTAAATCAACTTGAACATTTTTAATTTTGAAAAGGCTGAACACAAATTTGTTAAGACAGTATAACCTTCATTTTTCTCCTATTGTTAAAACTAATAAAGAAGAGAAAAATTTACGGAACTAAAGGCCATTTTTTAAAATAATAAAAATGCATTTTTAGTCGTGCAACAAATATTCAGGTGCGGCCGCTACTATTATTTCCACGAAAAATGTCCAAATACTTTCCAACTGGCCCAATAGGGTCTTTGCATTTCTTACCAAAGTTATTTTTTGCCATTTCATCTCTCCAAAATTTGGCGGGAACTAAATTGTAATATTTATATTTTATAATACACGGCAAAGTATAACCACGTTCTTGATCTGAACCATCCGTTATTCATAATTTCACTTCTGAGACACGTGTCGTCACCATCATGGGTGTCAATGGTCAGAGGAGAGAGAAAAGTGTAAGCAGCAAGTCTGAGGTACCATTGCTTCCCTTCCTGCTCGCTTGCCCTAGTGGAGTGGTGCTCTGCTTTCTCACTGAATTTCCAACGAACTCGAATCGAGGTTGAAAATTATCTCTGCTAAGAAAGACGGAACAGAGTAGAAATTTGGATTACAATTCCAGTTAACTAACTGTTCGTGTTGGTGTTGGATTTGGAAGACTACTTCCTCCGTCGAACAGAATCAAGTTAGTGGATGGAGGCGGGAGGTGGCAGTGAAAGTCCGGATGAGCCTAAGAAGGGCAAATCAAAAACACCCAAGAAGCCCAAAGAAAGCATCCTCAAGCAGAGTCTCTTTCCTCTCTCTTTATTTCTCTGTATATTTATGTTTTTTTTCTTTCTATTTTTTCTAAACTTTTACTAATTTGGTTGGACTTTGTTCGATTTTGCAGAATCACCAGCTGAGTTCTTTGCGGAGAACAAGAATATTGCTGGGTTTGATAATGTGAGCTATATTCAGTTTTTTTTTTTCTTTACCATCGAGTATCTTTTACGAGTTAGTTCTAGCTAAGATTGTTCTGGTCTGCAATTCCGATTGTTATTGTTGTTATTGATACTTGGTAATTGTTTTATGAATTGTCAGCCTGGGAAGTGCCTCTACACCACTGTGAGGGAGCTCGTGGAAAATTCCCTTGATTCCGCGGAGTCTATATCTGAGCTTCCCGTGGTAGAAATTACCATGTAAGTCTAAATTCACAAGAACAGAACTAAAAACCTTGTTTTAGAAAATTGCACATAAATACTCGGCTTTACAAATCCATTGGTTAAGATATGTAATGTTCCATGGAAGTTTGGCAATGCAGTGAAGAGATATTGAAAACCAAGTTTAATTCTATGATTGGTCTGGTTGATCGAGAACGCATTGATGCGGCGCTTTATGATGATTACGAGACAGCTAAGGCTCGTGAGGTTTGTGAATCATATTTTGACCCTGGTTCTGTACACTTCCTTTCTTGGTTGGAGGGATATGTTGTTGTTATGCATTTTACTTTTCATGTATAAGGGTGGTGTTTTTTGTCCTTTGTTTGAGTCCAAATTTTCATGGATTCTAAATTACCTCTTCACCAAATAAAATGGACAAAGAACATTTCTTACAAATTTGATACTCTGCATTTCGTTTCCTTTCTTAGAAAAGATTAGCAAAAGAAGCACGTGCTCAAGAAATACAAGCAAAAAATGCTGCCCTTGGGAAGAAAGTTAGAGAGCCTGCAGCCTCCAAGGGTATGAAAGGTCGTGGTGAGGCTTCATTCTACCGGGTGACTTGCAAAGTATGGTTTCTTTTTTCCCATTCCCTATCACTCGATCATTCTTGCTAAGCATTTCTTTCTGTTCCCTTAAAAAAACTGCTCTTATGCAGATATGGTGTCTTTATTATCTTATTTGCTGATCAAACTTATGATTTTTTTTTTAAATTAATTTTATCTCAAGGATAATGGAAGAGGAATGCCACATGATGACATACCAAATATGTTTGGCCGAGGTTATAATATTACTTTGCTGGTTTGATTTCTTCTTGTCACTTGTGGTTATTTGCCTATGAGATCCAATTGTTGCTTTAACCCGTAAAAGCTATGGTGTTCAGCGGTGCTTCCTAAAGCTTTCTATATTATGTGTGTGCAGTACTTTCTGGAACAAAATATGGCCTGAAGCAAACCCGTGGAAAGTTTGGTCTGGGTGCAAAGATGGTAGACATTGTCTTATAAACCGATGAAATGACACTATTGACACTAAATTCTTTGTACTGCAGCTGCAAATTCATTTACACTTGGGAAATGCTGTAATTACAATGATTTGCATACTAAGTTCTAATTCCGTATTTCCTTTCCTAGTTTCATGTTTAGGGGTGTAACTGTGATATTTCTTTTATATAATGGACAAAGTAGACTGCGAAGTTGATTTAATATGAAACATCATGGTCAGGACCATTGTTGAAAAGTAGCCTTGTGTCAAAAAGGAGCAGATTTCATATAACTTTCTGGGTTGGGTTCAACCAGAATGATATGAGTAGTAGCAACTAGTTTTGATTTTAGTTATGTAAATGACTAACATATTATGTACCAAAACTGCAATCAATTTGTCCCCTTTTATTTTTCCACTTGATGTTAAGATGTGGACCATATATTTGTCGACATTGACCTCTGTCATTTTGCAGGCATTAATTTGGTCTAAGATGAGTACTGGTCTTCCTATAGAGATCTCATCATCAATGAAGGGTCAAAATTATATTTCATTCTGCCGCTTAGATATTGATATTCATCGGTATGCTAGGATCTTGTGATGCATTGATGACTTTATGACATATTTTGCTTACAGACTTTATTTTTTCTTCTCTTAGCACATTACAAGCAGGATAATTCCCTTTTCTCGTGCTGCTCTGTTCTTTCCATTTTAACAATATCTGTTATCTCACATGCAATTCCCTTTTTGGTCTTTGGCTCTTGTTGGCCTCATTTAATGTGTATTTCCCTACAGGAACATTCCTCACATACATATCCAAGAAAAATGTGATAACAAGGATCTATGGCATGGAGCTGAAATTCAAGTTGTAATTGAAGGGAATTGGACAACTTACCGTGTATGCTCTACTTTACTGATACTGACCTTCCCCTTGTTTTCCCCACTTTGAGAGAACTTCCAGTCTCTAGAGTTGCTGAGTAAATACTTCACACATCTTTAAAACATTCCATCCTTTGCAAGTGCAGTCGAAAATTTTACATTATATGCGACAGATGGCAGTTATCACACCTTATGCTCAATTTATTTTCAAATTTGTGTCAGATACACCAGAGTATGCTCTCTCTCTCTCTCTCACATGTGCACATCCAGAACAATTATCACACATTTTATATGGCATCTTATCCTTTTATTGTTGTCATGCAGCAAAAATATCACAATTAGATTTTCCCGGAGAACAGATGTTATGCCTCCAGTTCCTCAAGAGACTAAACATCATCCATCAGCTGTTGATTTACTATTGATTAAGCGCCTTATTGCAGAAACACCGAAACAGAACCTTTTGCAGTTTCTTCAGCATGAATTTGTGAACATAGGGAAATCTTATGCTGAACGATTAATTGGTTAGCATTTTGTCCTTATGTTAAATATAGTGCCTATTGAGTAGTTACAAAAAGTTTTACTTCGCATGAGCCACGAGGTTTGTTTTTTCTCCCAGCACCCTCTTTTGAATGGGAATAGAAACACATACACACAACAAAAAGGAAAAAGGGTGGAGGGAAAACAAAAGAAAAATACAAACATTGAGGAGGAAATTAAAATAATCGATAGATAAAGGTCTCAAATAGTACTTCTTGATATCAATGATGGCACAATTTTATGCTTAGTTGACTTGGGCTCCTGGGATGTGTTTTCTTTCATATATTCTGATGAATTATCATTCACAGGAGAAATGGGCCCAGAATTTAGCCCCAAAATGTCTGTTAAGTCTCTGACATCTCAGCAAATAGTCCGTATTCATCAGTTGTTTCGTCAAGCTAAATTTGATGATCCTAGTGGTGATGTGAGTTGTCTCATTCTGTTCGATAAATTTCTATCAGAACTATGAGCATTGGTTCTTCGAAGCTCTTCTTCTTTGTTTCTGATTTAAGTTTATACTAATTAATTTTCTGCACATATTTTTGCAGTGTCTTAGTCCTGCTGGGGAATACAATCTTCGTCTTGGAATTGTAAAGGAACTGCAGCCTGAAATGGTTGCTACTTATTCAGGCAGGTTGTTCTTGAATTTTGAACTCTCCCAATTGTGCTAGATCTGCATGCTTCTTATTCTTAATTGAAGCTGATATTGATATGACGTGCGTATATATTCTTTCTGAAATAAATTAGACCTCTTGGTTTTATGCATTGGTTATTCTTATCGGCTCTTTTATCTGTCAATTTTATGTTAAACATATGCAGTGCTCAAGTTTTCGAAGGACACCCATTCATTGTTGAAGCTGGCGTTAGTGTGGGAGGAAAAGATGTGAAACAGGTTTTTCCCTTTTCATCTAACTTGTATTAGTTAGCCATTTAAATACTATGCTAGCTTATGTTATTTTTATCTCTCTATCACGATGTATTTAGTCGAGATGGTCCTAGAGGAAGTGGAAAGATAAAAATGCAGTCTCTTTCCTATCAAAAGAAATCCTACTACAGAGTATGTTTATCCTCCATTTTCTATCAGATATTTTGTTCTGCCCTTTTGCCTGATGGTAACGAAACGATAACAATTCCTTTCTCTAAGGTTAGAAGTTCAAATTTCCACCACCACATTTTTTGTACCAATTTTTTTTTAATACAATTATGAATGACCACCTTTGATATTGGCCATGTGCATTGACATTTACTGACATTTAATGATGATAGACATTTGATTGTTTCAATCACTTAAATATAATACTTCTCAAAAAATTGCTTAAATATAATTAAGATATTATTTACAGCATCTTCAAGACCTCAGGATTTCTTTGTAAAATTTGTAGTTTTCTTTGTAAAATTAATTTCCACGAAAGATGCAAGCCTACAGTATTGGTGTAAAATATAAAATTCACATTTGTTTAATACAATTCTGACTATTATGAATTTAATTTTTAATTATTTTTTAATCATACATTATAGAAAATATAACCTGAATATGAAAATTCTGACATTTTTCTTGATAATTACATCAATTCTTTTTATAGTATTTGCGTGATATCTCATCCCTGCCATATACATCAGTATTAACATTTTTTGTTCTTGCTTAGATTGTTAGATGCAATGTTGAGTCCATACGTGAAAATATTTATTTTGTACAAGGACATTGATTTCACGACAAACATGGAACTTATGCTTTTCAAAGGTCACAACCGGTGTTATATATCTTTGCAAAACTGGTGTTATATATCTTTGTCAAAACTGGTGTTAGATCTATTAGTTTTCATTCGTTGGCTTTATGTACTGTATATTATTTCATTAATATTGATTTGAAGGGACGATTAAATTTTATATACATGCAAGTAAAGTACTTCAATTAAAACTTTATTTGATAGCGAAAAATATTGTTTAGCCTACTTTGTACTACAGTGTAGGCTTAGGTGTTTTCAGGGGTGGGTTATGCATTTTATTTGACTAAACTCAAAGTAGCTGAAAGTAAATATAGGACCTTCTTCTTGATTTCAGGGTCTGAATATTTTCCGGTTTGCAAATCGAATACCCCTTCTTTTTGAGCAAGGTGCCGATGTCGTGACTAGGACTGCCCTTAAGAGAATCAAGTAAGATGTGATGCACTTAATGTTCCCATTTCAAAATTATCTTCTTTCTAGGGTCAAATGGAATGCACAGATGTGATATTGTTGTTATGGCATTTATAATGATAGAAGTTATAGTTTTTAAACAGAAGGATGACTTTCATCTTCACCATTTTCTCTCTCACTCTCTCTTTAGTTGGAGTAGTTATAAGATGAACCAAACTCAAGATAAGATTGGTGTGTTCGTGAGTATTGTTAGTACTAAGATCCCGTTTAAGGGAACTGGAAAGGAGTACATTGGAGATGACATATCTGAAATAGCATCTGCTGTCAAGGTAGGCATTTTAGTTTTAATAACAATTTGCACTTGTCATCTGTAACTGTAATCTGACGTTGTTAGTTTTCCAGTCTGCCATTCAGCAGTGCTGCATTCAGTTGAAAAGCAAAATAGTGAAGAAAATACAAGCACGTGAGCAGCAGGAAAGGAAACGAAATCTGAGCAGGTGATTTAAGCATTTATATCAATTTATGCAGCTTAGATTCCTTTCTTCAAAATGTCCAACCATTTTTGAAGATTTTACTGCTATATAAAACTCCCTTTTAGCACAAGCTGATATGATTAATCACATTGCTTTGATTTGGTTGATAGATATATCCCGGATGCGACAAATGCTGTGTATAATGTTCTAAAAGAAATGGCTCAAGTGCATGCATCAAAGAAGAAACGTCATGAGAGTGAGGATGCTGAAATACTCAGTAAAGTATCTGCTCGCTTGATTACGAATGAGACTTTGAGGGATAAACTTGCTCAACATGTTGAACAGGTGATCTGCTTGTGCCTAATTTTAAGTTATATACTAATCAGTGAATTATAAATTTCACGTCAGGCCATTTTCATCTCCTTCCTTTTATGAGGTGTGTCGGGGAAGGATGGACTTGTTAAACCTACCTTTAAGATGTCTTCTGAAGCCAAAAGACGTGTGCTTAGATAAACACATCATATAACTTGTGCTTATAGCTTGGTTCCATCTCATCCTTTGCATTGGTTTGGTTCGGTCCCAAAAATGTATGGGACCAAACTGCATGGTTCGGTCGAAAACCAAACTGACCGAAGCAATTTACACCTCTATCTTGGCATAATGGAATCATAGTTACTGGATACAACGATTTTACATGCTTTTTGTTTTTCCAGGTTGACCATGAAATGGCCATGGAATATGCCACACAAAGTGGAGCAAGTGCAGAGCCCAGAGAAGAAATATATATTCAGTCACTAGAAGCTACGGATAACTTTACCGACTTTCAAAGCCCTTTGTTCGTTTTCAGACTCGTTTATTAATATTGTTTTTTAATATGATCATTTTTAAGATTTAATTTTATAATAATGGAAAAACACAATTAGTTGTTGAAGCCATTGCTTTTAGAAATATGTAATGAATGTTTCACATGAATTTTTGGTCACCATCTCATATGATTCCTTGCAGACAATTTTTGCGCATCTTGGTTGGCTGTGTCCAGGCAAATGAAATATCTACTTGAGCATGGCCGTGGGGCTGGAGTTTTCATGCTCAGAATCAGCAGCCAGCAGGTACACCAGCCATGCCTGCACCTGTATCAGAATTCAGAAGAAGCTTCCAACGATTCGATTAGTTAGTTAAGAGGGGAAAAATCGACACACTAAACCCATGAACCGTTCAAATCTACAGCAAATAAAACTGAGCTGAGCTAAACCGTTGAGTTCCTCCTAACACTTGGATAATCAATGTGATCAAGAGAGTTAGCAAGATAATTAATCTGAGGAGAAATTTCATCTGGCATTTGCTGAATTCAATTCCACACAAAATGAACCATATTTCTTCCTGACCCATAAAATTTCAATTTCTTTATATAACCCAATTTTTATGGTTTGCATCAAGTTAAGCAATGTTTTTGTACATCCATACTTAGTTCCCCAATATTTTGTCTCATTAATGGGGCTTACATTTTCATAATTATTGGTACTCAGTTCATTTTAAAACTGCAAACTAAGAAGAGTGTTTCCTCCCAACTAACTACAAAATTTCATAATTATTGGTTCTCGATTTTAACCTCCAACCTTTAAAAGAGGTTATTAGCATTTGACAAAAATAACATAATCTATATAAATTAAGACATTTTTTATTACAACAAAGGATTTGAACTTAAGTTTTATGCCATAGCTCAGCATATAAATTAAGACATTAACAATTATTAAGATGTTGAAGTGAAGAAATTTACTTAGATCAAATGGATGAAATCGATTGACTCAAAGTAGATATAGGTGGACATTGTTGTTGTTTTTTTTATTCTTTAAATACTATAAATTATAATTCTATGAAAATTTATTAAAAGTTGTTAATTGTTATCATCTTTCGACCTCCGCTGTCAGAAATCAGCTGAGCCAACAGCCCCAGGATCCAGGATTTTGAGCTAAACAATTTCGACTTTGCAGGAACTGCAGGTGAAATCGAATCATTCAAGATGACGAAGCCTCCCCAGATCGCCATTCTTGGAGCTGGTATATTCGTTAAGACACAGTACATTCCCAGACTCGCTGAGATCTCTGATCTTCTAGTTGTTAAGGCTATATGGAGCCGCACCGAGGTCCTTCATTTTATTTTCTCCCTCTAAAATGCTTTTGCTTCTTCTCGTCGTTATGTATGTTTGATGAAAATCTGAAAGCAACGAAATCAACTTGAAGTGATTTTGCCAATCAAGCACCTCAAGTTTGTTTCACTGAGCTGTGTTTTTAAACGCTCTTTTGTTTTGTGTCCTTTTTTTTTTAATCGTTACCTGTTCGTTCTTCTGCTGTGGCCGTAAGAATTAAGATATAGCTGCTCACTGAAAATGTACTTCTCAATTTTTCACGCGAGTAGAAGCTGGAGTAAATAGAAGTAGAAATTCGAAATACTCTGTTCGTGTTCATATTAACTTATGAGTAGAGTAGTAATGCTGGCTTGCAGGCGTCAGCCAAAGGTGCCGTCGAAATTGCTAGCAAATATTTCCCCACGGTAGAATGTAAATGGGGCGATGCGGGTCTTGATGAGATTATTCAAGACAATTCAATTCTTGGAGTTGCCGTGGTGTTAGCTGGACAAACTCAGGTATCTTATTGCCAATTTGTTTATGAATTGCAAACGTACTGACACTATTGCTGACGTAGTTCTAAATATTAGGTCTTCAGCGATTTTGTTAATGTAGAGTCATAGACGTAAACTCCATGAACGATTTTCACAATCTACTTCTGTAAATGTTATGTAATTAGCTATTTATGCTAAACATTTTACTCAATAGTACTTTTGGAATCAATCGTGTTCCATTCATTATCTTTAACCCACAGCACTTTATCCAGCTCCTAATATTGGATTAAGAGACGCCATTTTGAATACCATTGCCTTCTTGTCTAAGACCTACTATACTTAGGGCAAACTGGACATTATTTTAAGTTTTATTTTGGTGGAAAAAGAAAAGGGAAGAATGCACATGCAATAATTAACTTTTACATTCTGTGCATTGGTACCTTGTGTGCTGTCGTTTACGTATAAATCATGTCGTGTAGGTTGATATGTCATTGAGATTGCTCAAAGCAGGGAAACATGTCCTCCAAGGTAATTTGTGCCTCAACTAAGAATAAATTGAAGTTTTTATTGCTTTGATCATTTCTATATTGATGGATTTACTCGTAAATCATGTGCTTGACATTCTTATTTGTGGATTGTTGACTAACTAGTTTGGTCATATTTTCAATTAACTAGTTTTGCTTTTTCCTCTTGGTATAATAAGGGAAAAGATTCATTGGCTAAATAATCGATTCACAGATTTATTATAACTCTTCATGATTCAGTTCCTCTTAATGGTTCTCCGCCCACTTGTATTGCTTGGCTTTCACATTCTATCCATGAGTTTTCTTCCCTGATGGTTCATTACCTAATAGAAGTCTCAATGATGCATGCAAGAATTTTTATAAACGTCTTGTAAGGGCCAAATGTCCTTTTTTAGTAGGAAATAATTTAGGGACTCAAAGTTTAAAGGTTTAGGTGCTTCCTCTGAGCTTCTATAGATAGTAGTAGCATTCTAATCTGGGTTTCTATGCCTAATGCAAACTATGAGCGAAAAATTACTTTGAGTGACGTTCCAACATGAAATAATCCAAACCAAAAGAAGAAAGCTTTTTTTAGCTTTTACATTAAAAGACTTCCTATTATTATATGGTTCTGTGTGATAGACTAATATTCTTCTTGTTTGGAAATTTTGTACGTATTGTGTCTCCCAAACTTTATGGATGTGAAGAGAAACCAGCAGCAGCCTGTAAGTATCTTTTTATTATTTTTATTATTATTATTTTAAGTTTCTATTAAATTGTTCATGAAATTCTTCCCACTTACTCTTGAGTCCTCTTTTTTTTTTTGACATCGGTATTCCTTTTTAATTGGGCTTCTGTAATGCATGGATTTGCCTTTTCCACCCACCGACTTGTGATACCACTGGAAATAAGTTGTTTTGGTTATATTTTAATTCATTGCATTTTTCCTTTTTCCCTTGTTCCACTTCAGTTCTATTTAGGAGGTCAGTCTCCCTCTTGAGAAAGGAGACTGTTGGTTTGGAAATGAAACCTTTCATTGCCCAACATAGTTCCTCACTATCTACTTTAGGGCTGTCTTTACCATTACTTCTAATCATGAATTGAAAGGAAAATGAAATTTCTGATTGACCTAAGGTGAGCCATAGGTCTATAGCCCAACTTTATTGTTTATAAAGAAAATTATCTCATCTTGTTTTGAGTTGAAGGCAGAGGCCCTTAGCCTTTCTGAGCAAAGTTGAAAAAAGGTTCAAATTAATATAACCAACCACAAAGCCCACAATACTTGGAAAGAATGTATACTTCCCATGAGTAGTGGCACTTGTTCCCTTGATCTTAGGACAACTAATGCCATATAATTCTGGAATCAATTTACAAATGGTATAGTGCCGCTGATTCTGAAACTTCACTTGAAAAGCAGCCCAAAATAGCTTGGATCTTTTATCAATGGTCAGAATTGAAAATGATAAAAGAAACATTCACTTAATTGGCAATATGGTGGTAATGCAGCGACAAGCGAGTTAGAATATGCACTTTCAAACTACAACTCTATAAGTGCTAATTGTCTCAATCAACCGTTATGGGCTGTGGCAGAAAATTATCGATTTGAACCAGCATTTGTTGAGGTACTTGTTCGTGGATTTTTTTTTCCTTGGCATGGTTACAGTACTTCAGCAACATGCTCATTAATTATTTTTCAGAGCAAGAACTTAATTGCAGACATTGGGGATATGATGAGCGTCCAAGTGATTGTTGAAGGATCAATGAATAGTTCAAACCCCTATTTCTCAAGCTCTTGGCGACGCAATTTCAATGTAAGTGTTTATCTAGTAAATAATCACAAAGTTGTTAACTATTCTACATGCTGTTTCCCATTGTTTCATCAAAGCATGATTGTCATGTCTTACACTCTTCCATGAGAGAATATGATATATATCGTATATGATGTTGCTTAATTTAGATATTACTAGCAAATTCTCTACTTCTATTGTATAGAAGCTGGGATAAATATTGTTTGTGTTTAGTACATCTTGTATTTTCAACAATGTGTTTATCTTTGTTATCCCTTTTTATCGCACTGACATATTCCTATCTTAGATTGACAACATATGTTTTCACTTGTGGCAGGGAGGTTTCATTCTGGATATGGGCGTACACTTCATTGCTGGATTAAGGATGGTAATTGCACTGCTTTTTTTTTTTCTCCGCTTTGAAAAAACATTAGAATTTTATCCTAATGACTCACTTGTTTTGATTTTACAAATCTTTAAAGGCCGTTGATCAAACATTACTATTAGTGCTCTGCTTTCTAAGTTCAAAATGCTTATCTAATTGACAAAACGTATAGAAGACAAGTCTGTAAACATAATGATGTGGCAACGAATACTGTATAAAACCTGACTATCAGAAAGGGTCTGATTTATGGTAAAATAAACACTTTTGGTCATGCATGACATTTATGTTGGCTTATTTGTCAGATAAACCACCCCGTCCCTGTCCTTTATATGTAAGATTTTTTTTTACTAGGAAGCAATGGCAGACAGATTTTAGATCTGGAAATTTTAGTTTCCCGTATTTATGAACAGCTTGTTGGATGTGAAGTGGTCTCAGTGTCAGCCAATACCTCTTATGTGGACAAGTCTTTACCTCCGCCAGATAATATATCCTCTATCTTGTAAGTTTCTATTGCCTAGTGCTAATAAATGAGTCTCCAACAAGTTTGACAACCTAAAAATGAAGACTGCTCACAATTTTCCCTCCTTTAGCCAACTGGGGAATGGATGTTCAGGAGTTTTTGTAATGGTAGTCTCCTCAAGGTCACCCAAGGTATGCTATGCAACAAGTAGAAATTCTCAGTTTTTTTTTGTTTTTTAAATTAATTCATTTGTTGAATGATTTTGAATTTCTTCAGTTATTCTGGCGAGTTGTTGGCTCAAGAGGCACACTGCAGATCGATCGTGGGAACCAGGATGGAAAACATGGCTATCTGGTATTTCGTTAGTCAAACGTCATAGTTAATGCCTAGTTTTGGGCACTTTTTTTGAAAAGCAAAGCTTCAAGTACTCAATTTCCCAAGTGATATACTAGTTCCTATGATCGTTGTTCATATATATACATAATGTTCACCATGATCCAACCCATTTTTTTCTTTGATATCTTTGAGTTGGTGTGCAGGTTTCTCTGGCCAATGCTAATGGGCAGAACAGATGCTCCTTCTATCCTTTCAGTGGAGTTACCGAAGAACTAAAAACTTACATTCATGCTATTTCTACCGAGGCAATGTCACGGATAATCTCTACTCTTAAGTTTGTTTCATCTTTCATGACATTAAAATGTAAAATTCAGTGATTCTATTTCTGCTTTTGTTGCAGGGAAGCGATTATAAACCCGATGCTCGTATATCTTTCGTGGAGGGTGCTAGGGATGTTGCTGTATTAGAGGCAATGCTTGAATCTGGAACAAAGCATGGGACTCCTGTTCAAGTGAAAAGATTTTAACTTGAGCACAGCTAGTTAACATGGTGGATCTTGAAACATGGTTTTTGTCAGCAGAATTAGGTATCATTAATGTAGCCCTAGTTCAAATAAAACAGCATTTTTGGAGGAACTGATGAGGTTATTCAAGACATGCTTGACTTGCAGTTACCGTCAAATTCACTATCCTCCACTCTTATGACATTTCGATTGTAATAAAGAAAAGGCTTGATCTATGATCCATTCTTCTTCATCTTTAACTGAATTTACTGCATTTTCATTGAAGTTTGTGACTTACGTCATGAATTATCTTTTGGGAATTTTGAGGAGGACTAAACCCAATACTTCAGAGACCGCCATTAAAAGTGGGTGGTTCCAAACTAAACACATTAACTTAGATAGTTGGAGTTACTCCGAGCATATAAATGATTTTATGGATCTTGATTATGGTCGAAGGATATGTGTTGTTTGATTGTGTAAAAGGAAAACTAGAGTTCAAATCATAATTTCTCTATTGATTTCCTTTTTCCTTTGTCTTGAATCTTATTATCCTTACGCAGTCTCAATTAAATAATGAAACATATTATTGTCATATAGAAAATTATGTAGTTCATCTTGGCAAGAAATGGGTTGGGTTAAGTACTCAAAACCAAACCAACCAACCACACCTAACAGGCTAACACACACATTGTCTCATTATTCGCTCAACCACCCAACATTCTGAAATAGCAAATTCTATCCTTCGATTTCTTGTTTTTCTATAAAATCTAGAAGCTCAAAATTGATTGGTCTTTCGATGCAAGAGGTTTCCCATTGTTTTCCAAGTTGGTCTTTGCCCTATCACTGCTTCCTTTTTCTTCTTTTTGACCAGGCAACCCCAAACGTTAATGGTTGATTTTGGAATTTTGCTTCTTTGACTGTCCCAATGAGACAAAAAACCCATCTTTTTCTGCATTTGCCCATTTAAAAAGAATTGCATTCTCAATCCTTTTAACTTGTTTGGATGAAATTAATCTCAGATTGGAAATCTTATAACCCACATCCTAAAATAACAGATTGAACCGTAAAACTGAACTATTGAGCGGGATGTGATGTGACATCAAAAAAGTATTTTATAGTATTTATTTGTACTAACTTTTGAAAATAGTGTGGATAAAAATCTTAGCTTGAGATATTATTCTCTCTTCTCTTCTGGAACTTAGCGAGGTGGTGATTTTAACTTCTTCCCTTTTGGAGAGGATACACGTGCCGAAACTAACCACAGCCTTCCACACGTGTGCTATGGTTTTTGTCTGCACCTGCAATAGCCTAAAGGAAAACAAAAGGTGATCATAGAAGAAGGGAAAAAAGAAAAAAACTTATAGTAAAAGTTGGGTATCTTGTTGGTTTTTTTCTCTGTGCTCTTTTCAGAGATTCAGTCATGTTGTACAGATTTGGGCCCCCACATGCTTCCCCAAAACCCACTTTTTAATTCAGTTCATTCTCTAGCTACCTTTCGTTTCAACCCTTCAACTCCATTTCCCTGTTATACTGTACAGTGTTCAAGAATTTCCCTGTTCAACAGTGCTTGAGGAAGGTAAATGCCTCTCTCTTTCCTTAAACAACCCAGCATTCAAGTGTTGTATAATGTTTATCTCTCCATATTATTTTATCAGGTTGGTTCGAGTGGTTATAGCTAATATTATTTTATCAGGTCATGTTTTCTTCAAGTTCTAGCTAATTTTAGGTGTTGAAGCTTAAACTTGTACCTTACCTTTTGTCTTAAACTTATTGGGTTTTCCTTGCCATACAACCCCATTAGTTGTAAAATACAAGCTGCTTATTTGTGTCTTGGAGCAGATTTTAGCTCTGTGTTCTGTTCTTGGTTGCCGAGAAAGTGCATGCCATGAGAAAGACAAATGTGAAGGAAACTGTGAATTTGAGTGCAAGAAATTAGCCTCAGCGAGTCTTATAGTTTATTTCCTGACTTTATTACTGTTTATTGTTTGGTTTGGTCGTTATTCTCGTTCTGTGGCCTAAGGTGTGAAGTAAATTGCACGAGAATCGAGCTTTATGTTCTTTTTCATCTTTTATTGAACAACTAAACTAGTGCATACATCAAAAGGGTAAAAGTAAGGAGGTCTCTTTTTTGATCTGCAGGTGATTTTGCAAGAGTTGGAAGATTCCACTGAGAATTTCATCTCTTTGCTAAGTTTTCTTTGCTTCTAGTTGCTCCCTTCTGTAAATCTCACCTAAGAATTCTTGATTAACTTGGCTTGAATGTCTAATTTTGCATTGTTAATGGCAGAATTTGAGTTTGGGGAAGTTGAGGCCATACTTATTCTGAGTGTCTAAAAGTTCAGTGCTTTGTGACATTAACCTACGCAGAAAGATGCAGAAGCCTCTTCAACCTCATGATTTTGCTCTTAAAGAGACCTATCCAAAAATAGGTGCAGGTTCGATAATGGGCGACAAGCTCTCTTGCACATATGACCTTGTGGAGCAAATGCAATACCTTTATGTTTCTGTGGTGAAAGCTAAAGATTTACCTGGAAAAGATGTCACTGGTAGCTGTGATCCATATGTGGAAGTGAAACTTGGAAATTATAAGGGAACAACTAAACACTTTGAGAAGAAGTCCAACCCTGAGTGGAAGCAGGTTTTTGCGTTCTCAAGAGAACGAATCCAAGCGTCTCTTTTGGAAGTGATGGTGAAAGACAAGGATTTTGTAATAGATGATTTCATGGGGCGGGCTATTTTTGACCTCAATGATGTTCCAAAACGCGTCCCTCCCGACAGTCCCCTGGCACCGCAGTGGTATAGACTAGAGGATCGAAAGGGGGATAAGGTCAAAGGAGAGCTTATGCTGGCTGTTTGGATGGGAACTCAAGCAGATGAAGCATTTCCTGATGCCTGGCATTCGGATGCCGTGACTGTGGGCTCTGAAGCCATTGCTAGCATCAGATCAAAGGTTTATCTTTCTCCCAAACTTTGGTATGTAAGAGTAAATATCATTGAAGCTCAGGATTTACTACTGAGTGATAAAAGTAGGTATCCAGAAGTTTTTGTGAAGGTTATTCTTGGGGCTCAGGCTTTAAGAACTAGGATATCTCAAAGCAAAACTATAAATCCATTGTGGAATGAGGACTTATTGTTCGTGGCCGCTGAGCCATTTGAGGAGCCTCTGCTTCTGACAGTAGAAGACCGGGTGGCGCCAAACAAAGATGAAATTCTTGGGAGGTGTTTGGTTCCCCTGCAAAACGTGCAGAGGCGATTAGATCATAAACCTGTCAACACTAGATGGTATAATATGGAGAAACATGTTATTTCAGATGGTGAACAGAAAAAGGAAGTTAAGTTTGCCAGTAGGATTCACTTAAGGATTTGTTTGGATGGTGGGTATCATGTGTTGGATGAATCAACTCACTACAGTAGCGATCTTAGGCCTACTGCAAAGCAGTTGTGGAAGTCTAGCATTGGGATTCTTGAGTTGGGAATTCTAAGTGCTCAAGGGCTGATGCCAATGAAGATGAAAGATGGCAGAGGGACGACGGATTCTTATTGTGTTGCAAAATACGGGCAGAAGTGGATACGAACGAGGACTATTGTAGACAGCTTCGCTCCGAGGTGGAATGAACAGTACACTTGGGAGGTTTTTGATCCCTGTACTGTTATTACTATTGGGGTGTTTGACAATAGTCATATAGGTGGAGGAAGCGGAGTGAAAGATTCAAGGATTGGGAAGGTGCGAATTCGGCTATCGACTCTTGAAACTGAAAGGGTCTACACTCATTCATATCCACTTCTGGTCCTTCATTCTTCAGGAGTGAAGAAAATGGGTGAAGTTCAGTTGGCTGTAAGGTTTACTTGTTCATCTTTGATTAACATGTTGCATATGTACTCCCACCCATTGTTGCCAAAAATGCATTACATTCATCCTTTATCGGTAATTCAGCTCGATAACTTAAGGCACCAGGCAATGCAAATTGTCTCGATGAGACTAGGCCGTGCCGAGCCTGCATTGAGGAAAGAGGTTGTTGAGTATATGCTGGATGTGGATTCACATATGTGGAGCATGAGGAGAAGCAAGGCCAATTTCTTCAGAATAATGGGAGTTTTAAGTGGGTTGATTGCTTTAGGTAAATGGTTTGATCATATTTGCAACTGGAAGAACCCCATCACAACAATATTAATCCACATCCTTTTCATCATTTTAGTTCTTTACCCCGAGCTCATACTTCCAACTGCCTTCCTCTACCTTTTCTTGATCGGAATCTGGAACTTCCGGCGGAGGCCTAGACACCCCCAACACATGGACACCAGGTTGTCTCATGCTGATGCAGCTCATCCTGATGAACTAGATGAAGAATTCGATACTTTTCCTACATCCCGATCTTCAGATATCGTTCGGATGAGATACGACCGCCTACGGAGCATAGCTGGGAGGGTGCAAACCGTGGTAGGGGATCTCGCAACTCAAGGAGAAAGATTTCAGTCACTATTGAGCTGGAGAGACCCAAGAGCAAGTGCTCTTTTCATAACTTTTTGCTTAATTGCTGCTATAGTTCTCTATGTTACACCATTCCAAGTTATCAGCCTTGTTTCTGGCATTTATGTTCTGAGGCATCCAAGATTTCGGCACAAACTTCCCTCAGTTCCTTCGAGCTTCTTTAGGAGATTGCCTGCAAGATCAGACAGCATGTTGTAAGCAAAGCAGAAGAGGCTGCCTTGAATTTGTGTTTCATTTGCCCTCTTATTTATTACAACATTCAATTAATTAGATACCATCTACTTCGTTATATCTGTAAAATGGTGCAAAGTGTTCAAATTCCATCTCCTTCAAAAGTCAATGTTGAAAGCCATTGACTCTTTATTTTATTAATTTAACATGTTGCATCTTAAATTACAAAGAATTCTTACATAACTTGGACTTTTGAAACTTCACACCGTCTAAATAATGGCATATTTGTCTATATAAAATATTTTGTAAAAATGGCACAAATGTAAGAACCTGTATATCAATGATGAATAATATAGTTTATCAATGATATGAAAATGATATACCAATATTATATTTTATATCTATATTGATATGTTAGTGATGAAATTGATTGCATCATTATAAAAATGACATTAATCAATGTAGCTGTTCCATAAAATTGCAGCATTGTAAAATTGTACATAAGTGATGCTAGCAGCTTGAATCAGCCATGACCGATTCTCATGTCCGTGAAGTCATTGATTTTTATTTTTTCAAAACAAAATTGTTCTGTTAACTGGTAAGGAAGCCCTTTCAACTAACCGTCAAATTATTTAGTTGGGAATTTCATTAACTAACAAAATAATTTTAAATAATGGTGATTATGTAGTATGCTAATGGAATAAGGATTTTGTCAATGGTGTTGGTTTGATTGAACACCAAAAGAATCAGAATATATTCTATAACATATTCTCACGTCAATTTCTTATTTCTTATTAGTAGTAAATCAACGAGGATGAACTAAAAGTGTAAAATAATTCATTAAAAATTTACTAGTCTCGTGAATAGACGAGAGAAAAAAATAAAAGTGGTAGAGACAGGTGTCAATATGACCTCGGCAGTGACATGTGTCAATTACTAATAAAAAATATTATTTTTTAGTTACTCTCCCATTCTAAACATAATCAATTTTTTCTCTCTCATTCGATGCAAGGAGAACCTTATTATTATTCTTTTTTTACTCTCCGATTTATGAGTTTTTTCTCGGAAAAGAAGATGATTGGAAGAATAGTAATACTTTTATTTTTAATTAAACTTGTCTTTTTATTATTTTAGAGTTTAATTTAGTAGGTTAATTAATAAAAACTCCATCTACACCGACAAAATCAAGAATTACAATAGAAAATTTTATTTTTAGGAGAAAATCACGTACAACAAAGAAAACTAGTTATTTACCGGAGATGACAAGACTAAATCTTGTCCTTTATCGTCTTTAATAAATTTGATAACTCATTATTTTTTAAACAAAATCTCTATTTTTACCTTTTTCTGTTGAGGACAAGATTGACGGTAAGAACCAATATTTTCCAATTTTAAATAACTAGGAGGGTAAGGTTTTCACTTTTAAAATTAATAATGAAAATAGATAGGTACACACTAAATTGGCATAGCCTACCTACCAAAAGAAAAAATGTGGGAGGAAAGAAAGAGATATATATTGCACGTAACTCCCCCATCGATAAGCTCTAGGAAATGGGTCTCAAATTACAATGTGTGTTACTTTTATATATATAACCAATGCATAGTTGCCCCCTCAATTTTGACTCTTTTCTTTTCTCTTTTATCAACTTTTTGTAAGGATCCAGCCTCCGTTTCTTTATACGTATCTAATCGTGAGGTTAAGGGTTCGAATCTCCATCCATCCTTGTACTACAAAAAACTACAAAAATTGTCTATTTTGAAAATTAAATTTTGCATGATTTTATTTTCAAAAATTGTCTATCCAAAAAATATATATATATATATATATATATATATATATATATTATGTATTTTCAATAAACTTTCATCAGAGAATCTCTTCAAATAGTTATCTCTTCCGACACTCTACAACTCATATTAAGAGTTTGCTATTGGTTAGGTCAATTATTCTTCTTGTACAAAACTTTATCTTGATGTA